>NC_077243.1:50065000-50422500 GCF_947179165.1 Solanum dulcamara
TAAAATAATAATCAACATTTCAAAAAATTAATTTTCCACAAAATGAACAAAGTGAAAGGTTATAATATAACTTTGGAGCGTGTATTATTTTCTTACATCATCAAGTAATATTGACTTGCTATTACAGGTTACTAAATCTTTTTACTAATTTTTATTTATTTATTTATTTATTTTGTAAAAAAATTAAACATTGATACTTTTTTCTCTATCTTCTCCATCTCTCTGCTTCAGCCTCTTTCTTCCTCGAAATTAAATACCAAAGATTTATTAGTATTTTTCCATCAAACTTAAATATTTTTTGAAGTGCCAATTTTATTTTTCCATTATTGTATTTCTCATAGAACACGATATTTTTGGATAATTTCCTTCATCTTCCATCTCTTTCAAATCTTGTTCCTGGCTACACATTATGCTCAAGCTTTTGTGAATTTTATTTATAGACAACTTCTAGATTTTTAGATGGCCAAGTAGTTGGTTGTAATGAGCAGTTAAAATATAAGTCAGTCCACACCTATACAGACTTAAAAGCTCCTAATTTGAATTCTAAACCTAAAACAAGAAAACCCTAAACAAAGAATCATAAACAAAGACATCTAAACAATCTAAACACAATAGGAAAACTAATTACAATAATCTAATAAAATTAATAATTTGAGAAAAATAGTAGATGACAATTTTATCTATTGTACAATGTAAGAACAAAAAGGTCAACCAACAATTCTAACAAAAAATATGTAGTGTCTATAAAGTAATAAGATTTAATAGTTAAAATTGTAATTGATTTTAAAATACTAAATAAAAAACTTACGTTAAATCACATGTAAGTTTGTCTCTACTATCAAGATTTCAAAAAAAAAAACTTCTCAATTAGCAATTGTCTATCAAAGAATATGATAATATATTATTGTAATTTCAAGAACATTATAAAATTTTAGAAAAGATATCTCAAATCACATGCAAATCTCTTTAATCAAAGATACTATCAAGATATCAATTGATACAAAAAATTATATACGTTAACTTATTTTTCATTAAAAATTTCTCAATTAACAATTTTCTATTCTCAATTAACAATTTTCTATTAAGAATAGATGGCAATTTATTATTGCAAACATCAAGAACATACTAAGATTTTAGAAAACTTACACAAATCACAAGTAAATTTGTCTCTTGAAACATCAATACTATCAAAATTTCACAAAAAAAACTTCTCAATTAGTAATTATCTATCAATAATGCATGATAGTTTATTATTGTATGCTATAAGAACATACTAAAATTTTAGAAATGTAAGACCTCGAAAGTTGGAAACACGAAAAACAAGGAACAAATGATGAAATTTCTAAAACATACAGATTTGGCACTAGGTGATGACCACGAAGACCATCATGGGTCGTGGTCTGCACCACGCCTCGTGGTGATCCACCATGGTGGTGGTTCTAAAACTAAGTCCTACAGGGAAAGGACAAAGATAAGGGACCACAGGCTATGGTGAGCACCACGGGCAGTAGTGCCCTCCATGGTGACCCCTTCCCTGAGACCCTCAGAAGTTTTTCTAAGGCAGGAACCACGCCTCACTACCTGGGCCGTGTTTCCCTTCACGGACTGTGGTGGTCGATCCTGCAGGTCCTTCACCACGTCCTTACTTCATGAACCATGATGACTTCCACGGAACGTGAAGGTCTCCGTGGAGGAAGTCCTGAAACTCTTCACCTGCAACCCCCAAGATTCAAGATCAAGTCTAACTTCACAGAAACCACCACGGGCTGTGGTGATTATCACGGACCATGATGGGTCCTCCATGAAGTCTCAAGTTTCAATTAAATAAAGGGTAATTCGGTCATTTCCCTATTCTCTCATTAATGTATGTGGACGTTTTTGGAACTAGATTCATTATGTAATTGTCCTAAATACTCCTAAGTCTATTATTTTCCCACATTAACTCCCAAACAACTTTAAGACTTCTCTCTCAAGGTTCCTCAAGAGAATTTTATCTTCCTCAAGTTTTGGCTAGGGTTTCTTCAAGAATAAGTGTTCTTTATCAATTCTAAGTTCAAATTCGATCAAGGTATGTAGGGACTGATCTATGGGTTTCTTTCATCCATGGAGTCCCTTTAATGACCCTCTAGGTCATTTTCATCATTTTTGATCTTTTTAGCATTTAGAGCTTTCTTATAACGACCCCAAGTCATTTATGACTTACTAACACTAATAGTTCAGTTGTCAGATTGTTCATTTGGATTTTATGTTTGTTTCCCTATTTTGGAACCTGGGAATTTGAAAAACTCTAGGAATATGATCTCAAGACAAAAATTTGATGGTTCCATCAACTTCGGAATGACCAAATTAGGCTAGTAACATGATCGGCGTGAGCATAGAGGTAGTGGTGTGAATTTGAAGCTATTTGGCACTTTTTTTTAAAAAACAATTTAACGACCCTTAAGGGGGTCAGGGGCTTAGAAACACCCCAGGCCTTAACACTAATAAAATAAATCAAAAATACAAGGAGGGGGCTATAAACCTTACCTCTGTCCCTAGTTCTTAAGTTGGTTATCCTCCTAGGGACAACCAATATTAGATATACAATGCACATATGAAGAGAGGACTCCTCTCTTTTACAACATATATTTAAGAAATACATAAATAAGGGAGTCTCTCCCCTTATAATTAAGTACATAGAGCCTAAAACACTAAAGCCTATTCGAAAAAGCTATAACAAACTAAAAGTAATAGCTATGTTGAAAAAGTTTACAACAATTAAGACAAGTACATAGGCTTCCATACTTAGAAAATCTTGATTGGAAAAACTTCATGGGAGTTTCTTGATTCTCTTGAGCTTCTTCCTCCTGATGTTTGTCATTCCACAACCCTCCAATGTGAATGTGCCTTTAGCTATTGCTGGAAGCTGATTTTTAGTGTAAAAATCTTGTATAATATCAGTAGTATAGCTCCATTTTAAGAGTATATCTATTGTAATATTTGCTTCCCCGTATGTATGTATGCAATAGAAGGAATTTAGCTGGCTAATATGGTGTTTTAATTCTTGTACAGACTATTAGAAACTCCAAAGTGGATTGATCTGTGAGTTCAGCCATTTGGTTAAGAGTTCTGAGTCTATTTCAAGGGTAATGTGTTTGTAACCATGTTGATTGCACCAACAAACACCATATGCTGCTGCTTGTACCTCTGCTTGGTTGTTAGTCCCAACTCCAAGTGGAATGGAGAAAGCATAAATAAGATGACCTTGGTCATCTCTTAAGATCCCTCCCCCTCCTATCTTTCCCTGATTTTGTAGGGCACCACAATCAGTGTTCAACTTATATTTTGTACTTGGAGGTTTTTTCCAAGTGATAGTGATGATCCTCACCTTATTTTGGCACCTCTCTATCATTGTAATCAAGTCTCTCCAATTGTGAGGCCACTCCAAGTAAGGGTACCTTGTGTTGAGGAGCTAAGTGGTGTTCTTAAGAATCAAAAATTTGACTCTTACAGCACTGGATTGCTTTCCTCCATACTTGGCTGAGCATCTTTTCTTCTAAATATTCCAACAAATGAAATAGGAAGGGCATGAAAATTCAGTTTCTGAACTTTATTTCTGTACTCCATGTTCCACCATCTCATTATGATGTTCCTTAAGCGGATGTGATCATGTACTAAGCCCATAAATGCTGAGTAAAACTTTCAAATGTGGTTTGCTAGGTTACCAATAACAAATACATGATCATTACTGTCCATTCCCCGCCAATTGCAACAAGAGCATGTAGCAGGTTCCTTGCCAAATGTGATAATCTTGTCATTGGTAGGAATTTTGCCTCTAAGAGTTCTCCAAAGGAGAAAGGACATTTTGAAGGGTATGTGTTTTTTCCAAGTATAAGTATTGATGATACTCTTTGGTTTCTTCTTCCTGATGATATCCCAAGCTGAGGAATTAAACTTACCACTCTCATTAGGCTTCCAAATAATCTCATCAGGGGTCCCTCATTATAATGAAATTTTGTACTTAAGATCTTAGGAATCAGCATAGGTGGTGCATATCTTCTAATCATAGTTTCATTCCATACATCATTTACCAAAGAATGAGAAACTTTAATATTATTGGGCCTTATATTCTCAAATCTAAAATTGGCTAAGGCTCCAGTGGCTAACCAGTCATCGCACCAGAAGTGACAACTTTCTGAATTGAGTTTCCAAGTAATGTGAGTCTCCATGTTGAGTTTATTCTTCATCATGTACTTCCAAACCAGAGACTGACCAGTATTCCATTGTTTAGCAACTGAATTGGCCATTTGACAATATTTAGCTCTTAAAAATTATCTCCACAGAGAAATCTTTGCTCTAAAACTCCACCATTGCTTGTATTGAAATATTTTTCATACACCATAGAGTTGCCTCACTCCAATAGCCCCTTCTTCATATGGAAAGCTAAGGATCTTCCAATAAGCACGGTGGTACATTTTCTATCCTTATCCCATCCCAAAAAAAATTAGTAGTTAGTTTCTTTATGTACTTGATAGTTGTTTTAGGGGGGATATAGCTGCAAGAGTATAGATAGCCATGGACTGAAGTACATGTTTAATTAATGTGACTCTTACTCCATCACTGAGGATCCTTGATTTCCATCCACTTATCCTTTTCACAACTTTTGCTACCAACTCAGAGTAGTAAATGATCCTTTGTCTCCCAATGTATAGAGGACAACCCAAGTAGGTGATGGGAATATCTTTCTGTGTAAAACTAGTAACCTCTTTTTCATGGTTGTAGTAGTGCTAGGCGCTTTGTAATGGACCATAAAGTGGCTCTTCTTTTTATTAATAAGCTTGTCAGAAACCTCCTCATAAATGGAAAGAGTCTTCATAATAAAATGAAGGGAGTTTCTAGTGCTAGAGGAATAATAATAATATCATCAGCAAAACTGAGATGATTTATTTGAGGTCCTCTAGTTTCTATCTGAAATCCTTTGTAAAATTGGTTATGGTGTAGTCTATTCAATAGTCTAGCCAAAACTTCACCTGCAAGGATGAACAAGGCTAGTGAAAGGGGATCTCCCTATTTGAGTCCTCTGGTGGATTTAAAAAAACCATGTCTAGTGCCATTTGTGATAATAGAATACCAGTTGTTGCTCATGATCCTCCAAATCATGTCTATGAAAATTTTACCAAAACTTATCTTCCTAAGTACAATGCAAGTATATGACCAAGATACCCTGTCATAACCATATGGACATATCCAATTTAATCACCACATTATCCCCTTTTTTTGGTTTTTTTATCAAATGAGTTATCTCCTGAGCAAGAATTATATTTTCAGAAATACTCTTTTCTTTGAAAAATCTTGATTGATTGTCAGAGATGAGGTTAAGAAGAATGGAAGACAACCTGATACTGAGAAGATTGGAATTGATTTTATTAGAGAAGTTTCTAAGACTTATGGGTTTGAATTCAGTAAGCTTAGTAGGGTTGTCAACTTTGGGCAAGAGAACTAAATAAGCATGGGACATAAATCTAGGCATTATGTGACCACAAAAAAAGCTTGAATTGCTGCCAGTAGATCTATGTTAATGATATCCTAGCAAGTTTGAAACTATTGACCACTATAACCATCTAGACTTGTTGAAGAGTTAGAATTCATGGAAAAAACTACTTGTTTAACCTCCTCCAAAGTAGGCATACTCTGCAGAATCTGATTATGATCCTGAGTTACAAGTCTGGGGATACATTGGAGAATCTCCTCTTTGATCTTATTATCATGCCCAGTAAAACTTTATTTAAAATGATCACATGCTTCTCTGGCAATATCCTCATCTCCCTGAATGCCCTTCTTATTATCAGTGTTAATCTGATGGATGAACAGCCTCCTTCTTGTACCTCTTATAGGTGCATCGAAGTACTTGGAATTAGCATCTTCATCCTTGAACCATTGTAACTAAGTTTTTTTCTTGAGAATAGACTCTTCTAT
Source organism: Solanum dulcamara (assembly GCF_947179165.1). Classification (NCBI taxonomy): domain Eukaryota; kingdom Viridiplantae; phylum Streptophyta; class Magnoliopsida; order Solanales; family Solanaceae; genus Solanum; species Solanum dulcamara. The sequence continues at coordinate 50,070,956 of NC_077243.1, forward strand.
ATTTAAGTATTTGGTGTACTCAACATTGACAAGATGAAGCTTGACTCTATTATCTTTAGAGTTCATACTGATCACATTCTCTTCACCCTTTCTCACTTTTTCCTCATACTCTTTCACCTGAGCAAAAATATCCCCATATTCTCTGTTGGACCAGCTGCTAAGAGTAATAACTAGTCTTTTTATTTTTTGGTGAATCACCCACATAGGGTCTCCAATAGTTTCTCTATTCCAGCACTCTTTGACAATTTCTAGGAAGCTATTATTATCATTCCAACAGTGAAGGAATTTGAAATACTTAATGTTGTTCTCCTATCTAACTGTCATTTCCATCAGTAGACGATTATAATCAGACTCTACTGATGGAAAATGGGTAATGGTAGTTTGAGGCATGATGTCCAGTCCCTTGTCATTAACCATGGCTCTATCAAGCCTTTTCCAAACCCTAGCTTCCTCAGCCATTTGATTGCACCAAGTAAAGTGTTAACCAATATAAACCAAATCTAGTAAACCACAGGCTTCTATTACACTTATAAACTCAAAGCTCTTGTTCATATTGTTAGGAAGAACTCTTTTCTTTTTTAAATAGAGGTAATTACATTAAAATTCCCAATGGTACACCAAGGTTTGTCTAAGCAAAATACAAAATTCTATCCCATAAAGATCTTCTCAAGTAGTCCCTACACTTAGCATATATGAATAAGATGATGAAACTGTTGGCATATTCCATAAGCTTTATTTCACAAGTGATATGTTGGTCCTCAGTTTCTATGATGTTTCAAACATAGTCAGTAGTCCAAAACAACCAGATCTTTCCATTCTGGTTGCAATGAGACTTATCCATGTTCAAATGAATATTGTAATTGTTAAGGTGAGAATTATCTGCAAATGGTTCAAGTACTATCATAGATAAATTATGAAGCTTCTTGAGATTCTGAATCATTTCCAAGGACCCTTTGGTATTGATACTCCTAGCATTCCAACATAGAGCTTTAATCATTATAAACCTCTACTCTTAGACCTAGTGTTTGGTCTGCTAGAATTAGCAGATGTATTATTAATAGCATTCTTGTTGTCATATTTCTTCAATTTCCTTCCCTTTGGAGATAAGCCTTGTTTATCTGATACCTCTTGTATTTTAGCCTGAAAAATCTTTGTTATAAGTAGATCCCAAGGCCTTCATAATGTGCTCACTAAACTCTTCTTCATTTTCTTCAATAGACAGATAGTCCCGGTCCAGCTCATCCTCTGAGTTGATTACCCCATAGTTATCAGTGATTTTAGGAACTGAGTTAATATTATATTGTTCTTTGGTATTTTCAACAACCTTTCCCTGAGATTGCTGGACAGTTGTATCCTTTTGTTCCCTTTCCTTTTGCTGTCTCCTTTTGATTGCATCTCTCTTTTTCTTACTTTATTTCTCTTGGGATTTATTATGGAGAGCTTTTGCAGTATCATCCTCCCCACTAGCATTTCTAACCTCCCTGTTAGAATTTTGATTGTCTGACCCTATCTGATTATTAATATAGGACTAACATTATCATCCCCCTTATCAATTTGATGTAGTTGGTTATCATACCCTTCTTGAAATTCCACACTTTCCTGAATATGCACATTTCTCTCATAACTTACTTCAAAAGTCTTCATACCACTGTATTTAGTTACTTTAGGTATTTTCTGATTACCATTTTCTCCCTGTTTGTCTGAGTGTTGTTCAAGAGTCTGATATTGCAGGGGCTCTAAGGTAACACCTATGTTTAGTGTTTGGGTTCTCATGCAAAACATGAGACAGAACCTCCTTCCCTTTGGACAACCCCTTCATGCAAGTTAAGTGTTTTCTCCTTTTCCTTTCCACCCATCCTCCTTTCAGCTTCATTAGCAATAATAATAGAATTAATTGGGTTTGGGGGTAAGGGGAGCACTGAGTCAATACATGTCCTCCTTACTTCATCCTTGTGTATTCCATTTATAGTCTCACAATATTGCTTAGCTACTAGGTCATGGGGTAATATCACGACCCAATCCTAGGGCATAGACATGACACGACAAATGAGACACCCGGAGGTACCTCACCCAAGCCTCTTAGCATTTATTAAGCATTTCATTGGTAATGATAAACAAATCAAGCGAAAAACAAAAAGGATGTAGGGACTAAGGGGATTCACATTTAATAAGAGTCAAAGATAAAATAATATCTTTTTCTATGTCCAACCATACCGTCTACATTAAAGACTTGGCGGTGGCTAAGACATGTCCCTAGCTCATCCTCAAAATAAGTGTCAAGAAATGCCTTAATAAAAGTCTTAATGTTCTACATAACATAAGCTTAGAATAAAAAGGATGTTATTCCCGAAACATGGGAACTCACCACAAGAAATCTTCAAACTAATCTGAGCTAGCCACGTGGAGGAGGTCGAGGAGCGACGTCAATTCCTACATGATGATATCATGTAGGCAAAAATATGCGTTAGTACTTTGAATGTACTAAGTGTTTTCTTAACTTAGTATTTAAATTTTAAATGATGAAATCCTATGGGCTTTTATATGATGGTTCTAAATGCATAGATTATGGTAAAATTTAAGTTTATTTACTCCTATTGATAAATGTGTATATTGACTCTCAATTTCAAGTGATGAGTTTTTATGGATTTTCATACTATGATTCCAAATGCATAGATTCTTGAATATTTGAAGTTTATTTACCTATATTGACTTACATTAATTCTTATTTACATGAAATGGATGGTTTATCAAGGTTCTTATATGAAGGCTTCAAAGGTAGTTATAAAGTGTATATGGTGGGTTATTTTAAGATATTTCATTGATGCATTTCCATCACTCTCATGCATTAAATGTGTTTGAAAGTTATACGAAATAAACCCACCTAGTCTTCTTATGTTGAAATGAAGTTGAATTGAAGGTTTTGACTCCAAATAGAAGTTTATGAAGCAACTACCTATGTTTAAGGGAGTCTTGTGAAATGATTGAATGATGATGAAAGGTCTTTTAGCCAAAGAAAGGATTTAATGTGAAAAGACAATTCTCACATATTTGAATCAAATGAAATGTTTTAATGAGCTATTCCACCGATGATGATTTGATGTCTAAAGTTATACAATGCTTATGTTATTATGATATATAAACGTTATTCCGTGGGATTGACCTAGAACCAAATGTAGCATGTAGATGGGGACTCGACCTAAGGGGTCCTTAAGTAAAGTCTCATGTTGCATTAACTATGCTCAAACATAGGATCCCTTGTAGGCTATTTAGGGTAGAGGATCCACAATTAGCCCTTAAAGTCAAAGTTAAAGAAATGATCAAAGTTGAGGGAGTTCTACCCGGCAAGTAGTCTTCTCGTGCCAATGTAGGGGGTTATGTTGGATTCCATGTATTAGCTTGCATGGTCTTAAATGCCGGTTATGGTCATGTCCCCACAAAATAAATGTTTTAAGGCTTCATATGATGATGTCTAATGCATGCATTCACTTATGCATATTGCTTACTCACGTCTCTCTTATGTTCTTTATTTCATAGCATACTCACATACGGGCTCCATGGGTGGAAGAACCCATGGATGAAAATCCACATACCTTAGTGAGGAACTTGAAGAGGAATTGGAGAAGTTTTGATGTTAGGCCTTCAATTGGGAAGCTTGAATCCTTGAGTTTGAGAGAAAATGTGTTAGAGATGATTTGAGAGAGAAGAGGATAAAGTTTAGGGTTTTGGGAGGCAAAACACAACAAAAATGATCCCAAAGGCGTCCAAGTTCTTATATATGTTATTAGGTAATTGTCCAAGATGCCCTTCATCAAAAGAAATTTGGAATATGGGCTCAAAACCCTACAGGTGCGATAGTGGCGCACTGCGCCATAGGCCAAACTACTGCATCTAGTTTTGGGCGCACTACTGGCGCGCCGCGCTAAGCCCATAAACTACTACAGCAGTAGTCTTTGCTAAAATGATCATAACTTTTAACTCTGAACTCGAAATGAGGAGAACTTAGTGGCGTTGAAAAGAGGACTCAAAGAACTTTAATTTGATAGGTTATGAAATACTAATTACTTATATAATAGGAGATATGTGCACTTGAAATTTACCCTATTTTGAACTCATATGAAAACTTAGCCGATGGAAATTCTTTAGACTTGGCTTGGTGTTAGAGATCCCTTATGACCCCAAAACACATCTAATACACTTTAAATACTTAGGAATTGATCCTAAATCATATGTAAAATTATAATTTGATGAGTTCAAGCCTATACGCCTTAGAAAAATAGTTTGGGTCTTGGCATAGACATTTTTGAGGTGTTACAGGTAATGGGAAAGATAAGGCAATACCTGAGTTTGTTTTGTGGTTCATTTTACTGTGCTTGCTTTTCCTTATTAGGAACATTGACTTTGGAACTTGGTTCTTCTACATCTTGATTTTTGGGTTGATCCTTTTCACCTAAATCAACATAGTTATTGTGAACACGAATAGGGTTTGACATACCTGCTTTTGCTTATCCTGCTAGTGTTTGGCTTGCTTTTTATTTCCTTTTTTGAATTTGCCATTGCTTCTCTTTCTTTTTCTCTATATTCTCCTTTACTTGTTGCTGATCAATATTTTTATTGAGGTTTTAGCTTTGGATTTCATCTTCACTTGTTGCTCCTCAACCTGTTCTTTCTTGTCCAAGTCTGCCTTGTTTTTATTCTTCCTCTCAGCCTCCAATTCTTTTTTCTTTTTCAAATTTTCATCCCTTTTCTTAATAGTGAAAACATGAATTATGTGTCCTTGATGCTTGCAGTATGTGCAGTAATCTAGCACATTCTCATACTGCAGGGCTTGTCATCTTCCCATAGATATATCTTCCTCATCAAAGCCCATCCACATATATGGAGTTTTGGCTTTGGTAAGGTCTGTTTGGACCCTTACCTTAGCAATAACTCCCTTAATTTTTTGTATAGATGCAGTGTCTAGGTACAAATTCCTTATTATAGCAATGCCAAGGCAATTCAGGAAGTGAAATCCAAATAGGAACTATAAGGGTCTCCTCTTCAGATTTGAAAGTAGGAGTCCAAGTTTGAATTCTCATATGTTGTCCCTCTATATTCATCCTCTTCTTGTCTAAATAGTGATATAGTCAATTTCATTATCCAAGTCAATATACACATGTCTTGCATTAAAGTGTGTTATCTTAACCCCTATAGTCAGCTTAGTTTGTAAGATAAAACTTCTTCTGATTAGTTCAACCTTAGGCATAGTGTTACTGAATTTTCCAACCAAAGTATATTTACACCTAGTTACTAGTTTTACCATAAAATCCTCCTTTTTAAATATCACAGTAGGTAATTCTTGTTTGGTAGTAAACTTGGGAGTGGATAATTCGATGGGAGTCTCAGTTCTAGCCTGATTCATTCTAAGTTTGGAAGCCAAACTCTGAACCATAGTATAAGGAGTAGGTTCAGGAACCAATTCCTTTCTGAAATTAGACATTTGAGATTGTTGGTTACTAGTAAACTTATCATTAGGAAATTGAGAATGTTTATTATTGGATTTATCCTTTTGGGAGTTGGGTTGGAAAGTTGCTACTGGGAACATTACTGGCTTTGGCAATATCCTGTTGCTGACTAATAGATTCTTCTACACCTTTGTCTTTGGTGAGCTTATTAGAGATGGTTTCATCAATGTTGTTTAATTTTTCTTGACCCTACATAACAGTCTTCATAACAGGATTATGCTCATTTGCATTCGATTGCTCATGAGCTTTACACTTATTCCTATTTTCAATATAGATTTCAACTATGTTAGAATTAGTGAACTTACCTATTGATATAACCTTTTTTTGGTTTGCAGTAGCCAGGTTTTGATTTAATTACACCTGCTCAATTCATACAACTTTTCTTACAATCTGATTCAATTGGGCTTATCCCAGAATGGTAGCCTACGATTGAGCAACATGGTCATCATCTTCTTCATTGGCCATATGACTGTGTTGTATTTTAGAGCTCTTTTATTGTTTAGTGTTTGTATCCTCTTGTTGGTCGTGGTTTGTCTTTGGTGTCTATGTCGGTGCTCCGGCTACTATGTCAAATTTCTCCCCTTCATTGATTTTGCAATCCCAATCACTAGAAAGTTTAGTGCGCTGTACAGGACTCGCCATTTGAGAATTCATGTTTGGAATAATGGAAATATCTTCGTCTTGTACAATCGAATTGAGTTAAATCAATCCATCTTCACTCAAAATTGCTACTGTTGTTTCAGTTTTTTTTTTGCAAATTCAAGGGAATATGAGCTAAATTAGAAGTTGTTGTGTGAGTATCTATGTACATATTGAGCTTTTTCCTTGTTTAAGAATCCTCCTGTGACCTAGAAAGCTCTATCGATAGATGCTATTCTAATAGACTTGAGTTCTTGTGTTACCTTTGGAAAATATTTGGGAACGTGTTTTTACCGGGTGCTTATTAACTTCCGTTTGGTGATTTAGCCTTTAAAATTTGGCCTAAGATTTACTTTGGTCAATATTCTTGGAAAAAACACTTGGATCAAAAATCCATTAGCGCGGTTAGCTCCAGAATGTCAATTTTGGTCTAGAATGACCTTTCATATAGTTCCCAAGACTTTTGGTCTCATTTAGAGCTTTCTTGTGGATTGTTGCTCAAAAATATTGCTTGGGCGTGGGACCCATTTTTTATTGAGATTAACATGGATGAAAATTTTGAGTGCGTCGTTGAGTTCGGAATGTCGAATTTAGTGGGCTAGCTTTTCTGGTTTATTTTTATCGGGTTCCGAATGAATCTCGAGGATCTGTTCAAAGACTTTAAAATATAGCAAAAGCTGAAATCTAGTGCAGCCCTTTCAGGGACCAGATGTTGAGCTTTTAATGACCAGATTTTGACTTTTTGTGACCAGATCTATTTTTATTTAAATCCAAAAATCAACATTCAACCTTCATTTTCAAAACACAATTTTTCGAGCATTTCAAGTCCAAATTGAGTTATTTAAAAGGCTATATTGCATGGGTTTTTGAGGAGAACACCATGATAGGGTTGGAATTGATCTTGGGTCCTTTATTTGAGGTAAATTTTGAGCTTTTTCTGCTGGTTTGAATGATTTTTGAGCTGATCTTTTTGGAAACTTGGAAAGTTGATTTCAAGGGCATTTTAGGTCCGAATTGAGTGGTTCATGGATTTTATGCAAGGAATGCGTTGGTAGGATCAGAAAGTGACTTAGGAGCTTCGTTGGGGTGACTTAAGAGAATCATTGTTGTGTGGTTGTTTTCAGCTGTAGGACCTTCATTTGAGGTAATTTATCAATTTTAGTTGTTGTCCCTCTTTCTTATGTTTTCTTTCTGTTATTGAAGAACTCTTGTATGCACCAATTTCTTCCATTATGAGATTTTAATTATGCCCATTTTGGGGTATAAGTTTCTTTTTATGCTTATAACCTTTTTATAGTGTTAATTTTGGAATTTCCATCACGGGTCCCACAATCTCATTTTAGATCCAATTTTGGGCCTGTCTTTAAAAAATGTGATATTGGTGTCAAAACGTTCATATTTACGAGGTGATCAATATTTTGTTAGCATGAAAGCAATTGGAGGTGATTCAGAGGTTGAGAATTTATTTTAGTAGATTTGGAGCGCGCATGTTTCACTTCGAGGTAGGCTATAGTCTCCCCCTTTTAACTGAGTTCTTTTAGATATCGTCTAGTATCTATTCCATTTGATTTAGGTTGGTATTGGATGGGTTTAGGGCCTTCCTCCTTTTATCTCATTTCCTTGACGCCGGTTAGACCTTACACTAGCGTAGTCTCTTGAGATCCTTATTTTAGGCTTGTGGTTTCGATTTTATTATGGTTGGGTGGGATTATCCTTCTTAGGATCGGTATTGATGGTCTTAGGCTAGGGTTGAGCCTTAGATTCTTTATTTTGTATTTTAGTGCCCTTATAGCTAGGTGCAACTTCTTATAGGGATTGTGATGGTTGGTGTAACTTAGTGCTAGTATTAGAGACCTTTGAAGCTCGTCGTAGTCATAGGTTTCCTTTTCTATACTCGTTAGGAACTGAGATGACATATTTTGCGGGTAAGGCATCGTTCCTAGAGATGTTTCTCCCCCTATCTGATTCTGAGTCATGTCTTGATTGTTCACTTTTGGTTAGCATTAGGATTATGATGCCTGCTTATCTATTATTCATTGTTGGGCCCAAGGTCATATTCGAGGAGAGATTAGACCCCAGGTTAGTTCCTTTTCCTTGTTAGTATGGTATGACTTGATTTATTATTCAGACTGCATGTACCTTGTTTGAATACTGGTAATAGCATGCTTGCATTAATTGGGCATATTCACTCATTTTATGGTACGTTTCCGAATTCTTTATGGATTTTCACTACTATTATTTAGAAGGCTTTCTCAGGTTTTTACTACTTTTAAACTGGTTTTTAACAGGAGTCATACCACCTGAATTACTTGGTCACTGGTTTTGAAACTTATGAGGTATCAAGGACGTACTTCTTTTTCTACTTGACACATTAGAGGCATCTGTGATGTGCTCAATTTTACTTGGATATTCGGCGCATCGATGCCTTTCTTAACTTACTGATGCCCCCAGGTTTACTCTTGCTAGATGGGCTGATTCCCCTGGGATTTTACTGGCTGGTTGGGTGGCCCTTTTTCAGGGTGTTCACGATTTGAGGTTACTGGTTTACTAATATTCAGTGTATCATCGGCCTTTCTATATTATCTGGCTACATATTCCTCCTGTACCATTGATGAAGATAACTTATATAAGACCTTTTTCAGGCCCAGGCAGTGTATACGGACTTTCTGTGTCCCCTATGGGTCCTTCTAGCCATGAGTACTTGTACCGAATAAGAGAGCTGCATGGGTCCCACTTGGCAGGCCAAGGGTTGGGGTAGATCTATATACTTTGGGTTAAAGGCTCTAATTACAGACAATACTTCAGGTTAAAGGACCTAATTACAGATGACACTTTAGGTTAAAGGCGCTGGTTACAGATGACACTATGGGTTTTACTACAGACTTGCATTCATTAGCATCGCCTATCACCAGTATACTTGTATGGTGTGGTCCCCCAATTTATGGGGGTAAGGGGTATATTTGTCATTATTTTTACATTTTGAAGGTATGTTTGTCATTGTTTGTACCTTCCGGGGGTATGGACATCCGGTCGGTTATTATTTGATCTTACTTGTACTTACCTTTGGTTGTATTTGTAGTTAGTCTATGAGGTATTTGAGTTGGATTGTGGTTGGTACTTTTGCTAGGTTCATTTGGATTAGTTCTTTGGTGATTACGTGGTTAGCATTGCCCGTTAGTATTGTATCCTTGTTTAGTAGAATCCTATTATGACTTCTTCTTGTTAATAGGTTGTTGGATTGTATTTTATGTGCGTTCTTTGACTCTGCTCCTTTATCTATGTCTGTAGTCTCTTTGTCTTATTTTCTGTCATTATTATGATAATTTCTGATTAGTTAGTGGTGCAGTATTTGCCTGTTTATATGTTATTTATACTTGCTTTATCTATGGAGCTCAGTCAACTTATGCCTACTGAGTACCATTCGTTTGGTACTCATACTATACTTCTGCATCCTGCAGATCATAGTACTGGTTTCCTTTGCTGATTTGATTGTGTGAAGCATCTCTTTTCCAATATTAACTCCCAAACAACTTTAATACTTCTTTCTCAAGGTTCCCTTAAGAGATTTTCATCTCCCTCGAGTTTTGTCTAGGGTTTATTCAAGAACAAGTCTCCTTTCTCAATCTCAAGTTCAAATTCAACAAAGGTATGTAGGGATTGATCCATGGGTTTCTTTCACCCATGGAGTCCTAAGATTTCTACTGAAAATCTCATCAATTTCAATTGGGTTTGTAACCCTAGTTTGATGAATTGTATTGGGTTGTTTTAATTATGTTTTATCTTTATAAATCATTATAAGTGTGTTTCTAGGTAAGTTGCATAATTTTAAGTTGAATTATGAATGCCCATGCATGGATCTATTCTCAGTAATGATTTACACAAAGTATGATTATGAAGTTCAATGATTTCAAGGTATTCTCATGGTTTTTATTCAAATTGACTATGTATACGAGTTTTACTCTATTTTCAAGTATGAATTATGATCATGGATTACAATCATGTTTAAGTTATAAATTATATGCAAGTTATGAAGAAAGTTGACTTAGGGCCGATGTTGGTGACCTAGGAACCTAATGACAAGAATTATGCAAGCATGATATTGTGATGTTGAAAGGCTTATACTAACATTGGAAGTATGATATGAAAATGAGCTATTCTATGAATTATGAAGTTTATGAATAATATATGATATATGTTAAGTATGATTACTATGTTATGTATTTCGTGGGATTTAACTTAGCACCGAATGATGAATTGAGGTGGGGGATCGACCTACAGGGTCCTTATAAAAAGTCTCTTATCTCATAACTAAGTGCTACCGTATAATTTTCCTTTATGGCCTAGCTAGTAGATCCACATATAACGTATGTACATGACTCACCTAGCAGGATAAAGTCTATCTAGGCATGCAGATTCCCCTTTCTTCTGTTGTATGGGGAGACATCGGGATTCCATGTTATAGCTTGCATGGTCTTATTATTGGTTATGGTTTTATCCCATATATGTATGTTTTATTATGTTCTTTCATGATTTCAACTATGCCTTTTTAAATTCTTTGATCATTATTGTTTTCTTATGACTTTACCTATCCTCTTTATCATATATATTAATTGATCATTGCATCCTATGATTTATGTTGCATGTCATGCCCACATACTTAGTACATTCAAACATGCTAACTTATATTGTTGCCTACATTGTCTGATAATGTAGGAGTTGAGGCTCACATTCCCACACATGGCTAGTTGAGCTTCCATATCGGCGGAGTTTTGGTGAGTCTTCATCTATTAAGGACTAGTTATGAGTTATTTCCTTTTCTAAAGACTTTGTTATATTAATATTGAGAGTGAGCTAGGGACATGTCTTAGTCACCGCCCATCTTACGTAGTAAAGGAATTATTGGGCCTATGTTGTAGAGTCTATGTAATCAAGTTTACACTTCTTTTATGATCATGTTTTTTACTCTTCCTATGTTATTTCCGCATTTTCTTTACCTTATGTATGTTTAGGATATGTCAAGAGGCTTGGTTGGAGCCCTTCGGAGTTTCGATCACCGTGTTATTGCTAGGCCCTAGGTCGAGTCATGACAAGAAAACTTACCTCAAATCACAAGCAAATTTATCCCTTTGATGAACATATTATCAAAATTTCAATTGCTAAGAAAAATTTATATCTAAACTTATGTTTCAAGAAAAACTTCTCAATTAACAATTGTTTATTAAAAATTAATGAGAATTTATTATTATAAACTTCAAGATCATATAAAAATCACATAAAAAAAATCTTAGTTAATAATTGTCTATCAAGAATATATGATAATTTACTATTTAAATATCAAGAACATAGTAAAATTAATAAGTAGAAGCAAAAGAAGTTGTCCAAAAGTCCTGACTCCCTTTTTCAGATGCTCAACGTTATTATTTTGGTTTGTTTCCTTTTTTTCTTTTAAATTTTTGTGTGTACACGTTTTTTTTGCGTAACAACATATATAGGTTGTTAATAATTTTTTTTTGAAAGAAAAATGAAAACTCACATTCTTATGAAGGATAATAGGAACAACTCATTCAGTCTCCCAACAAATGAAAAATGATTTCTTTGAACTACCATACTAATTTTCTTAATAACTCTTACCGTATATTTTATTGTTAATTGTTACCATATATTTTAGACTCTTTAATTTTTAAAAAGATGGTTTTGTCTAAAGGAGATACTTTTAATGAAGGGCAAAAACTTCAAACAACATTATTAAAGACCTTCACACTTTTAATATCGTACTAGTATCTATAAACGTGCTTTGCACGTTACTTCGTATAAATTATCATACAAAAAGAACTCTGATGACTAATTATCACGACCCGCTTTCTCCGGTCATGATGACGTCTACTATGAACCACCATTAAGCAAGCCGACCCATATTCCAGAATTGTGAGTAATGGAATGTCAGGGTAGAAGACCAATAATTCAACTAAAACAGTAATAAAATAACAAAAACACAAATGAACGGCGAAAGCACAATGAAATATATACAAGCCAAAAGATCCCTCCTATAACCTAGAAGCCACATGTATAAAGCTACTACAAAAAGAGTATAAGTCCCAAAAATGGACCACAGAAACAAGATTGTCTCAAAAAGTAAAAATAGAAAAATTATTATTACAGAAGGAGATGGGTAAATCCAGAATGTGCTCACCCTCGCCTCCGATCAATACTGCAGTTGGCTCGAGATCAATGTTGATAGCTAGTACTCAAACTTTTATCACAAAAATAGATGATGAGTGTAGTATGAGTACAAAAAAAATATGTACCCAGTAGGCATCATAGGCCAACTAAGCAAGGTAAGTAATACTAAACTGAAAGTCGAGAAACTTATCACAATTAAAGACAAAAATAAGAAATCAAGGTAGGTATGTACATGAGCGTACTCAACACAAAAAGAGAGAGAAACTAACTAACTTTGTCGGGCTCCCATAAACCCGATGGGTACGCTCATGTACAGGACTAAAAGTAACAACCTTGACGGACCACCATAAGCCCGACAGGAGCAAGAATAGTTGAAGTAAGATGGGAGAATCTGATGAAGTTCCAATGATGCCGCAACTTTCCTTGAACTTGAACCGAACCATTCTATAAGCTTGAGGATTTAACCAAAGCTGAACATAGCTAAGGACTTAAACCTCAGAGTCATAAAGGGATCAGGGACTTGAGACGAGATTTGAAACTAACCAAGGACCTGAACCCAGGTTTGGATAATCGTGGACTTGATCTAAGTTAATAGATAATAGTGGACTTGAACCCGAGTAAGAGAGACCAAGGAATTAAACCAAGGTAATAGATATTCATGGTTTTGAACCACGGGTAAGAGAGACCAAGGACTTGAACCAAGGTAATAGTAGAAATGGACTCTAACCAAAGCTAGTAAGTAATAGTGGTGATGTACTTGAACCAAGGTTGATAATGACAGTAGACTTGAACCACGACTAAGTAAGGCCAGAGACTTGAACCAAGGCAATAATAGCAAGGCAAGGACTTGAACCCTGCCCGATGGAGTGAATTGGGGATCTGAACCACGAACAGAGGCAAGTCGGTCAGAATCAGGATCAACAACCAATCGAGTTCCACGGGGAGTATCCTTAATCTGAGTGCCATCAATAAATCACTTTAGTCCAACCACATCCAACCAAAATTGACAAAAAGAATTTTAGAACAAAGAACCAGGTGATACAAAACTGATAGAAGGGTAGGACATTATGGAGGTAAGGTTCCAAAGCTGTAATACTACCTAGCTAAAGCTCAGACTATCAGACTCAAGTCTGCTATATTAGTCTAGAAGGAGCTAAGCTATTCGAAATGACATCAGAGAACTTCCAAAGCCCGCCCCGTACAAAAAATATGCAAGTCTAAGGGAAACACTAGTCTAAGTCTAGATTAAGGCCAAACATGCTTCCAAGGACATAAACCAAACACACAATACATGCCACTAGATGTTGATGATCAACACTAGACAAGAGATATGCTCAACTAGCCCGAATTACCCAAAAATAGAGCCTACAATATGAATTTTAGGAATTTAGCATGCTCAACACCCAAACACCCCCAAACACATACAAATCAGCATACAATTGCCTAAACATGCTTAGTCTAAAGAGGAGAAACCGTAGCCTACTTGTAGGATGACCGCGCGTGCTCCAACTCACGGAACTAGAGCTTTTCCCTTTCGAACAGCCTCAGAACAGTGCCACGCTGTCAACAATAGAATCACAACGTCAATACAGTTATTTTGACATAAAAATTATCAAGTTTGGAGATGGTCTAATTTCGGAGTCAAAATAGGGAATTGAGGGACTCGTTCTATAGTTTATGGAATTGACTTTGAGAATAGGTCCTAAAAACTACCTCTAGCTTGTGTTCCAAAAAGGAACGTAATTCACCCATCAAAACAACTACAACGCCAACATGCACCATAATTGACAGCCTAGCTCAAGAACAACTAAAATCTCAGGGAAAAGGTCAAATTACCTCAAACAAAGACTTTAATCCTACTTATTAACACACCACTGGATTCCCCTCGAAAATCCATGCAACTTAGCATTTTGAATTGCCTTAATCGCCCCAATATTGAGAGAGAAATTGTGTCTCAATGATAGAACTATAACTAAAAATGGGACTTTAAAATAAGCCTTAGGTGTCGCAATAGCGACCCCGATGATTGCTTAAGCAACACCCACCAATATCTAGGCATCACTTTAGCGACACAAGGTCACTTAAGTGACCTGTTGCTTTAATGACCCCTGTACCCTGGTGCTTGGTTAGCTTAGCGACCTTCTGGTTGCTTTAGATGTTTTCACTTTAGTGATCAGGAAATGCTTTAGCGACGGCACCAAACTTAATTGGTGCAAAATGGACTTTGGCTTGTTCAATCCTCCGACAAGGTGCTCGGAATTTGTTTGAAACCCCATGCGCACAAATGAGATATGCTACCCCACCAAATTCGATGTTATGGACTAAATGACACATTCGAAATTCCCATACAAGGTCATTTCAACGAAAAATGGGTCCTACACCCAAATACCATTTGAGCTAAATTCTACAACGGGCCTCGAAATTAGGCCGGAAGTCTCAGAAGGCGAACGAAGAGTCATTCTAGACCAAACTCGATATTCTAAAACAAACCGCACTGACAAAATTTTTATCCGAGTGAGTTTTCCAAAAATATTGACCAAAGTCAACCACAAACTAAATTTCAAAGGCAAAAGAACCAAAGTGTCATAACCCGATTTCTCAGTTCATAATGGCGCCTACTATGACCCACTAGTAGGCAAGCTGACCCATATTTCGGAATTATTTGTAATGGGATGTCAGGGTAGAAAACCAACACTATAACTATAAACAATAAAGAAATAACAAGAATTTAATTGAACGGCGGAAGCAAAACAAAGTATATATACAAATAAAAAGATCTATTCCAAAACATAGAAGTTACATATACAGGGCTACTACAAAAAGAGTACAAGTCCCAAAAGTGGACCACAGAAACAGGGTTGTCTCAAAAAGCAAAAGATGGGAAAAATATATGTACAGAGGGAGATGGGTAAATCAGAATGTTAAAAGCTGATAGATAGTACTCGGGCCTGCATCATGAAGATAGAAACAATGTGTAGTATGACTACCAAACAACACGTACCAAGTAGATATCATAGGACAACTGAG
This sequence comes from Solanum dulcamara, assembly GCF_947179165.1. Lineage (NCBI taxonomy): Eukaryota > Viridiplantae > Streptophyta > Magnoliopsida > Solanales > Solanaceae > Solanum > Solanum dulcamara. The sequence continues at coordinate 50,086,303 of NC_077243.1, forward strand.
CAAGATAAGCAAAAGTAAAATGAAATGCAAGAAAATAATCACAACTAAAGACTGGACAAGAAGTAAATGTAGGTATGTACATGAGCGTACTCAACACACAAAGAGAGAAAAAAATGGCAGCCCGGTGCACTAAGGCTCCTGCTATGCACCGGGATTCCATAAACTCAATGGGTACGCTCCTGCACAAGTCTAAAGGTAAATACCTGAATGAACTCCCATAAACCCAAAAGGATTAAAAATAGTTGAAGTAAAATGAACGGATCCGATAAAGTTCCAATAATGCCACCAATTTCCTTGACTTGAACCAAACCATCCCAAAAGCATGAAGCTTTAACTCAAAGCTGAGAATAGATAAGGACTTCAATCAAAGATTCATCAGAGGATCAAGAACCCCAATTGAGATTTGAAAGCCACCAAGGACTTGAACCAAGGTAAAAGATAATCGTGGACTTGAACCATATGCAAAAAGGTACCAAGGACTTGAAACTCGGTAATAGATAATCATGGATTTGAACTATGTGTAAGAGAGACCACGGAATTGAACTGAGTAATAGTAGCTAAGGGCTCGAACCAAAGCAAGTAAGGAGTGATGGACTTGAACTGAGGCTATATAAAGGCAGTGGGCTCGAACCATGTCTAAGGAAGAAGTGATGGACTTAAATCAAGGCTATAATACAAAGGAAGGGGCTTGAACCCCGCCGGTGGAATGAATTGGGGACTTGAACCACGAACAAAGGCGAGTCTAGAAGAATTAGGATCAGCAGCCAACTAAGCATCATGGGCAGTACCCCCAAACCGAGTGCCATCAGTAAATCACTCCAGCCCAAACCACATCCAACTAGAATCGTTAAGAAGACTTCCAAATCCAAGAACCAAGCAATACATGAATATTAGAAGAATAGGGCATTATGGAGATAAGGTTCCCAAATTTTGTAACTGCCTAGCTAAAGCTTAGACTATCAGACTCAAGTCTGCTATATCAGTCTAGAGGGAGCTATGTTGTTCGAACAATGTCAGAGAATTTCTCAGGACCAACAACACTAAAATTGCGCAACTCTAAGGCAACACTAGTCTAAACCTAGACTAAGGACAAGTATGCTTTCAAATATATAAACCAAAGACACAGCACATACCACAAGGTAGGGATACTCAACAATAACAGGAGTCATGCTTTATCAGTCTGAAACTTCCCCCAAAATAACACCTAGGACATGAATTCTAGTAATTTAGCATGCTCGACGCCCAAACCCCTCCAAGCTCATACAATTTACTATAAAAGTGCCTAAACATGCTCAATCTAAAGGGAGAAAAATCGTAGCCTACCTGTAGGCCGACCACACGTGCTCCAACTAATAGAATTAGAGCTTTTCACTTTTAAAAAACCTTCGAACACTGTCATGCTATCAATAATAGAATCATAATATTAATATGGTCGTTATGATACTAAAATTATCGAATTTAGTAACGGGCCAATTTCAAAGTCAAAATTAGGAATTATGGGACCCGCTCCATAGCTCACGGAATTGACTTTGAAAGTAGGTTCTAAATACTATCCCCCAACTTATGTTCCAAAAAGGAACACAATTCACACACAAAAATCAGCCACAAGCAAGCATGCAACACAATTGACAACTTAGCTCAAGAATAACCAACTCGAATGAAAAAAGGAAATTTTCCTCAAGGGAAGAATTAATTCCTATTTCTGATCATACCACCGGAATCCTCTTGAAAGATCACGCAATCTATCCCTTGGAATCACTCAAATCACTTCCAAATTGAGAGAGAAATCGCCCTTCAAAATTGTAAGAATAAAGATGAAATTGGGACTAAAACAAGCCTCAGTGTCACAAAAGCGAATACCCGTTAGTCGCTTAAGTGACCATCTCAAAAAGGAGGGTATCACTTTAGAAACACCAGTCACTTTAGCGACAATTGCATTAGCAATCAGGATTCGCTTTAGCGAGCACCAGAATCAGCTAGTGCAAAAAGAAACTTAGCATGTCAAATTCTCTAACGGGGTGCCCGGGATTCATTTGGAACCCCGTGCGAGCAAGAACATATATACTACCCCACTAAATTAGACATTTTGGACTCAATGGTGCATTCAAAATTACTATATGATGTTATTTTAATAAAAAGTGGGTCCCACACTCAAGTGCCATTTTGAGCCTAATTCTACAATGGGGTAGAATTAGACCAAAATCCCCAGGAAGCGAACCAACGGTCATTCTAGACCAAACTCGACATTATAAAACTAACCGTGCTATCAGAATTTGCATTCGAGCATGTTTTCATAGAATGTTGACCAAAGTCAACCATATGCCAATTTCAAAGGCAAAGTGCTAAATGGCCCCAAACTCGTACTGATTGCCTCGATACTTATGCCGACTATGATACTAGCCTAATTTGGTCATTCTAGAGCTGATAGAACCATTAGAATTCTGATATGAGGTTGTTCTCCTAAAGTTACGATCAAAGTCAACTTTTTAAAGTTATAAAAGCTTCAAAATAAGGAAACGGGCCTAAAACCCAAACGAACGACCAGGTGACCAAACAGTTAGTGCCAGCAAGTCATAAAAGACTTGGGGTCACTACAGGAATGCTCTAACTGATGAAATGAATGCTTTATTTCTAAAATGGCCTGGAGGGTCATTACAACATTCACTACTAAAAAACCTTTCGTCCATGAAAGTAAACATCAAGAAGTACTTGAATGCTCAAATAAGCCAGAGAACTGTGCTTTCATCTCCTATTCAGTCTCTTAGGTAGGGATGATGTCTCCAGTAGAGATACACGAAGGAACACCCTTTCACTAACATAAAATCTCAACGGCCGGCGCCTACGGTCTGCATAACTCTGGTTTCTACTCTGAGTTGTCCTGAGCCTATCCTGAATCACCCTCATATGATCTAAGTCCTCCTGCATCAACTCTAGTGTCGCTCCGTAGGATAGCGACAACTCCTACCATATAAGGCCTCAGACGAGGCCATCTGAATACTGGAGTGGTAGTTTTTATTGTACGCAAACTCTGCCAAGGGAAAAAACTAATCCCAGTGACCCTCAAAATCTATAACACAAGCCCGCAACATATCCTTGAGAAGTTGAATAGTGTGCTCTGACATGCTATCAGTTTGCGGGTGAAACGTTATGCTAAGGTTGACACAAGTACCCAACTCCTCCTGAAATGTCCTCCAAAAGGTGGATATGAACCGTAAGCCCTGCTCTGAGATAATAGAGATAGACACCATAAAGATGGACCACCTCCCAAATATGGATACGGGCCAACCTCTTGGCACTGTAGGAAGTATGAGTAGGGAGGAAGTGGGCCAACTTGGTCAATCGATCCACAATGACACAAATACTATTAAGACCATAGGAATTGTGAGGCAACCCCATAATAAAGTCCATGGTGATCTGCACCCACTTCTACTCAAAAATGGTAATCTCTAAAGCTTGCCACTAGGCCTCAAATGCTCGGCCTTAACCTGCTGACAACTCAACCAATGTGACACATAATCCATAATATCTCTCCTCATGCCTCTCTACCAGTAATACTGCCTCAAGTCATGATAAATCTTAGTGGTGCCTCGATGGATAGAATATATGGAATCATGGGTATTACTAAGGATCAACTGAATCAAACCCCCAACTCTCGAAATACAGAGACGACCACTAATTCCCAATACCCAATCTGAATCTAAAGTAGCTAGGCCAGTGTCATCTCCCAAAGCCTGATCTTAATGTGTAACTCAATCCTCATCCTCAAATTGACAGTTGCGAATTAGATCTAATAGAGATGACTAAGCTTCCACATAGGCTAGCACATATCGAGAATCAGAGATGTCAAGCCAAATGATTCGGTTAGCTAAGGAATGGATGTCCAAAGCTAATGGTCACTCCACAGTAGAAAGGAAGGTTAGACTATCCATACTCACCACCTTCCAACTTAAGGCATCTCCTACTACATTTGCCTTGCCCAGATGGTAGAGAATAAAGAGGTTGTAGTCTTTCAAGAGCTCAATCCAGCAGTGCTACCTTAAATTAACATCCCTCTAGCTCATAATATACTAAAGGCTCTTGTGATCAGTGTAAATCTCACATAGAACTCCTTACAGGTAATGCCTCCAAATCTTAAGCGCAAAAACTACCGCTGCCAACTCTAAGTCATGAGTGGGATAATTACGCTAATACAGCTTAAGATGCCTTAATGCATAAGCAACAACCCAGCCATGCTAGATCAGAACACAACCCATACAACCATCGAATCCATCATAATAAACGGTGAAGCCCTCGCTCTCAATTAGAAGAGTCAATATAGAAGCAATGGTAAGAAACTCCATGAACCTCAGAAAGCTCCTCTCATACTCCTCTGACCATACAAAAAGAACATCTTGTCGGGTCAATGGAGTCAGATGTGCCGCTATAGTAGAGAACCCCTCAACAAATTATTGTAGTACCCTGCCAACCCGACAAAACTATGAATCTCATTCACAAAGGTGGGCCTGGCCCAATCACGAATAGCCTCAATCTTTACTGAATCTACCATAATGCCCTACTTGGACACCACGTACCCCAAGATGCTATGAACTTAAGCCAAAACTCACACTTTGAGAACTTGGCATAAAGCTATTGATCTCTAAAAGTCTAGAGCACTACTCTTAAATGCTTCTTATGCTCATCCCAACTCTGTGAGTATACCATAATGTCATCGATGAAGACTATGACAAATGAGTCTAGGTATGGCCTAAATACTCGAGTTATTAAGTCTATGAATAAGACAGGGGCATTAGTCAACCCAAAAAAACATCACTAGGTACTTATAATGGCCGTAATGAGTCCTAAATGCAGTCTTAGGGACGTCCTCATCTCTAATCCTCAACTGATAGTAGCCGAATCTTAAATCAATCTTAGAAAATACCATGACACCTTGAAGCTGGTGAAATAGATCATCAATCCTAGACATGGGGTAATGGTTCTTCACCGTCACCTTGTTCAACTGCCTATAATCGATACACATCTATATAGTACCATTCTTCTTAATGAATAGGACTACGAAACCCCAAGGCAATACACTAGGCCAAATTAATCCTTTATCCAAGTGATCCTAAAGCTGAACACTGAGTTCCTTGAGCTCTATGGGGGAGATATGGTACGGTGGGATGGAAATAGGATGATTACTCAGCTTTACATCACTGGAGAAGTCAATACCATGGTCAGGAGGAAGGTCAAGCAGGTCGGCAAGAAATATATTTGTAAACTCTTCGACTATAGGTACTGAATCAACTGTAGGGCCCTCCCTATTTACATCTCTAACACAAACAAAATATGCCAAACATCCGCTTGCCACTAACCTCTAAGCCCAAAAATAAGATATCACCCCAATCAGTGTGTGACTACAAGAGCCCTGCCACACCACCGATAGAATACTAGGCATGGCTAAGGTAACGGTCTTGGTATAGCAATCTAAGACCGCTCGATGAGGGGACAACCATTCCATGCCCAGAATTAAATAAAAATCCACCATGTCAAGAAAAATAAGATCAACCCTAGTGTCTTGCCCATGAATAGTCACTAGGCAGGATCTAAACACCTGATCCACTACTAAAGAATCACCTACCGAGGTCGAAACACTCAATTTCTAAACTAAGGGATCTAGACTCATACTCAGTGGAGGGGCACAATATACAGATATATAATAATAGGTGGAGCTTGGATGAAATAACGTGGATGTAGGCTGATGACATAATAAAACTATACCTGTGATCACATCGTCCGAGGCCTCAGCCTCTTTTCTAGTTGGAGTTGTATAAAAGTGGGCCTGGGCTCCTCTACCCTACGCATCAACTCTGCCTCCTACCCTGCCTCCCTAAGGACCTCCTCGTGCACCATGATGACCACTACTGTGGTTTTGGCCCTAGCCTCTCCCTCTAATAGGGACGTGCTACTTCTGGCACAGGTTTAGTTGCCTATGGAGCTGGTGTGGCTAGCCTACAGTGAGGGCACTCAAGGGACCAATGATCTACCTCCTCTCACTCATTTCACCCCTATGATTGTCAGCTCAAAGCTAGAGGTTGGCCACCTCAATCGAAAGAACTTGTTTGTAAAACACCACAGCCCTAATCGAATCGATGCTTAGAGCTACCCTAACAATATTAGTCACTATCTGAAGTATGAAGGGAGTCCTGGAAGGGGCATCTAGACTAGCCAGGCTGAAATCTCTTGTGAGATCTATCATAGGACTTCCTGGTTCTAAAGCGGCGCCCAACCTGGCTATCCTCTTACCTAGCTCTCTTGCTACTTCCCCCCCTTAGACCTCGCAATGGAGCTGCTCAAGAGTACGGGCATGGTCTACTACATCTAGAAATAAGCGGCCCGCTGAGACTAAAGAATGAGTCTAAATCCATAACTTGACCCTCAATCCTCTAATAAAGCATCAATATCTCTCCTTCTTAGTAGGTAAGATCATAGAGGTATGCCTAAAGAGCTTATGAAATTAGGCCTCATACTTTGATCATTGCATCCTATGATTTATATTTCATGTCATGCCCACAGACTTAGTACTTTCAAACGTGTTAATGCATATTGTTGCCTACATTGTCTCATAATGTAGAAGTTGAGGATCATATTCCCATACGTGGCTAGTTGAACTTCCATATTGGTGGAGTTTTGGTGTGTCCTCATCTGTCGAGGACTAGTTATGAGTTGTTTCCTTTTCTAAAGACTTTGTTATATTGATATTGAGGATGAGCTAGGGACATATCTTATCCCTCGTCCGTCTTATGTAGTAAAGACTTTATTGGACCTATGTTGTGGAGTCTATGTAGTCAAGTTTACACTTCTTTTATGATCATGTTTTTTACTCTTCCTATGTTATTTTTGCATTTTCTTTACCTTATGTATGTTACGATATGTCAAAAGTCTTGGTTGGAGCTCTTTGGGGTTTTAATCGTCGTGTTACTGCTAGGCCCTAGGTTGGGTCATGACAAACTTGGTATCAAAGTATAAGGTTTAAGATGTCCTAGGGAGTCCAACATGTCATGTCAAGTAGAGTCTTATTCATGGATGTGAAGCACACCTCATCTGTGGATAGGAGAATATGAGGCATTTTAAGAAATTCTCAGATCTTTCTTAGTCTATGTCATGCGATAGAGTCTACTCTAAGACTTTCTTTCTCTAATGATTGCCCTTTGCGATTTTCAGAAATGCCTCCAAGGAAAGCACCTATGCAAAGAGGGGTCAATGCTAATGAGGACCAAGTTCCTTTGTCCCCTCAAGACAATGGTCCCCTACCCGACCAAGTGACCAATGCGGAGTAACAAATCGCTATTATTCTAGCCTAAGAGCTGGCCAACCAAGGGGTTGTGGCTCCTCCTATTGTTCCTACTCTGGCTTCTAGAGTGAGGCACTTTGCAAGAATGAACCCTCCCGAGTTCCATAGTTCGAAAGTTGATAAGGACCCTCAAGAGTTCATTGACGAGGTCTATAAGATAGTAAGCATTATGTTGGTGACTTTAGAAGAGAAAGTGGAGTTATAGGCCTTCCAATCAAGAGTGTCTCTTAAGTTTTGTGTACTCAATGGAATATAGAGAGGGTGAATACAGGACCTATCGATTGGGAAGCTTTCAAACTTTCTTTTCTTGATCACTTTTCCTCTTGAGATAAGGGAAGCTAAGATGTTGAAGTTCATCAATCTTCAAAAAAGCAACATGGTATGAGGGACTATGCCCTCAAGTTCACCAAACTATCCAAGAATGCTCCTTCATTAGTTGCTGATCCATGTGCACGAATAAGTCAATTCATATTGGGGGTGCCTGATTTAGTTGTAAAGGAATATCGTACCGCTATGCTTGTTAAAGATATTGACATATCTCGGCTCATGACTTTTTCCAAACAAATTGAAGGAGTGAAACTCAAGGAGATAAGGATGAGAGATTCTAAGAGAGCCCGCAATGAATGTGGGTTCTCAAATGCTAGGTCCGGTGGTAGAAATGGCCATTCTTAACAAGGTCAAGGTTAGGGAAGAAGTTTGATAAAGATAGGGTGCCATACCCTAAGGGTCAAGGTATTGATGTGAATGCTAGTAGCTCTTTATTTCCCAAGTGCACAAAGTATGGGGAGAATCATGGAGGTAGATGCTTGATAGGAATGAGTGCTTGCTATAGATGTGGCAAAATAGGCCATAGGCAATCTGAGTTCCCTCATATTGCCAACAAAGGTAGAGAAGGTCATCCTCTAGACCAAGTAGCCTAAGGAGGCCAAGTGCAACAAGGTTCCCAAACTCAACCAAAGAGGCCAATGTAATAATTGATTCTATGCTCTTTATGCAAGGTGTGGGCGAGACTTTTGATGTGGTCATGGGTATGTTATGGGTCTTTAACTTTGATGTCTATACATTACGTCATCCGGGTGACAACTTGTTTTTTGTTACTCCTTACCTTGAGATGAGATTTGATGTGTGCCCCGAAGTGTTGTTAGACCCCTCTTTGGGTTATACTCTTATTGGTGATTTGGTGTTAGCCAACTGAGTTTATATAAATTGTCTTGTGTTGGTCTTGCATAAAGTTATCCCTTGTGATCTTGACATGACCGATTTTGATATTATTCTTGGTATAGATTAGTTACATGCCTCTTATGCATCCATTGATTGCAGAACCCATAGGGTCAAGTTTCAGTTTCCTAATGAGCCTATTCTTGAATGGAAGGGAAATTATTCAGTGGTTAAGGGTCGATTCATCTTATGTCTTAAAGCTCAAAATATGATTTTTAAAGGGCATAACTATTATATAGTGCAAGTTGGATGTTGATTTCGAAACTCCTATTATTAAATTGGTCCATATAGTTATGAGTTTCCTAATGATTTGCACGGTGTTCCTTCCAAAAGGGAAATTGACTTCGCCATAGATCTCCTTCCCGATACCCAACCTAATTCTATTCTTCCTTACCGTATGGCTCCGATAAAACTTCAGGAGTTGAAAGAGCAATTGAAGGATTTGTTGGATAAGGGTTTTATAAGGCCAAGTATTTAACCATGGGGTGCTCTCGTGTTGTTTGTTAGGGAAAAAGATGGGTCACTACAAATGTGTATAGATTACCGGTAATTGAATAAAGACATCATGAAGAACAAGTATCCAATTTTGAGGAGATGATTTATTTGACCAATTGCAAGGGAAAAGCCACTTTTCAAAGATTGATATCCATTCCTGTTATCATCAACTCCGAGTAAGGGAGTGTGAAATTATAAAGACGACTTTTAGAACTTGGTATGGTCACTTTGAATTCTTATTTATGTCTTTTGGACTAATGAATGTCTCTGTAGCTTTTATGAATTTGATAAACAGTGTGTTTAAAAAATACTTGGATATGTTCGTTATCATGTTTATTAATGATATTTTGATTTATTCTTGAAGTAAGGAAGAGCATGCCGATCATTTGAGGATTGTGTTGCAAATTCTCAAGGACTGTCAGTTGTATGCAAAGTTTAACAAATATGAATTTTGGTTAAGGTCAGTTGCGTTCCTTGGTCATCTTGCTTTTAGAGAAGGAATTATGGTTGATCCAAAGAAGACCGAGGCGGTTAAGAAATGGCCTAAACCATTGAATCCTTCTGATATTCAAAGTTTCTTGGGCTTAGATGGTTATTATAGATGGTTTGTGGAAGGTTTCTCTTCCATTATATTGCCCTTGACTACTTTAACTAAAAAGAAGATGAAATTTCAATGGTCGGAGGCATGTGAGAAAAGCTTCTAAGAGTTGAAGGATAAGCTTACCTCTATATCGATGTTGACTTTTCCAGAAGGTTCTGATGTGTTTGTTGTGTTTTGTGATGCTTCACGAGTTTGTGTTGGTTGTGTTCTTATGCAAAATGGTAAAGTGATCGATTATGCTTCAAGGCAACTCATGGCATATGAGAAGAATTACCCGACTCATGACTTAGAGTTGGCGGTGGTGGTATTTGCTTTAGAGTTATGGAGATTATCTCTATGGTGTCCATATGGATGTTTTCACCGATCACAAGAGTTTTCAATATGTGTTCACTCAAAAAGACTTGAACCTTCGACAAAAGAGATGGCTTGAGCTGTTGAAGGACTATGACATAATTGTGCTATACCATCCAAGTAAGGAAAATGTAGTTGCTGATGCTCTTAGTAGATTGTACATGAATAATGTTGCTCATATTGAGGATGAGAAGAAAGAGATAGTTCGAGATGTGCATAGATTAGCCCGTTTGGGTGTTCGATTAGTTGATTCCAAAGATGGGGGTGTTATTGTGCAAAATGGTTCCAAATCATCTCTTGTGGGGGATGTAAAGGAAAAGCAGGATAGTGATCCCGATTTGGTTGAATTGAAGAAAGCGGTTGCCGAAAAAGCTATTGAGGCCTTCTCCCAATGGGAGATAGTTTTTTGAGATATCAAGGCCAATTGTGTGTTTTGAATGTTGATGGCTTGAAAATTATGATTTTGTCTAAAGCTCATAGTTCGCGATATTCTATTCATCCAAGTTCCACAAGGATGTATAGAGATTTCAGAGAAGTGTATTGGTGGAAGAAAATGAAGAGGGATATTATGGAATTTGTGGCTAAGTATCATAATTATCAACAAGTGAAAGTTGAGCATCAAAAACTGGGAGGTTGGGCTCAAGACATTGAGATTTCTACTTGGAAGTGGGAAGCCTTGAATAAGGACTTTGTTACAAGGTTTCCTCGTACTTATAGGCAACATGATTTCATTTGGGTAATTGTTGACCAAATAAGTAAGTTGACTCATTTTCTCCCGGTTAAGACTTCATATTCAGCCGACGACTATGCTAGACTGTATATTTGAAGTCGGTTAAGCTTTATGGTGTTCCATTGTCTATCATTTTGGATTGAAATACTCAGTTCACAGATCAGTTTAAGAGATCTTTCCAAAAGGGTCTTGGTACCCAAGTGAATCTTAGTACAACTTTTCACCCACAAATAGATGGAACAGCCAAATATACTATTCAAACACTAGAGGATATGTTGAGAGCATGTGTGATTGATTTTAAAGGAATTTGAGATGATCATTTGTCATTAATAGAGTTTGCTTATAATAACAGTAATCACTCTAGCATTAAGATGGCTCAATTTGAAGCTTTGTAGGGTAAGTGGTATAGATCCCCTATCAGTTAGTTCAAGGTTGGTGAAGTTGCTTTAATAGTACCCGAGTTGGTATTTGAGGCTATGGAGAAAGTTAGACTTATTAGAGAAAGATTGAAAATAGCCCAAAGCCGACTAAATTCTTATTCCAATGTTAAAAGAAGGGAACTTGAATTTTAGGTTAATGATTGGGTCTACTTGAAAATTTCACACATGAAGGGTGCGATGAGTTCTAAAGGGAATTTAAGTCCCTGCTATGTTGGCCTATTTTAGATTGTGAGTCGAATTGGTAAGGTGGCTTATGTATTGGATTTGCCTTTAGGTTTGGGATTGATGCATCCGGTGTTCCATGTGTCATTATTGAGGAAGATTGTTGGTGATCCTACCTCCATTGTGCCATTGGATAGTATTGAGGTTAAGGAGAGTCTTTCTTATGAAGAGGTTTCGATTGAGATCTTGGACTGGCAAGTTAGAAAGTTGAGAAACAAAAAAATAGCTCCAGTTAAAGTGTCACCGAGGAATCAAGAGGTTGAGGGTGCTTGTAAGACCCCATAAGATGGAAAGTCGAACTAAATAAAATTTTTCAAAAGAATTGGAACTTCCTAGACCTATGAGTCAGCCTACGACTCATTTGAGTTATTACAGGTTGTAAATTCGACTCGTAGAGGTGAACAAGATAATTGAAAATTTATCAAAGGCAAGTGAGAGTCTATGAGTCGTATTATGACTCGTGAAGGAGTGTACGACTCATAGAAAGGAGTGGTTGTACAGGCCTTGAAACCTGCAAACTACTGACCCTTAGGACTTCATCTGTGATTCAATAGGATGAGTCGTAGAGAAGTGTATGACTTATAGAAATGAGTCGTGATAAAACTCCAGAGACTATCTAATTTGTAGGTTTTCAGACCTACAAGATGAGCCATTCTGATGACTCATAAAGACAATGATGAGTCATAAACAAAACTCATAAAGGAACTTCAAAGGCTCGATCTTTTAGGTTTTTCTAACTCCTGTAGGACGAGTCGTAATGACGACTCATCACAATTCATATAATTCATAGAAGTACACACGTAGGTTCAAATTTTGGAAATTTAATAAGGGGTAGTTTGGTATTTTCCCTACATTCTAATAATGTATGTAGACGTTTTTAAGGACTAGATTCATTACGAATTGTTTCCTAAATACTCCTAAAACTCTTTTATTCCCTCATTATTTCCCAAACAAATTCTAGACTTCTCTCCCAAGGTTCCTCAAAAGTTCATCAAGCTTTGGTGAGGGTTTCTTCAAGATCAAGTCTCCTCTCTCAAATTCAAGTCTAATTTCAATCAAGGTATGTGTGGATTGATTCATGAGTCCCTTCCACTCATGGAGTCCCTTCCACTCATGGAGTCCAAGGTTTAATTCAAAAATTTCATGAAACCTCATTACTTTAAACCTTAATTTTGATGAATTATGTTGGGCTAATTCAATTTCATTTAAAACCATTATTTATGATCATTATAAGTATGTTTCTACGTAAATTGCATGATTTTGAGTTGAATTATAAATACCCATGCATGGAGTTATTTTATATGATGAACTATATGAATTATGATTATGGAGTCCAATGTTCTCAAGGTATTCTTATGATTTTCAATTAAATTGATTATGCATATGAGTTTTGCTCGAAATTCAAGTATGAATTATGGTCATGAATTGTAAGTATGTTCAAGTTATGAATATAGGTGATTTAGGGCTCTATGTGGTGACCTAGGGCCTAATAATATGAATTATGCAAGTATGATTTGTGATGTGGAAGGCCAATACTCACATCACACTTATGTTATGAAATGAGCTACTCTATGAATTTCAAACCTATGATAATATCTATGATATATGTTAACTATGATTACTATGTTATGATACGTATTCGATGGAATTTTACTTACGCATCGAGTGGACTTGATGGGGGCCCTATAAAAAGCCTTAGTAGTAGCCTCATGTCTCTTAAACTAAGTACCACCATATGTTGCCTTCATGTATTAGCTAGTGTATCCACATATAGCGTATGTACACGACCCTCCTAGCGAGGTAGAGTCTACCTTGACAAGTAGATTCCCCTTTTTTTCATTGTATGGGAAGACAACGGGATTCCATGTTATAGCTCGCATGATCTTATTGTCGATTATAATTCCTATCCCACATATGTATATCATTATTATGTTACCTATGATCTTTAACTATGTCTCTTAAATGCTTTGATAATTATGACTTTCCTCATGGTTTTACTTATCCTATTTATCATGTATATTCTTGATCATTGCATCTTATAATTTAAATTGCATATCATGCCCACATAATTAGTACATTCAAACATAATAGTGCATATTATTTCCTACATTGTCTCATAATGTAGGGGTTGATATTGAGGATCATATCCATCCACATGGCTAGTAGAGTTTCCTTATCAGCGGAGTTGTGGTGAGTTCTCATTTATCGAGGACTAGTTATGAGATGTTGTTTTCTTACACCCAAAGATACTTATTTCTTTCATGTTAAGGATGATCTAGGAACATGTCTTAGCCCCCACCTATGTTCATGATTAGAGGCATTAGTTGGATAAATGTTTGAGTCTGCGTTGTCAAGTTATATTCTTCTTCATGAACTATGGTTTAGACTCTCTTATGATATTTTCGAATTTAATTTACCTTATGCATGATTTATGATATGTCAAGAGTCTTAGTTGGAGCCTTCAAGTTTTCAATCACCGTGTTATGACTAGGCCCTAGATTGGGTCATGATAGTGCTACATGGGAAGCCGAAGTTGATATGATATCCTGATAAGCTCATCTTTTTCCTTTCGTGCCTATTTGAGGTATTTAGTTCTTTCATGATCCAACCAGCCCAAATCATGTATTTCAGTTATTCTCATGGTTTCATATATATATATATATATATATATATATTCATGTTCATGAAATGAGTTTGAAAGTCATATTTTATTTAGAGATTGAACATTTCACATTTTGTGCATTATCGAGATATTTTACATTCGTGTTGGGTTGTTATGTTGTTTTCCTATTCCATTCATGCTAGCTTAAGTTCCATTCAAGGACGAATGTCCCCAAGGGGGAGATATTGTAAGACTCCAAAAGTTGGAAAGTCGGAAAAATAAGGAACAAAAGATGAAATTTCTTAAACATGCAGATTTTGGCATAAGGTGATGACCACAAAGGCCATCTCGGGTTGTGGTCCGCACTATGCCTCATGGTGAGCCACCATCGTGGTGGTTCTGAAACTAAGTCTTGCAGGTAAGGTACCATGATAAGGGACCATGGGCCGTGATGAGCACCACCGATTGTAGTGCTATCCATGGTGATCCCTCCCTTGAGACCCTCCAAAGTTTTCCTAAGGTAGAAACCATGCCTCACCACCAACGAGCCGTGTTGCCCTTCACAGACTGTGGTGGGTTCTGTGGTGGCCGATCCTATAGACCCTTCTACGGGTCTTGCACCACATCCATAATTCACGAACCATGATGACCTCCACGGACCGTGAAGTTCTCCATAGAGAAAGTCCTGACGCTCTTCACCTGCAACTCCCAAGATTGTATTTCAGTTGCGTTCTTCGACTCTTCTCCTTTGTCAATGTTGTCTAGTCTCTTTGTCTTATTTTCTTTTATTATTGTGATAATTCCTGATTAGTTACTGGTGCAATATTTACCTGTTTATATGTTATTTATACTTGCTTTATCTGTGGAGCTTAGTCGCCCTATGCCTACTAAGTACCATTCTTTTGGTACTCATACTATACTTCTCCACCCTACAGATCATAGTACTGATTTTCTTTGTTGATTTGGATATCGTATGGAGCATATCTTTTTTCTCATTAACTCCCAAACTACTTTAAGACTTCTCTCTCAAGGTTTCCTCAAGAGATGTTCATTTTCCTCAAGTTTTGGCTAGGGTTTCTTCAAGAACAAGTCTCCTTTCTCAATTCCAAATTCAAATTCAATCAAGGTATGTAGGGATTGATCCATGGGTTCCTTTTACCCATGGAGTCCCAAGGTTTCTACTCAAAATCTCATCAATTTCAATTGAGTTTGTAACCCTAGTTTGATGATTTACATTGGGCTACTTTAACTATGTTTTATCTTGTTATGAACAATCATTATAAGTATATTTCTACGTAAATTGCATGATTTTAAGTTGAATTATAAATGGCCATACATGAAGCTATTTTCAACAATGATTTACACGAAGTATGATTATGAAGTTCAATGATTGCAAGGTATTCTCATGGTATTTATTGAAATTGACTATGTATACGAATTTTACTCTAAATTCAAGTATGAATTATGATCATGGATTACAATCATGTTTAAGTTATAAATTATATGCAAGTTATGAAGAAAGGTGACTTAGGGCCGATGTTGGTGACCTAGGAACCTAATGACAAGAATTATGCAAGCATGATATTGTGATGTTGAAAGACTTATACTAACATTGGAAGTATGATATGAAAATGACCTATTCTATGAATTATTAAGTTTATGAATAATATATGTTAAGTATGATTACTATGTTATGTATTCCGTGGGATTTAGCTTAGCACCGAATGATGACTTGAGGTGGGGGCTCTACCTACGGGGTCCTTATAAAGAGTCTCTTGTCTCATAACTACGTGCCACCATAGAATTTTCCTTTATGGCCTAGCTAGTGGATCCACATATAGCGTATGTACATGACCCACCTAGCGGGGTATAGTCTACCTTGGCAAGTAGATTCCCCTTTCTTTTGTTGTATGGAGAGACATTTGGTTTCCATGTTATAGCTCGCATAGTCTTATTATCGGTTATGGTTTTATCCCACATATGTATGTTCTATTATGTTCTTTCATAATTTCAACTATGCCTTTTAAATGCTTCGATCATTAGGTTTTCTTATGACTTTACCTATCCTCTTTATCATATATATTAATTGATCATTGCATCCTATGATTTATGTTGCATGTCATGCCCACATACTTAGTACATTCAAACATGCTAACTTATATTGTTGCCTACATTGTCTGATAATGTAGGAGTTGAGGCTCACATTCCCACACATGGCTAGTTGAGCTTCCATATCGGCGGAGTTTTGGTGAGTCTTCATCTATTAAGGACTAGTTATGAGTTATTTCCTTTTCTAAAGACTTTGTTATATTAATATTGAGAGTGAGCTAGGGACATGTCTTAGTCACCGCCCATCTTACGTAGTAAAGGAATTATTGGACCTATGTTGTAGAGTCTATGTAATCAAGTTTACACTTCTTTTATGATCATGTTTTTTACTCTTCCTATGTTATTTCCGCATTTTCTTTACCTTATGTATGTTTAGGATATGTCAAGAGGCTTGGTTGGAGCCCTTCGGAGTTTCGATCACCGTGTTATTGCTAGGCCCTAGGTCGAGTCATGACAAGAAAACTTACCTCAAATCACAAGCAAATTTATCCCTTTGATGAACATATTATCAAAATTTCAATTGCTAAGAAAAATTTATATCTAAACTTATGTTTCAAGAAAAACTTCTCAATTAACAATTGTTTATTAAAAATTAATGAGAATTTATTATTATAAACTTCAAGATCATATAAAAATCACATAAAAAAAATCTTAGTTAATAATTGTCTATCAAGAATATATGATAATTTACTATTTAAATATCAAGAACATAGTAAAATTAATAAGTAGAAGCAAAAGAAGTTGTCCAAAAGTCCTGACTCCCTTTTTCAGATGCTCAACGTTATTATTTTGGTTTGTTTCCTTTTTTTCTTTTAAATTTTTGTGTGTACACATTTTTTTTGCGTAACAACATATATAGGTTGTTAATAATTTTTTTTTGAAAGAAAAATGAAAACTCACATTCTTATGAAGGATAATAGGAACAACTCATTCAGTCTCCCAACAAATGAAAAATGATTTCTTTGAACTACCATACTAATTTTCTTAATAACTCTTACCGTATATTTTATTGTTAATTGTTACCATATATTTTAGACTCTTTAATTTTTAAAAAGATGGTTTTGTCTAAAGGAGATACTTTTAATGAAGGGCAAAAACTTCAAACAACATTATTAAAGACCTTCACACTTTTAATATCGTACTAGTATCTATAAACGTGCTTTGCACGTTACTTCGTATAAATTATCATACAAAAAGAACTCTGATGACTAATTATCACGACCCGCTTTCTCCGGTCATGATGACGTCTACTATGAACCACCATTAAGCAAGCCGACCCATATTCCAGAATTGTGAGTAATGGAATGTCAGGGTAGAAGACCAATAATTCAACTAAAACAGTAATAAAATAACAAAAACACAAATGAACGGCGAAAGCACAATGAAATATATACAAGCCAAAAGATCCCTCCTATAACCTAGAAGCCACATGTATAAAGCTACTACAAAAAGAGTATAAGTCCCAAAAATGGACCACAGAAACAAGATTGTCTCAAAAAGTAAAAATAGAAAAATTATTATTACAGAAGGAGACGGGTAAATCCAGAATGTGCTCACCCTCGCCTCCGATCAATACTGCAGTTGGCTCGAGATCAATGTTGATAGCTAGTACTCAGACTTTTATCACAAAAATAGATGATGAGTGTAGTATGAGTACAAAAAAAATATGTACCCAGTAGGCATCATAGGCCAACTAAGCAAGGTAAGTAATACTAAACTGAAAGTCGAGAAACTTATCACAATTAAAGACAAAAATAAGAAATCAAGGTAGGTATGTACATGAGCGTACTCAACACAAAAAGAGAGAGAAACTAACTAACTTTGTCGGGCTCCCATAAACCCGATGGGTACGCTCATGTACAGGACTAAAAGTAACAACCTTGACGGACCACCATAAGCCCGACAGGAGCAAGAATAGTTGAAGTAAGATGGGAGAATCTGATGAAGTTCCAATGATGCCGCAACTTTCCTTGAACTTGAACCGAACCATTCTATAAGCTTGAGGATTTAACCAAAGCTGAACATAGCTAAGGACTTAAACCTCAGAGTCATAAAGGGATCAGGGACTTGAGACGAGATTTGAAACTAACCAAGGACCTGAACCCAGGTTTGGATAATCGTGGACTTGATCTAAGTTAATAGATAATAGTGGACTTGAACCCGAGTAAGAGAGACCAAGGAATTAAACCAAGGTAATAGATATTCATGGTTTTGAACCACGGGTAAGAGAGACCAAGGACTTGAACCAAGGTAATAGTAGAAATGGACTCTAACCAAAGCTAGTAAGTAATAGTGGTGATGTACTTGAACCAAGGTTGATAATGACAGTAGACTTGAACCACGACTAAGTAAGGCCAGAGACTTGAACCAAGGCAATAATAGCAAGGCAAGGACTTGAACCCTGCCCGATGGAGTGAATTGGGGATCTGAACCACGAACAGAGGCAAGTCGGTCAGAATCAGGATCAACAACCAATCGAGTTCCACGGGGAGTATCCTTAATCTGAGTGCCATCAATAAATCACTTTAGTCCAACCACATCCAACCAAAATTGACAAAAAGAATTTTAGAACAAAGAACCAGGTGATACAAAACTGATAGAAGGGTAGGACATTATGGAGGTAAGGTTCCAAAGCTGTAATACTACCTAGCTAAAGCTCAGACTATCAGACTCAAGTCTGCTATATTAGTCTAGAAGGAGCTAAGCTATTCGAAATGACATCAGAGAACTTCCAAAGCCCGCCCCGTACAAAAAATATGCAAGTCTAAGGGAAACACTAGTCTAAGTCTAGATTAAGGCCAAACATGCTTCCAAGGACATAAACCAAACACACAATACATGCCACTAGATGTTGATGATCAACACTAGACAAGAGATATGCTCAACTAGCCCGAATTACCCAAAAATAGAGCCTACAATATGAATTTTAGGAATTTAGCATGCTCAACACCCAAACACCCCCAAACACATACAAATCAGCATACAATTGCCTAAACATGCTTAGTCTAAAGAGGAGAAACCGTAGCCTACTTGTAGGATGACCGCGCGTGCTCCAACTCACGGAACTAGAGCTTTTCCCTTTCGAACAGCCTCAGAACAGTGCCACGCTGTCAACAATAGAATCACAACGTCAATACAGTTATTTTGACATAAAAATTATCAAGTTTGGAGATGGTCTAATTTCGGAGTCAAAATAGGGAATTGAGGGACTCGTTCTATAGTTTATGGAATTGACTTTGAGAATAGGTCCTAAAAACTACCTCTAGCTTGTGTTCCAAAAAGGAACGTAATTCACCCATCAAAACAACTACAACGCCAACATGCACCATAATTGACAGCCTAGCTCAAGAACAACTAAAATCTCAGGGAAAAGGTCAAATTACCTCAAACAAAGACTTTAATCCTACTTATTAACACACCACTGGATTCCCCTCGAAAATCCATGCAACTTAGCATTTTGAATTGCCTTAATCGCCCCAATATTGAGAGAGAAATTGTGTCTCAATGATAGAACTATAACTAAAAATGGGACTTTAAAATAAGCCTTAGGTGTCGCAATAGCGACCCCGATGATTGCTTAAGCAACACCCACCAATATCTAGGCATCACTTTAGCGACACAAGGTCACTTAAGTGACCTGTTGCTTTAATGACCCCTGTACCCTGGTGCTTGGTTAGCTTAGCGACCTTCTGGTTGCTTTAGATGTTTTCACTTTAGTGATCAGGAAATGCTTTAGCGACGGCACCAAACTTAATTGGTGCAAAATGGACTTTGGCTTGTTCAATCCTCCGACAAGGTGCTCGGAATTTGTTTGAAACCCCATGCGCACAAATGAGATATGCTACCCCACCAAATTCGATGTTATGGACTAAATGACACATTCGAAATTCCCATACAAGGTCATTTCAACGAAAAATGGGTCCTACACCCAAATACCATTTGAGCTAAATTCTACAACGGGCCTCGAAATTAGGCCGGAAGTCTCAGAAGGCGAACGAAGAGTCATTCTAGACCAAACTCGATATTCTAAAACAAACCGCACTGACAAAATTTTTATCCGAGTGAGTTTTCCAAAAATATTGACCAAAGTCAACCACAAACTAAATTTCAAAGGCAAAAGAACCAAAGTGTCATAACCCGATTTCTCAGTTCATAATGGCGCCTACTATGACCCACTAGTAGGCAAGCTGACCCATATTTCGGAATTATTTGTAATGGGATGTCAGGGTAGAAAACCAACACTATAACTATAAACAATAAAG
Organism: Solanum dulcamara; assembly: GCF_947179165.1. Lineage (NCBI taxonomy): Eukaryota > Viridiplantae > Streptophyta > Magnoliopsida > Solanales > Solanaceae > Solanum > Solanum dulcamara. The sequence continues at coordinate 50,106,663 of NC_077243.1, forward strand.
AAATAACAAGAATTTAATTGAACGGCGGAAGCAAAACAAAGTATATATACAAATAAAAAGATCCATTCCAAAACATAGAAGTTACATATACAGGGCTACTACAAAAAGAGTACAAGTCCCAAAAGTGGACCACAGAAACAGGGTTGTCTCAAAAAGCAAAAGATGGGAAAAATATATGTACAGAGGGAGATGGGTAAATCAGAATGTTAAAAGCTGATAGATAGTACTCGGGCCTGCATCATGAAGATAGAAACAATGTGTAGTATGACTACCAAACAACACGTACCAAGTAGATATCATAGGACAACTGAGCAAGATAAGCAAAAGTAAAATGAAATGCAAGAAAATAATCACAACTAAAGACTGGACAAGAAGTAAATGTAGGTATGTACATGAGCGTACTCAACACACAAAGAGAGAAAAAAATGGCAGCCCGGTGCACTAAGGCTCCTGCTATGCACCGGGATTCCATAAACTCAATGGGTACGCTCCTACACAAGTCTAAAGGTAAATACCTGAATGAACTCCCATAAACCCAAAAGGATTAAAAATAGTTGAAGTAAAATGAACGGATCCGATAAAGTTCCAATAATGCCACCAATTTCCTTGACTTGAACCAAACCATCCCAAAAGCATGAAGCTTTAACTCAAAGCTGAGAATAGATAAGGACTTCAATCAAAGATTCATCAGAGGATCAAGAACCCCAATTGAGATTTGAAAGCCACCAAGGACTTGAACCAAGGTAAAAGATAATCGTGGACTTGAACCATATGCAAAAAGGTACCAAGGACTTGAAACCCGGTAATAGATAATCATGGATTTGAACTATGTGTAAGAGAGACCACGGAATTGAACTGAGTAATAGTAGCTAAGGGCTCGAACCAAAGCAAGTAAGGAGTGATGGACTTGAACTGAGGCTATATAAAGGCAGTGGGCTCGAACCATGTCTAAGGAAGAAGTGATGGACTTAAATCAAGGCTATAATACAAAGGAAGGGGCTTGAACCCCGCCGGTGGAATGAATTGGGGACTTGAACCACGAACAAAGGCGAGTCTAGAAGAATTAGGATCAGCAGCCAACTAAGCATCATGGGCAGTACCCCCAAACCGAGTGCCATCAGTAAATCACTCCAGCCCAAACCACATCCAACTAGAATCGTTAAGAAGACTTCCAAATCCAAGAACCAAGCAATACATGAATATTAGAAGAATAGGGCATTATGGAGATAAGGTTCCCAAATTTTGTAACTGCCTAGCTAAAGCTTAGACTATCAGACTCAAGTCTGCTATATCAGTCTAGAGGGAGCTATGTTGTTCGAACAATGTCAGAGAATTTCTCAGGACCAACAACACTAAAATTGCGCAACTCTAAGGCAACACTAGTCTAAACCTAGACTAAGGACAAGTATGCTTTCAAATATATAAACCAAAGACACAGCACATACCACAAGGTAGGGATACTCAACAATAACAGGAGTCATGCTTTATCAGTCTGAAACTTCCCCCAAAATAACACCTAGGACATGAATTCTAGTAATTTAGCATGCTCGACGCCCAAACCCCTCCAAGCTCATACAATTTACTATAAAAGTGCCTAAACATGCTCAATCTAAAGGGAGAAAAATCGTAGCCTACCTGTAGGCCGACCACACGTGCTCCAACTAATAGAATTAGAGCTTTTCACTTTTAAAAAACCTTCGAACACTGTCATGCTATCAATAATAGAATCATAATATTAATATGGTCGTTATGATACTAAAATTATCGAATTTAGTAACGGGCCAATTTCAAAGTCAAAATTAGGAATTATGGGACCCGCTCCATAGCTCACGGAATTGACTTTGAAAGTAGGTTCTAAATACTATCCCCCAACTTATGTTCCAAAAAGGAACACAATTCACACACAAAAATCAGCCACAAGCAAGCATGCAACACAATTGACAACTTAGCTCAAGAATAACCAACTCGAATGAAAAAAGGAAATTTTCCTCAAGGGAAGAATTAATTCCTATTTCTGATCATACCACCGGAATCCTCTTGAAAGATCACGCAATCTATCCCTTGGAATCACTCAAATCACTTCCAAATTGAGAGAGAAATCGCCCTTCAAAATTGTAAGAATAAAGATGAAATTGGGACTAAAACAAGCCTCAGTGTCACAAAAGCGAATACCCGTTAGTCGCTTAAGTGACCATCTCAAAAAGGAGGGTATCACTTTAGAAACACCAGTCACTTTAGCGACAATTGCATTAGCAATCAGGATTCGCTTTAGCGAGCACCAGAATCAGCTAGTGCAAAAAGAAACTTAGCATGTCAAATTCTCTAACGGGGTGCCCGGGATTCATTTGGAACCCCGTGCGAGCAAGAACATATATACTACCCCACTAAATTAGACATTTTGGACTCAATGGTGCATTCAAAATTACTATATGATGTTATTTTAATAAAAAGTGGGTCCCACACTCAAGTGCCATTTTGAGTCTAATTCTACAATGGGGTAGAATTAGACCAAAATCCCCAGGAAGCGAACCAACGGTCATTCTAGACCAAACTCGACATTATAAAACTAACCGTGCTATCAGAATTTGCATTCGAGCATGTTTTCATAGAATGTTGACCAAAGTCAACCATATGCCAATTTCAAAGGCAAAGTGCTAAATGGCCCCAAACTCGTACTGATTGCCTCGATACTTATGCCGACTATGATACTAGCCTAATTTGGTCATTCTAGAGCTGATAGAACCATTAGAATTCTGATATGAGGTTGTTCTCCTAAAGTTACGATCAAAGTCAACTTTTTAAAGTTATAAAAGCTTCAAAATAAGGAAACGGGCCTAAAACCCAAACGAACGACCAGGTGACCAAACAGTTAGTGCCAGCAAGTCATAAAAGACTTGGGGTCACTACAGGAATGCTCTAACTGATGAAATGAATGCTTTATTTCTAAAATGGCCTGGAGGGTCATTACAACATTCACTACTAAAAAACCTTTCGTCCATGAAAGTAAACATCAAGAAGTACTTGAATGCTCAAATAAGCCAGAGAACTGTGCTTTCATCTCCTATTCAGTCTCTTAGGTAGGGATGATGTCTCCAGCAGAGATACACGAAGGAACACCCTTTCACTAACATAAAATCTCAACGGCCGGCGCCTACGGTCTGCATAACTCTGGTTTCTACTCTGAGTTGTCCTGAGCCTATCCTGAATCACCCTCATATGATCTAAGTCCTCCTGCATCAACTCTAGTGTCGCTCCGTAGGATAGCGACAACGCCTACCATATAAGGCCTCAGACGAGGCCATCTGAATACTGGAGTGGTAGTTTTTATTGTACGCAAACTCTGCCAAGGGAAAAAACTAATCCCAGTGACCCTCAAAATCTATAACACAAGCCCGCAACATATCCTTGAGAAGTTGAATAGTGTGCTCTGACATGCTATCAGTTTGCGGGTGAAACGTTATGCTAAGGTTGACACAAGTACCCAACTCCTCCTGAAATGTCCTCCAAAAGGTGGATATGAACTGTAAGCCCTGCTCTGAGATAATAGAGATAGACACCATAAAGATGGACCACCTCCCAAATATGGATACGGGCCAACCTCTTGGCACTGTAGGAAGTATGAGTAGGGAGGAAGTGGGCCAACTTGGTCAATCGATCCACAATGACACAAATACTATTAAGACCATAGGAATTGTGAGGCAACCCCATAATAAAGTCCATGGTGATCTGCACCCACTTCTACTCAAAAATGGTAATCTCTAAAGCTTGCCACTAGGCCTCAAATGCTCGGCCTTAACCTGCTGACAACTCAACCAATGTGACACATAATCCATAATATCTCTCCTCATGCCTCTCTACCAGTAATACTGCCTCAAGTCATGATAAATCTTAGTGGTGCCTCGATGGATAGAATATATGGAATCATGGGTATTACTAAGGATCAACTGAATCAAACCCCCAACTCTCGAAATACAGAGACGACCACTAATTCCCAATACCCAATCTGAATCTAAAGTAGTTAGGCCAGTGTCATCTCCCAAAGCCTGATCTTAATGTGTAACTCAATCCTCATCCTCAAATTGACAGTTGCGAATTAGATCTAATAGAGATGACTAAGCTTCCACATAGGCTAGCACATATCGAGAATCAGAGATGTCAAGCCAAATGATTCGGTTAGCTAAGGAATGGATGTCCAAAGCTAATGGTCACTCCACAGTAGAAAGGAAGGTTAGACTATCCATACTCACCACCTTCCAACTTAAGGCATCTCCTACTACATTTGCCTTGCCCAGATGGTAGAGAATAAAGAGGTTGTAATCTTTCAAGAGCTCAATCCAGCAGTGCTACCTTAAATTAACATCCCTCTAGCTCATAATATACTAAAGGCTCTTGTGATCAGTGTAAATCTCGCATAGAACTCCTTACAGGTAGTGCCTCCAAATCTTAAGCGCAAAAACTACCGCCGCCAACTCTAAGTCATGAGTGGGATAATTACGCTAATACAGCTTAAGATGCCTTAATGCATAAGCAACAACCCAGCCATGCTAGATCAGAACACAACCCATACAACCATCGAATCCATCATAATAAACGGTGAAGCCCTCGCTCTCAATTAGAAGAGTCAATATAGAAGCAATGGTAAGAAACTCCATGAACCTCAGAAAGCTCCTCTCATACTCCTCTGACCATACAAAAAGAACATCTTGTCGGGTCAATGGAGTCAGATGTGCCGCTATAGTAGAGAACCCCTCAACAAATTATTGTAGTACCCTGCCAACCCGATAAAACTATGAATCTCATTCACAAAGGTGGGCCTGGCCCAATCACGAATAGCCTCAATCTTTACTGAATCTACCATAATGCCCTACTTGGACACCACGTACCCCAAGATGCTATGAACTTAAGCCAAAACTCACACTTTGAGAACTTGGCATAAAGCTATTGATCTCTAAAAGTCTAGAGCACTACTCTTAAATGCTTCTTATGCTCATCCCAACTCTGTGAGTATACCATAATGTCATCGATGAAGACTATGACAAATGAGTCTAGGTATGGCCTAAATACTTGAGTTATTAAGTCTATGAATAAGACAGGGGCATTAGTCAACCCAAAAAAACATCACTAGGTACTTATAATGGCCGTAATGAGTCCTAAATGCAGTCTTAGGGACGTCCTCATCTCTAATCCTCAACTGATAGTAGCCGAATCTTAAATCAATCTTAGAAAATACCATGACACCTTGAAGCTGGTGAAATAGATCATCAATCCTAGACATGGGGTAATGGTTCTTCACCGTCACCTTGTTCAACTGCCTATAATCGATACACATCTATATAGTACCATTCTTCTTAACGAACAGGACTACGAAACCCCAAGGCAATACACTAGGCCAAATTAATCCTTTATCCAAGTGATCCTAAAGCTGAACACTGAGTTCCTTGAGCTCTATGGGGGAGATATGGTACGGTGGGATGGAAATAGGATGATTACTCAGCTCTACATCACTGGAGAAGTCAATACCATGGTCAGGAGGAAGGTCAAGCAGGTCGGCAAGAAATATATTTGTAAACTCTTCGACTATAGGTACTGAATCAACTGTAGGGCCCTCCCTATTTACATCTCTAACACAAACAAAATATGCCAAACATCCGCTTGCCACTAACCTCTAAGCCCAAAAATAAGATATCACCCCAATCAGTGTGTGACTACAAGAGCCCTGCCACACCACCGATAGAATACTAGGCATGGCTAAGGTAACGGTCTTGGTATAGCAATCTAAGACCGCTCGATGAGGAGACAACCATTCCATGCCCAGAATTAAATAAAAATCCACCCTGTCAAGAAAAATAAGATCAACCCTAGTGTCTCGCCCATGAATAGTCACTAGGCAGGATCTAAACACCTGATCCACTACTAAAGAATCACCTACCGAGGTCGAAACACTCAATGTCTAAACTAAGGGATCTAGACTCATACTCAGTGGAGGGGCACAATATACAGATATATAATAATAGGTGGAGCTTGGATGAAATAACGTGGATGTAGGCTGATGACATAATAAAACTATACCTGTGATCACATCGTCCGAGGCCTCAGCCTCTTTTCTAGTTGGAGTTGTATAAAAGTGGGCCTGGGCTCCTCTACCCTACGCATCAACTCTGCCTCCTACCCTGCCTCCCTAAGGACCTCCTCGTGCACTATGATGACCACTACTGTGGTTTTGGCCCTAGCCTCTCCCTCTAATAGGGACGTGCTACTTCTGGCACAGGTTTAGTTGCCTATGGAGCTGGTGTGGCTAGCCTACAGTGAGGGCACTCAAGGGACCAATGATCTACCTCCTCTCACTCATTTCACCCCTATGATTGTCAGCTCAAAGCTAGAGGTTGGCCACCTCAATCGAAAGAACTTATTTGTAAAACACCACAGCCCTAATCGAATCGACGCTTAGAGCTACCCTAACAATATTAGTCACTATCTGAAGTATGAAGGGAGTCCTGGAAGGGGCATCTAGACTAGCCAGGCTGAAATCTCTTGTGAGATCTATCATAGGACTTCCTGGTTCTAAAGCGGCGCCCAACCTGGCTATCCTCCTACCTAGCTCTCTTGCTACTTCCCCCCCTTAGACCTCGCAATGGAGCTGCTCAAGAGTACGGGCATGGTCTACTACATCCAGAAATAAGCGGCCCGCTGAGACTAAAGAATGAGTCTAAATCCATAACTTGACCCTCAATCCTCTAATAAAGCATCAATATCTCTCCTTCTTAGTAGGTAAGATCATAGAGGTATGCCTAAAGAGCTTATGAAATCAGGCCTCATACTTTGATATGGTTATTGGGCCCCGCTCTAAATATGAAAACTAATCTAGGAGCTGATCTCTGATGCTTATGGAATAAATCGGGCTAAGAAGGCCTCTAAAAATTTAGCCCACGATACCAGTAGAGACCCAGCTGGCCTGATCTTGAAGTATGAATACCACCATTGTCGGGTAGGATTGTCTAGCTGATAAGCAGTAATATCGTCTCCACTGACTCTATTAGACCCAAAGTCTGCAGCTATTCTCGGCAAGTAGAAACTCATGGTCATCCTCACCCACAACCTTAGAAAACCTCGACGATGATAGTTTAAGGAACACCCCAAGCATCTTCTGCTCCCAAAGTGGCATGACGCCCTCCAAATCATCAAGCTAAATGGCAGGTGCTAGTGGCTGCTGAACAACTAGTGCCTTGGGCATAGGCTGGTCTTGCGGAATTGAAGCAGTTAGAGTTGGTGCCTGCCACATACCCCCAATAGCAGCCAGTATCTGAGTAAACATAGCCTGAAGGTCTGGAGCTACAACTAGCGTAGGCAGTGGCTGGGTCATCCCCGACCCCATCGAATGATAATGTACTAGAGCTACTGGTGGCTCCACCTAGGGCTTTGGAGTTTTCTCCCTATCCCAGTCTAGAGTTGTAGCCCTGGTATGACCTTGAGGTCAGTCTCTAACCCTAGCACGCATGCAATTTATCCTGTAAAAGAGTGGAATAAGTAAGATTACCAAAAATCGATAAGACACACACTATAGGAGAGCGATACAAAAGAGACACATTCATAAAAACATCATATAGACTCTCAAAGATAAGTCACGGATGTCTCTGCACCGATCTGCTGGACTCTACTACATGTTAGCTCTGTACAAGTGAATTGATGGGGCTATGATATAAACTTGTCACAACCGGATTTCTCATATTATGATGGCGCCTACTACGACTTATAAGGAAGCAAGATGACCCATATCCCAAAATTGTGAGTAATGGGATGTAAGGGTAGAAAACCAATACTACAACTAAAAACAATAACGAAATAACAAAATTTACCTGAACAGGGCAGAAGTAAAATAAAATTTATATACAAATAAAAGGATCCCTCCCAAAACATAAAAGTTACATGTACAGAGCTACCACAAAAAGAATACAAACCCTAAAAGTAGACCACAAAAATAGGGTTTTCTCATAAAGCAAAAGATAGGAAAAATATATGTACAGAGGGAGACGGGTAAATCCAAAATGCTATGTGCTCACCCTCACCTCCGATAAATCCAAATCAACGTTGATAACTAGTACTCAGACATGCATCATGAAGACAGATGCAGAGTGTAGTATGAGTACCAAATAATAGGTACCAAGTAGGCATTATAGGGCAATTGAGAAAGATAAGTAAAATTAAACTGACATGCGAGAAAATAATCACAACCAAAGACAAGACAAGAAGTATATATAGGTATGTACACAAGGTTACTCACACACAAAGAGAGAGAAACTACTAAATCCACTAGGATCCCATAAATATGACGGGTATGCTCATGCACAAGTCTAAATGTAACAACCTGAATGGACTCCCATAAGCCCGACAGGATCAAAGATAGTTGAAGTAAAATGAATGGATACGATAAAGCTCAAAAGCCTAAAGCTTTAACTCAAAATTGAGAATAGATAATGACATGAACCAAAGATTGATCAGAGGATCAAGAACCTGAACCGAGATTTGAAAGCAACCAAGGTGATAAATAATTGTGGACTTGAACCATATGCAAAAAGGGACCTAGGACTTGAACCCCGATAACAGAAAATCATGGATTTGAACCACATGTAAGAGAGACTATGGACTTGAATTGGTTAATACTAGCTAAGGGCTCTAACCAAAGCAACTAAAGAGCGATGGACTTGAACCAAGGCTATATAAAGGAAGTAGGCTCAAACCATGTCTAAGTAAGGAGAGATGGACTTGAACTACAGGTATATAAAGGTGGTGGGTTTGAACCACAGCTAAGTAAAAAACAATGGACTTGAACCAAGGCTATAATACCAAGGCAAGGGCTTGAACCCAGCTCGGTGCAGTGAATTAGGGACTTGAACCATGAATAAAGGAGAGTCGGTCAAAATTAGGATCAACGGCCAACCGATCATCATGTGGGGTACCCTTAAACTGAGTATCATTAGTAAATCATTCCAACCCGAACCCACATCCATCTAAAATCATTGAGAAGATTTCCAAACCAAGAACCAAGTGATACAGGACCATTAGAAGAATAAGGCATTATGGAGGTAAGGTTCCCAAGTTGTGTAATTTCCTAGCTAAAGCTCAGACTATTAGACTCAAGTCTTCTATATCAACCTACAGGGAGCTAAGTTATCCGAATGATGTCGGAGAATTTCTAAGGCCCAATGACACAAAAATCACGCAAGACTAAGGCAACACCAGTATAAACCTCGACTAAGCCCAAGTGTGCTTCCAAATATGTAAACCAAAGGTGAATCACATACCACAAGGTAGAGATAATCAATAATAATAGGAGTCATGCTTTATCAGTCAAAAACTTTCCCCAAAATAACACCTAGGATATGAATTTTAGTAATTTAGCATACTCGACGCCCAAACCTGTCCAAGCTCATACAATTCAGTGTACAAGTGCCTAGACATTCTTAGTCTAAAGAGAGAAAAATCGTAGTCTACATGTAGGCCGACCACGCGCGCTCCAACACACAGAACCAAAGCTTTTCCTTTCCAAATGGCATCCGAACACTGCCACACTATCAATAATAGAATCACAATGTTAATACGCTTTTTATGTCATCAAATTATTGAATTCAAATATGGTCCAATTTTGGAGTCAAAATTGAGAATTGTAGGACCCGCACCGTAACTCACAAAATTGAATCCAAAAGTAGGTTCAAAATTATAATGACCCTAAAGGTCATTTTGGGAATTTTTTATAAAATAATTACTTTTCCCCTCCCTCTAGTTCTTCGAGTCTTTTCTGATTTTTATCGAGTGTGGGTTTTGGGAAAATTCTATGAAAAGGTTCAGTTTTGGAAATCTTGTGTTTTATAAGCTTTAAGGGTTTGAAAGTGACATTTTTGGTCAACCGGAGCTAAGAGTCTCAAAGATGGAATTCTGTCAATTCCAGCAACTCTAGAATAGGGAAATTGGTTTTGGAGAGTTTACGGAATGAGAATTAGGGTTGCAACAAAGAATTGAGGTCTTGAGTTGGGAATTTGAGGAATTTTACGTCAAGGTTTGACTTTGGTTAACTTTTGGAGTTCTGATGCTTGAAATGGAATTCCGATGACTCTGTTGGATTCAGGGAATATTTTTGGTCTAGAAGAAGTCTTAGTGGAATTTTTAGAGGTTCCGAGCCTATTTTGGTATTTTGGAAGCTTAAGTTGGTTTAGTTGCAACTTTTTGAGTTCAGGTCAAGGAGACCTTGAATTTGAATTCTGATGATTCCATTGAGTCCGGAACATCGAAATTAATATAGTAGCATATAAAGTTTGTGTTTTCGGGATTCTAAACAAATCTCGAGGGTTGATTCCAAGAGTTGAGACTTAGTGTTTCTGTTGTGTTATCTGCAATCTAGTGCAGGGACATTTGTTCTTCGCGATCATGTAGGCCTAATCGCAATCGTGAAGGCTTAGCTGAGTTAATCATCGTGATCACGAGGAGTTTTCCACGATTGAAATGCTCAATTAATGATTTAACCAAAGATTACTCATCGCGATCGTGAGGAAGGGTGTCACAATTGTGAAGAGGAATACCTGGGCAGACATGAAATTTCCCAAAAATGGGGATTTATCTCATTTCCTCAATTGTTGAACCCTAGAAGCTCGTCCTAGGAAATTTTGAAAGGAATAGTCAAGGATTTTTGTGTGGGTAAGTGTTCTTGACTAAAATCTTTCATTACCCAATGATTTTAACGTGATTTTCACTTTGAATCATGATTTAAAAGCTTCAAAGTTGAGGGGTTTCACAAGAACTTTTCATTTCTTTAAATTGGTGTTTGAGTGTTGATTTTAATTCCAAATTCAAATTGGTTTTTAGTATTAGTTTCTAAATACCTCGAGGATCATTTTTATGTAAAAATTTCCGAATTTTGTTCGTTTTTCAAAATCGGGTATTTCGGGCTGCTTGGGGTCAGTTATAGGCCTAGTGTTAAATTATCGAATTAGGTGTCATAAGACTCATATTCTTATTGGGATTACTTATTTGAATAGATTATCTTGATTTGAAACGTCGATATAAGGGTAAAGCTTAGATTCTGGCGTAGTTTGAGGTTGAAATCAAGGCAAGTGAATTTCTAAATCTATGTCTAAGCTTGTAGGATCATGTATTCGTGCTTTTACGTATTTGGAAGTGATGGGAATTGATTTTTGGGATTAGATGATGTTAATTGAGGTTGAAACATATTGATATTGAAATAAGGGGTAGTAGGTGGCAAATGAGAGGGTTTATACATGTTGAGTTCAATATGTGTTGATACTTGACTTATCATTGATATTTGAATATACTATTGAGATATAAGTTGTAATTTGTTGATATTATCATTCCATCATTGTATTTTACATGGATATTTCATATTTGCATTGGTTCTTATACTTTGAGATTTAATTTGATTCGATAATTATGCCAAAGGGAAATGGTTCCGATGAGAAATGATTTATGTCGAAGGGAAATAGTTCCGACAAGAGATGAGTTATGCCGAAGGGAAATGATTCCTGCAGATACATGGTCCATGTGTGGCCCCCATGGATTCCATCCTGCTAGTCAGCGGCTGTGTATCATCTAGGACAGACATGCATCACTATATGTGACATTACATTGCATTTTGCATCATATATTTGCCATTTTAGATTGTTTTACCCCTGCTATCCCTTTGATCTGTATTATTGACTATTGTGATCCTATTTGATACCTGAGTTGTACTGTTGCAAATACTTATATGTATACTTATATTGTGCTTCTAGATCTATTAGACTAGGCTAATTTCCGTGTAAGTTGTAGTCTGGGGGTTGGATGGTATGAGAGGAGTACCTGTGTCTTATTAACTTAGCTTAGTCTTAGAAGTTTGCTTGCTGGGTACTGCATCGGTGGTACTCATCCTTGATACCTACACTTGCGTAGGTTCTGAGTAAAGACAGTGATCCTGCTCTCTCATCTTCTATCTGTGGCTTTCTGAGGAGATTCGAGAGGTAGCTATTGATGCCGACCATCTTTCTCATTCCTCTTTATCTTTTACTTTGATCTATTTGAGGTAGAAAGGTTGAGACTTGTATTTCTTCAGTTTCTTATATTAGAAGGCATGTACATGTGACAACCAGTCCGTGGGGGATTTTGTAATGACTAAGATTTCTCCTTTTGACATTTAAAATGCTTATTTTAAACTATTTCTGTATTTAATTCCGCATTTAGAGGGTTAGGATGGCTTGGTGTGACCCACTCCGTAACTCATAAAATTGACTCCAAAAGTAGGTTCTAAATACTATCCCCCAGCTTATGTTTCAAAAAGGAACACAATTCACACACAAAAATCAGCTACAACCAAGCATGCAACACATTGACAGCTCAAGAACAATCAACTCGCAGGAAAAAAGAGAAATTTACCTCAAGGGAAGAATTAATTCATAGTTCTTATCACACCACCGGAATCCCCTTAAAAAATCATGCAATCTAGCCCTTAGAATCACTCAAATTGCCTCCAAATTGAGAGAGAAATCGCCCTTCAAAGTTGTAAAAATGAGGCTGAGAGTAGGACTAAAATGAGCCTCAGGTGTCGCAAAAGAGAACACCAGTTGGTCGCTTAAACAACCAACTCACAAAGGAGGGCATTTAGCGACACCAGGTCGCTTAAGCGACAGTCCCTTTAGTGGCAGGTTTGTTGCTTTAGCGACAGGTTTGTCTCTTAAGCGACACTTTCCCAAGAGGGCTTAGTCACTTTAGTGACACTCAATTTTGCGACCAGGAGTCTCTTTAGAGACGACACCATACTCAGTTGGTGCAAAAATGAATTTAGCATGTCAAATTCTCCGATGGAGTGCTTGAAATTCGTTTGGAACCCCGTGCAAGCAAATGATATATGCTACCCTACCAAATTAGACATTTTGGACTTAATGAAGCATTTCAAATTTCCATACGAGGTCATTTTAATGAAAAGTTATCCCCACACCCAAGTGTCATTTCGAGCCTAATTCCACAACGGGTCTCAAGATTAGAACTGAAGCCTCGGGTAGCAAACGAAGGGTCGTTCTAGACTAAACTCGACATTCTAGAACTAACCGCATTGTCAGAATTTTCATCCGAATATATTTTCTAAAAATGTTGACCAAAGTCAATCATAGGCCAAGTTTCAAAGGCAATAACGCCTAATGTCACCAAACTCATACTAATTGTCTCGATACTTCTGCCGACCATGGTACTAGCCTAGTTTGGCCATTTTAGAGCTGATGGAACCATCAGAATTCCATTTTGAGGTCGTTCTCCCAAAGTCAACTTTTCAAGTTATAAAAGCTCTAAAACAGGAAAATGGGCTTAAAACCCAAACAAACAACTAGGCGACCGATCAGTCAGTGCCAGAAAGTCATAAATGACTTGGGGTCTCTATAGGAATGCTCTAAATGATAAAATAAATGATTTATTTCTAAACTGACCTAGAGGGTCATTACACAAAGGGTCCCAAACTCGTACTAATAGATTCAATACTCATACCGACCATCCTACTAGCTAAATTTAGCCATTTTGGAGCTGATAGAACTATCAGAATCCCATTATGAGGTCGTTTTGCTGAAGTTATGACCAAAATCAACTTTTTAAGTTATAAAAGCTCTAAAATAGGGAAACAAGCCTAAAACCCAGCGAATGACTAGACGATTGAACAGTAATTTCCAAACAAGTCATAAATGACTTTGGATCACTATAGGAATGCTCTAAATGACAAAATGAATGCTTTATTTCAAAAATGACCTAGAGGGTCATTACACTAAGTTGGAGTCTCATCATGATACTCGACTCGAGATGCGAACCCAAAATCCAACCACGATAACCAACACAAAAATTGAGACTCTACTTCTTAACCAAGACTTAACCTTGACTCCTGATCCATTTCTCGATCCAACACTTATTCTAGGAATCGATCTAAGACCCAACTTTTGACTCGAGATTCGATCTCGATATTTGACTCTAGACCCGACTCAAAACTCAATTCCGATATTCGACCTCAACACTTGACAATCGACATTGATTCTGAATAGCACTTCCGACACCAACTCCCGGCCTAGGACCAGATCCAAATTTTGACTTGGGACTCAACTTTCAACCTAAGGTTCGACCTTGTACCCAACTTTTGAACTGGGATATGACCCCACCCAACCCTAACATCTGACATAAGATTGACCCCGACTTTCGACTTTCAACTTTCAACTTTCAACTCTTGGCCCGACCCGATTTCTGACTCATGATCTTACCCAGACATCAGACCTTGGATCTGATTTGCAAACCGGGATCTAACCTCGAGTATGACCTAGGACTCAATCCCGACTTCTAACACATGACCCAAATTCAACTTTTGATTTGGGATCCAACTTTTAAATCAGAATCAAACCACAAGATCCGACTTTCAAATCGGGATCTGATCTTGACACTCAACCCCAACGATCGATTAAGGACTCACTCCTATACTTGACCTGGGATTTGACCTTGATACTCGATCTGAAATTTGACTTCGACACCCGACATGAAACCCCACCTTGACACCTAACTTGGGATCCAACCCTGATATTCTAGAATCTTACCTCAAGTTTTGACTTGGGATCCGACACTCAAATTGAGATCCGACCCTGAATCCAGGAGTTAGGTCTCGAATCATCTTGAATTTAAGGGGAAAAAGTTAATGACGGAAGGTTGTATCTCATTAAATTATTGATTGAGCATTGCCTTTATTGAAAGACTATATAATAGATAAAATTATCATTTACTATTTTTCTACAATAGACAAAATTGTCATTTACTATTTTGTTTAAATAATTATTATGCAAATATGTAGGACTTTGAAATTAAGTAAAGTTATAACTATTAAATATTTACTCCTTAAGGATAAAAAACTCGTTCAATATTTAATGGATATTTTGCTTGATCAATATTATTAAATGTGTAGAAATTATCTAGTCATAGTTTACTTGAAATAGATTTAATGCTAAGCTCTTTGTATTAATAGGATAATATGTATCCTACAATAAACTTAGTCCTAATAGAAATATGTTCGTTTAGTCCTAGTACAAAATTATATTTATACTCATTAGTAATTTTTTAGATAGAGGAAATTTTAACTTAAAAGGGTAAAAAAACTTTTTGGTGGATATTGTGGTCAATCAATATTTGTATTCGTGCTTTTATAATAATATAGATATAAATAGATTATCTTTTAAGTTACCTGATGGTACAAAAAAATCTTGTACACTGACAGTGCACCAAAGTTAAATACTATACTTAATTAGTTATTTGGTTAATATCTAGTGATTTTTGCAGCGTAGAATATTCTCTCTCTTTGGCCATGCTGCTCGGAGTTAAAATATAAGTCAATCCACACCTATACAAACTTAAAAGTTCCTAATTTGAATTGTAAACCTAAAATAAAGAAAACCCTAAATAGAGAATCATAAACAAAGACATATAAATAATCTAAACACGGCAGGAAAACTAATTACAATAATCTAATGAAGTCAAATAATAATTTGAGAAAAATAGTAAATGACATTTTTTTTCTATTGTACAAATCTAAGAACAAAATGTTCAACCAACAATTCTAACAAAAAATATGTAGTGTCTATAAAGTAATAAGATTTAATAGTTAAAATTGTAATTGATTTTAAAATACTAAATGAAAAACTTACCTTAAATCACAAGTGAATTTGTCTCTACTATCAATATTTCAAAAAAAATCGCAATTAGCAATTTTCTGTCAAAAAATATGATAATCATAGTAATTTTAAGAACATACTAGAATTTTAGAAAAGATACCTCAAATCACATTCAAATATCTTTAATCAAAGATACTATCAAGATTTCAATTGATAAAAAAATTTATATACGTGAACTTATTTTTCATTAAAAATTTCTCAATTAAGAATTCTCTATTAAGAATAGATGACAATTTATTGTTGCAAACATCAAGAAAATACTAAGAAATTAGGAAACTTACCTCAAATCACAAGTAAATTTGTCTCTTGAAACATCAACACTATCAAGATTTCAAAAAAATAAAAACTTCTCAATCAGTAATTGTCTATCAAGAATACATAGTTTATTATTTACTACGTTCTAGTTTATTATTGTATACTATAAGAACATACTAAAATTTTAGAAAACTTACTCAAATCACAAGCAAATTTATCCCTTTGATCATATATACTATCAAAACATCAATTGGTAAGAAAAATTTATATCTTAGCCTGTTTTTCAAGAAAAGCTTCTCAAGTAACAATTGTCGATAACAAATTCATGATAATTTATTATTGTTAAATTCAAGATCATACAAAAATTACAACAAAAAAAATCTCAATTAATAATTATCTGTGAAGAATACATGAATTTCCTATTTAAGTATCAAGAACATAGTAAAATTAATAAGTAGAAGCGAAAGAAGTTGTCCAAAGTCCTAACACCCTTTTTCATATGTTCAACGTTATTGTTTTGGTTTGTTTCTTTTTTTATTTTATATTTTGTGTGTACTCTTTTTCTTTAGCGGAACAACATATATAGGTTAGTAATATTTTTTCAAAAAAAAACAAAAAATTATATTCTTATGCAAGGTATCTGGAACAACTTTTGAACAAGCACAATTATTAATTTTCCTAATAATTCTTACCATATATTTTATTGTTAATTGTTATCATATTGTAATGACCTTGAAGGTTATTTTTAGAATTTATTGTAAAATGACCATTTCACCCTTCTCGATAGTTGCCTAGGGTAATTTTTTATCAGTGTTGGCTGTTGGTTTTGGTAAATTCTTTGAAAAGTTGAGTCTTGGAGTTTTTAAGATTTTTTGTCATGACTCGAAATCCGGGCGTGATAGCACTTATCCTTTTCTACCTGACAAGTCAGCCTAACCCAACAAAATGCGGAAGTAAAAGCGAAAACGGTTCAAAAATAAGAAATTTGAATATAAAAGCGTAAGTCTTAGTCAACTACAAAATCCCCCACGGACTAGTGGTCACATGTATAAGCCTCTAAATATAAGGATACTCAAATAAATACAAGTCTCAAAACTCTGTCTCATGATTAGAACAAAGTACAAGTAAAGAGGAACATGAAGATCGTCGGCATTAACAGCTACCTCTCAAGTTTTCTCTAGTAAGCCTCGGATGAAGGAAAGATAAGTGGGTCTCTGTCCAGGCTCAGAAGCTACACAAGTGTAGTTAGCAAGGAGTGAGTACCAACAATGCGGTACCCAACAAGTAAATAACTAAGACTAAGCAAAGTTAAAAGAATGCAAGTACTCCTGTCATACCATCCCACACCCAGACTACAACCTGCACACAAATCAGCTAAGTCTCACAGTTCTAACAGCAAAGTACAAGTATATATATGTATAATCAATAGTACAACTCAAGTCTCAGTCAAATCACACCAATCAATAGTATAAATCATGGAAATATCAGGGGTAAACACAATCCACGAATGGCAAAGGATGTATAATGCAATGTAGTGCAATGCAATGTCTCGTATAGTGATGCATGTCTATCCTAATGATAGACATCCGCCGAAACCATTTTCCTTCGACATAAATATCAATCGCCAGAACCATTTCCCTTTAGCATAATCATTACTCGCCAAAACCATTTCCCTTCGGCATTGCCAGAACTATTTTTCTTTAGCATAATCCTCAAATCAATTCCATCTCAATATATCAGAATCAATGCAAATAGGCAATGTTCATGTAAATCTCAATAATGGAATGATATCAAGAACAAGTCATAACTCATATCACAACAATCTATCCACATTTTCATCTCAATATATATCAGAACCTATTCAAATAGGCAATGTTCATTTAAATCACAATAATGGAATGATATCAACGATAAGTCATAACTCATGTCACAACAATCTATTCACATACCCACAATTAGTCAAAGACTTAATCATATCAAACGCATTATTATAACTCATCAAATTTATCATTTATCACCCCATTCTTCATTATCAAGTTCAAGTGAATATCAAATATCTTTCAACCCACTTTCTATTACTTCTCAACACATAAGACACGAATACATGATCCTACAAGCTTAAACAAAGGTTTAGAAATTCACTTGCCTTGAATTCAATCTTGGACTACTCTAAAATCTGAGCTTTACCCTTACGCCGACATTCTAAATTAACATAAGCTATTCAAATATGGAATCCCAATAAGAACACAAGTCTAATGATACCAAAATTAATATTTTTGAAAATTGGGTTGAATCTAACCCAAAAAATGCAATTTCGTAAATGAATAGAAAATTTAGAAATTTTTACAAAAAAATGATCCTTGAGGTATTTAGAAACTAATGTTGAAAACCAATTTGAATTTGGAGTTGAAATCAGCCGTCAAACACCAATTTCACTAAAATCTGTGTTCTTAAGAAAATCTTAAATATCCAGATTCGAAACCTCGACTCAAATCTGAAATATTTCTTGAACAAATATATTACCCATGTTTATTAAGGTTCAAATATGGAATTTCATCAAAAATGGAGTTAAAATCGACCTTGAAATCCTCAATTTAGCAAATTTTAACTTTACCGAAAAATCTAAATTATACGTGGTTAATATGATGAAAATAATTGATGAATCAATAATTTTATGCCAAAATCAATTTACCTAAAACACAAGGATCCTAAATATACCTTTTTCATCAAAAAGAGAGTTCAAATCGATAAAACCCCTATATTTCCCAAGAAATTTACAAATAAGGAAACAAAACCAGATGAAGAAATCATGAGAAAATATCGAATTGAGGATTGTATACTAACCCTCATATTATATAGAGAAGAAATTCATAAGAATCACTCAATTCTGAGCTCTAGAACTCCCGTTATGTTCAAAATACCAAATGAACACAGCCTAAAATTTATATACATGTACAACTCTATTTGCACCAGAAAATCTGCAGCTTATATTTTCACTAAAAGAGTCATAAATACTACATACTATAGTGAAATAACCCGATTCATTTTCCTAAATGCCTTAAATAATGAGACGGACCTGCACCTTAAATCGAAACTCAATTTAGAACTCGTTTGCTCAGTCAAATATCATTTCTGCTTGGTAAACAATTATTTTTTATTTTGTGATAAAAGTTCAATTTTGGCTTAGTGAAAATGCACCAAACTTTGCAGATAAGTCCTATAATTCATGCTCAAAATTTTAGAAGTTTGGAATAATTTTTTGATCTTTAAAACTAATAATGAACCTTTTAGTTGCCACAATTTGCTGAAATGGCGCCAAAACACCCAAAAAAAACTTAAAAACTCACCCAAAACTCATTCGGAACTTCCCGAACACAAACCATATATGCTACTACCTTGAAAATGATATTTCAGAGTCAATACAACCGGCAAAATTCAAATTCGAGGTCTCCGTGACCCGAAACTCAAAAAGTCGCAACTAAACTAACTTAGGCCTTCAAAATACCAAAATGAGCTTGGGACTTCCAAAAATTACAATGAAGCCCTTTCTAGCATTAGAATCACCTCCTGAAACCATTGAAACCATAAGAAATCCAATTCAAGCACCCAAAACCTCAAATGTTGACCAAAGTCAAACTTCGATCAAACTTTAACTCAATTTCCAACTTCAGACCTGAATTTCACGTTTCAACTTCAAATCTGATTCTGACAACTCTCCTAGACAAATTTCCATATTTCGGAACTGATGGAATTGATGAAATTCTATTCTGAGACTCAAAACTCTAAATGACTCCAAAACTCAAAATTTGACAACTTAAACCTTCAAAACTCATTTATCTGACAAAACCTCAACTTTTGACAAGATTTTCAAAACCAACTTTCAAACCCAATCTAAAATGACTCGGGATAACTAAAGGGAGGGGTAAAATAGTAATTTTATTAAAAATATCGAAAATGACCTTCAGGGTCATTACATCATCCACCACTAAAACTCATGTTCGTCTTTGAGCATAAAGTAAAAGAAAGAAGGATACTTGATGCTACCAAGATCCCGAGGCATAACCTCCAAGTTCGGTATTCATCTTTCCCAATTGAACCTATCCTTAGACCATACCATCAGGATCAACTATCAAAACTGAACTTATAAATTAATATTAAAAAATCTACAACCCAGGAGTGATTACCAAGCCACATGCTAATCCATGAACCAAACCTGAACTGAAACTCTCTAAATCACAACACAACCATAGGAATGAACATTTTTCTCACATAACCATGAGAAGATTCTTAATACTATCTGCTAAAACCCAGATTGAATCCAGAACTAACCACCAAGCATGCATAATGCACACACCCATCACTAATCTTAGTTAAATTTCCTTTTCTTAACCTAATCCTTCCACGAGCTTTAGTTGCAATCACCTAATATTTAGACAATGCATAATCATCAAGTGAGAACCCAACTAATTTCATCCAAAGAAGCAGATGATCATGTAACCACTTGATGTGTAGTACATCCAAGCATATAAAACCTCTAATAACATGGTAGAAAAACTAGAACAGTAGCTGTGATTGTAGTCAATTCCCAAACAGAAAAATTAGGCCCAATGGTCCTACAAGTATCAAATGACACCTAGCTGAACATGTCCTCAATGACAAGGTAAAAACCAAGACTGTCGAGAAACTACAATATATGAGGTAGATCTTCTATAAGTTCTCTTAAGCAAGATGAAACTTGTAGAATTTTTGAAATCTTCAACTGCCACAAGGCAACACCAAATCCGCCTCATCTGAAATAACCAAACTTGTGTCAGCATCTTACTTTACCAAAAAGGGCATGATCAGTACATCTGATCCACCATTAGACAGAGAATTATATACTAAACCCTGTCTGAAACAAGGTAGGTGGTCAGATAAAAATATATGTAACTGAAGTTGAATATCACAAGATACTCCTTCCATAGTGTCCATAACTCACATTCTCATTCGCCTGACTCCATAATCAGCCAGCCTAGTCTCATAACAATCGTAGACACACTCGATTTATTGACTTTTTCATACTCTCTACAATACTCCAATGAAGCTAACACTACCAATACTACTAAAATATCATAGTCACACCGGCTAGTTACTTTACTCTCAGACCGCCATTAGCATCCAGGTTTTCTTAGCAACACCTTGTTATTCCCAAGATTTCAAACTATGGACCTTTCTCTTCCCATTTAAGCATCCCATGATAGGTATGAGTCTCAACCAATTGTTAAAACTCCAAATTTCAAATCTCATAGTACTTTTCCATTAAGATAAATTATTGAAATACGACCAATATCAATTCCACACAATCTTATACTTACCCATTTTAACTACTATTCAACCATCATATACATCATGCTACACTTAGAGGAACCCTTCCTTACCCCGATAATTCTGTATACTATGAACACATGACCCAATACCAAATGCTTGAACTCTTTAATGCACCAATTCATGTTCCTTTACTTAACTCATTTATCATCATTATTTTCTTGGCCAAGCATCCACAACATATTACCTTTTAACTTAAATCAAGCTTCTCAAATGAGAACTTTATTGAACTTTTTTACAACCGAAAGTAATAAACTCTACAACTCAAACCATGCACAAGTTCTTCCAAATGCTCCATAATCAACACAATCAATCATTCCTTGCCTTGCCAATTCATACCTTAACAAAAATCAACCACCACGAATGTAGACTTACAATGGAAAACTTGAAATTTCGATTCAAATCATGTAAACCAATCCCCTTATCAATCAACATTAGCTCATACCTGGAAGATTTTATTCAATCACATACCTTAGCTTATCATTAGACACTATACATAGATCTTACCCTGTCCCTTATTAGGAACCCAAATTATGCTAGTTGTCATACTCGAGAATACTATAGAACTTAACACAATGCTAGAGCTGAATGTCCATAGACTCCACTCTCAAAGAATGCTCAACCCAATTGAGGAACACCATATATTATTCCCATAACCAGAATAAGAAGGACGAAGCCATGTATTCTAGAACCCAAATTTCCACATGAATATGCTACTTATCAAGTGGTAGCAACTGAAATCTTAGATACTCGCAAGTCATCATTATCATATTGGATCCCCTTATCCAAAAGACATCACTACATAGTTGCATCTTAATTAGAGTCTTTCCCGAACTACTATTTCCATGCTCAGCCACTCTTGCCATTATCACAGAGTTAACCTTATCATCCAGTGATACCTCAAACTTGTTCTACTATCTAATCGTGTGAATTAATCAATTCCCATATATATTCTCTTATTGTTATACTCACTTGCGTTCACGCAAGTATACTTGATAGAACTTTCTCCACCCATAAGTTTATCCTTTTAATGTCAATCCACTTCTTTTGGCTAATAAAGAACTCACCAATCCCTAATTAGATCCTCGAAATACATGTCACCATTCAAACACATTAATTCCCTACCAAAGATCCACCACTATAATTTCTTTTATAAACCATGCCTAACTCAAGTGTCGTAGTAACAACTAGTTGGTTTCTCAAATACAAATGCAATATCGAACATCATTGCCTGAGTAGGTGAAACAACTGATAACTCCTCAATAGCTAGTATTCATGTTTGTTAATTGATGTCTCCGTTCCCATATATTACTAGCACCATACCATGAGAGCTCGACAGATCCACCACCAGAATACATCATACCCATCAAAGAGATCAATCTCAGATGGTCTATATCTTTCTACCTATTATGTAACTGCCATAGATTACCAAAACATTTCAGTCTCTAACCGAAAATGATATGCACCTTTTCGTAGGCTAGGTTGATAGCAGAAGCAACACAGCTCATAACCTCATCCAAGTAAACACAGGTATCATGACAATAGGCATATCATAATCCTTCCTGATATAAACCCACTATATAAAATCATCGTAGAAATTATGATCTTGGTTGGTACAATGTTATTGTCATAATACAATATGTAACACAATCCTTTATGATGAATTTCATAGTCTGTAATCCCCAAAGTCATAGTTTTCACCGCATATTCATTCCCCTAATTATATAATTCTTCATTGTCAAACCACTTCAAAGGTCGAATAAGCCACAAAAATGCTATTTTTTGTTGCTGAATAACTAATCAGACAGGATGAGATGTTCATGAATTCTCTTAACAATTGTTCATCTTTCAATGCCATAACCTCGGAATATATCATTGAACCACAACCTTACTCATCATTTTCGAGTCGCAAAGCATTCCAAGTCTGACTATACATCCTTCTCATAATTATATCACTTCTGCCTCAATGCCAGATCTGACACTAACACCAAGAGACAACACCTCAATTGCTCACATGCAGGACCAAGTATAAGTCATCGCTATAAGAAAGAGGATGAAGTGAAATAATAGGAATTAGATTGGATTAAGGACACACGATAGAGAATCAAGAAGAGAAAGTATTTTCTAACAGTTTTTATAGCCTCTCGAAGATAAGTACGGACGTCTCTATATCTATCCTTGAGACTCTACTTAGACTTGGCTTATACATGTGAGACCTATGAATCTGGGGTTCTGATACCATTTTGTCATGATCCAAAATTCAGACGTGATGGCACTTATCCTTTTCCATCGGACAAGTCATCCTAACACACCAAAATGCGGAAGTAAAAGCAGAAACAGTTCAAAAATAAGTAATTTGAATATAAAAGCGGAAGTCTTAGTCAACTACAAAATCCCCCATGGACTAGTTGTCATATGTACAAGCCTCTAAATATAAGGATACTCAAATAAATACAAGTCTCAAAACTCTGTCTCTCGAATAGAATAATATACAAGTAAAGAGGAATAAGAAGATCGTCGGCATTAACATCTGCCTCTTAAGTCTCCTTTAGTAAGCCTCGGATGAATGAAAGATAACTTGATCACTGTCCGAGCTTAAAACCAATATAAGTGTAGTTAGCAAGGAGTGATTACCAACAATGCGGTACCCAATAAGTAAACAACTAAGACTAAGCAAAGCTAATAGAATGCAATTACTCCTGTCATACCATCCAACCCCCAAACTCCAACCTGCATAGAAATTAGATCATCCTTAAAGTTCTAATAGTACAGTACAAGTATATATATGTATCATCAATAGTACAACTCAATTCTCATTCAAATCACACCAATCAATAGTATAAATCACGGAAATATTTGGGGTAAACATAATTCATAAATGGCAAAGGATGTATGATGCAATGTAGTGCAATGCAATGTCACATATAGTGATGCATGTCTGTCCTAATGATACACATCCACTGACTAGCAGGCTTGAACCCATGAGGGCTACAGATGGACCATGTATCCATCGGAACCATTTCTGTTCGGCATAAATATCAATAGTTGAAACCATTTTTCTTCGACATCGTTGGAACCATTTTCCTTCGACATCGCCAAAACTATTTCCCTTTGACATAATCCTCAAATCAATTCAATCTCAATAGTCAATGTTCATGTAAATCACAATAATGGAATGATATCAACAATAAGTAATAACTCATTACATAACAATTTATCCATATTTCCATCTCAATATATATCAGAACCTATTCAAATAGGCAATGTTTATGTAAATCACAATAATGGAATGATATCAACGACAAGTCATAACTCATGTCACAACAATCTATTCATATACCCACAATTAGTCAAAGACTTAATCTTATCAAGCACTGCATTATAACCTATCAAATTTACCATTTAGTACCCCATTCTTCGTTATCTAGTTCAAGTGAATATCAAATAACTTTCAAACCACTTTCTATTACTTCTCAACACATAAGACACGAATACATGATCCTACAAGCTTAAATAAAGGTTTAAAAATTTACTTGCCTCAAATTCAATCTCGGACTACTCTAAAATATGAGCTTTACCCTTATGCCGACGTTCTGAATCAAGATAATCTATTAAAATATACAATCCCAATAGGAACATGAGTCTAATGATACCAAAATCAATGTTTTTGAAAACTCGGCTGAATCTGACCTAAGAAATGCAATTTCGTAAATGAATAGAAAATTCAGAATTTTTATATGAAAATGATCTTTGAGGTATTTAGAAACTAATGTTGAAAAACAATTTGAATTTGGAGTTGAAATCAGCCCTCAAACACCAATTTCACTAGAATCTACGTTTTTGAGAAACCCCCAAATATCAGGATCCAAAACCCCGACTCAAATCTGAAATATTTTCTTGAAAAATATCTTACCCATGTTTAGTAAAGTTTAAATATGAAATTTTATTTTAAAATGGAGTTAAAATCGACTTTGAAATCCTCAATTTAACAAACTTTAAATTTATCGAAAAAATTCAAATTATACACATTTAATAAAATGAAAATAATTAATGAATCAACAAATTTATGCCAAAATCAGTTTACCCAAAACACAAGGATCCTAAATATACCATTTTCATAAATAAAAAAAGGAGTCCAAATCGATAAAATCCCAATTTTTTCCAAGAAATTTACGGATAAGGAAATAAAACCAGATGAAGAAATCATGAGAAAATATTGAATTGAGGATTATAAATTAACCCTCATATTGTATCGAGAAGAAATTTGCAAGAATAACTCCATTACGAGCTCTAAAACTCTCGATATGCTTAAAATACCAAATGAACACAGTCTGAAATTTATATACATGTATAACTCTATTTGCACTAGAAAATCTACAACTTATATTTTCATTAAAAGAGCAGTAAATACCGCATACGATAGAGAAATGACCTAATTTTTTTCCTAAATGTCTTAAATAATGATATGGACCTTCACCTTCAATCGAAACTCAATTTTGAACTCGATTGCCCAGACAAATATCATTTCTACTTGGTAAACAATTATTTGTTATTTTGTGATAAAAGTTTAATTTTGGCTTAGCGAAAAATGCATCAAACTTTATAAAGAAGTCTTATAATTCATGCTCAAAATTTTAAAAGTTTGGAATAATTTTTCTATCTTTAAAACTAATAATGAACCTTTTAGTTGCCACAATTTGTCGAAACAACGCTAAAGCATCCAAGAAACTTAAAAACTCACGCAAAACTCATTCGGAACTTCCCGAACACAAAAATAATATGCTACTAGCTAGGAAATGATATTTCATACTCAATGAAATCAACGGAATTCAAATTCAAGGTCTTCATGACCCGACTCTCGAAAAGTTGCAACTAAACTAATTTAGGCCTCCAAAATATCAAAATGAGCTCGGAACTTCCAAATTATAACGAAGCTCTTTCTAGTGTTAGAATCACCTCTCAAAATCATTGGAACCATCAGAAATCTAATCCAAGCACCCGAACCCCAAATGTTGACCAAAGTCAATCTTGGATCAAACTTTAACTCAATATCAAACTTTGGACCTAAATTCTATATTTCAACTCTAAATCTAATTCCGGCAACTCTCCTAGACTAGTTTCTACATTTTAGAACTGATGGAATTGATAGAATTCTATTCCGAGACTCAAAACTCCAAATGACTGCAAAACTCAAAATTTGACAACTTAAGCCTTTAAAACTCATTTCTCTAGCAAAACCTCAACTTTTCATAAAATTTCCAAAAACCAACTCTCAAACCCGATCTAAAATGACTCGGGGCAACTGAAGGGAGGGATAAAATGGTAATGTTATCGAAAATATCAAAAATGACCTTCAGGGTCATTATATTTTTAAAGGCTTAAAGTGTTCAAAAGTGGTATTTGAGACAAATCAAATCTATGAGTCTTAGAATAGAATTTGATCAATTCCATCAGCTTTGGAACATGGAATTTGGTCTAGCAAAGTTGACGGAATTCAATTTGGAGTTGTAACGAAGATTGGAGGTCCTAAGTTGGAAATTCTTGAAATTTTGATCATAGAGTTGACTTTGGTCAACATTCGGACATTCAATGTTTGGAATGGAATTCCAAAAACTCCTTTGGATTCGGATGATAATTTTACATCTAGGGGTGGTTTTGGTTGAATTTTGGAGGTCCCAATCGCGCCTCCATTCCCACATTCGTGGTGGATCACCTTGATGACCTCCACGTTCGTAGAGGGAGTGGCCGCATTCACAGAAGGCAGTGTGGGATACCTTTGAGTTCGCGACACAACCCCCCAAGTTTGTGAAGGTCAATTCTGGATATACTCCGCGTTCGTGGACAGTAAATTGTTGTCAGTTTAATGAAATTCTCAAAAGTCGGGATTTATCCCATTTCCACCATTTTTGAGTTAGAGGAGCTTGGTAGAGGCGAATTTAAAGGGATATTTTCGTGGTATTTTAGTGGGTAAGTCTTGTTAACTCGAAATCATCATTTTCCATTGATAAATTGTTGTTTTTAATTCTAATTTGAGGGTTTTAAGTTGAGGAATTGATTTTTTTCAAGAACCTAGAATTTTTCATAAATTAATGATTATGAACTGATTTGAAGTCCAAATTTGAAACGATACTTTTGATATAAATTTTGATTTTAGTTTAGTATATTTGGCTACGCACATTAAATATTTAATTAAATGAATTATTTACTTTTGGTCTTTTTCCTTTATCCACAAATTTACCAAAAGCATTAACCGTATCAACACTTAATTACTTATGTTGTGTTAACGATAAATATAATTCTATAAGTTTAACATATTTTCTATTCGAATAGATAAAAATACATGTTTTAATTAGTGAAGGTTAAATATGTTGAATCATATATACTAATAAAGTAGGGGCTAAGCACATTTGGCTAGGAAATAAGTTATTTTCGGATTGTTATCCCATCCTTAGGTGTCGTTTGGCCCCAAATAGTTTTTTGGGAAACACTTGAAAAAAACTTGGGAACTAGTGTTTTGCCATATAATTCCGGGAAGTTGGAAAGTTTGAAAAAATATATTTAGCAAAATATCCCAACTTTTGGAAATTTGGGATGTTTTAAAAATTTAAAAATTATCCAAACTTTTATATTTTATAAAAACACCCATCATTTATTGTCGAGAAGAGTTTGATCGTAGAATGTGATAAGATTTTATAAAAGAATAGTTTGTTATTACCTCCTCCGAAAAAGAATAGTTTGCGTGACAAGATTGAAAAAAAAACAATTTATTTTTAATTCGATTAATGTATTGCTCTTACCCATATTGTTATTTTATTTTTGTTTATTGTTTTTTTAACTAAAGGTCGGGCCAAGGCCCTTTTATTGAGATAGAAGAAATATATAAGAAAAATTACTTAATTGAATGTGTTTTAAAAAATATTTATCATTTTTAAATATACTTTTATTTTATTATCATTTTTAACAATCAGTAACAATAATTTAATTAAATAAGACATTATATACACTTTTTATTTGAAGAAAAGGAAAGGGCGTTATCTCTCTCTTTCTCTAAGGGTTTTTCTTCAGTTTCTGCATCTTTCTCTCTCTTATTCCTTCATCTCTTCTTCATTCTTCCCTTATTCCTTCATCTTTTTATATGTTTCAAATAAAACTCATAGGTTTTACGTGCACAATTATAATAAAAGGTCAAAAATCTCCTAGAAGAACCCCATAAATTCGAATTATTGATTCAACTGGCAGTGGTGAAGTGAATGTCGTTCCTAATTTTAATTTGAGAATTTCTGCAAATCAATCTCCAGAAGAAGTTGGTGGTGAGGTTAATCAAAATTTCCAAACATTGCATGTGAAGAAAAAGTGAGGTATAAGTAAGAAAAAAACCAGTGAATTGAGTTCTAAATCTAAATCGAAAAAAAAATTAGTTGATGTTGCATCGACATCTAAGAAATTTGTTGACAGTGATGATAATTTTTAGGATTTACCTCCTGAATTTCAATTAAAGAAAGTGAGACCTACAGTTGCTCAGGATAAGAATCCAAAAAGTCGAAATTGATTGTCTAAAAATACGGTTCCACCAGAGAGTTTATATCCGGTATGTCATTCTACCAACACATTATTTAACTGATAACATTTTCAATCTATTTAGGTGTATTTTCTTAGTTTGTTGTTGTTTTAAACTTGTGTGCTAGATGTTGAAGAAAACATTTGTGTATTTGATACTTTTATTATAGTCTAAATTTATTTGCTCAAGTTTATTATATAAGTGATTGTTGGGAGTTTTTCCATGAATTGTTAGATCTTTTATTTGCAATTTATTTAATTTTTAAATAAATAAATATAAATGAATTAAACTTTGAACTAAAACGTATTACACATACATTAAAGTTGAATTAGAAGAAAATTAGAGATGAATGAAATCTGTAATTAATTGAAAAAAGTTTTTAGTGATCTGTACACCACAAAAATGAATTAAACTTTGAATAAAAATGTGTATTATACACACATTAAAGTTGAATTAGAAGAGAATTAGAGATGAATGAAATATGTAGCTAATGAAAAATGTTTTCAGTGATTTGTATACCAAAAAAATGAATTAAACTTTGAACTAAAATGTGTATTACACACACATTAAAGTTGAATTAGAAGAGAATTAGAGACCGTGATCTTTAATTCTAATATACAACCTATGTTAGCATCTTCCTACTTATTGGAACAATCAATAATCTCATTCATCATCCTCCCATAAATCTAATGTTTTTAGAACTAGCCACATGTAGACCAGCAAAAACTGCAGGCAAACAAGAATTCAAAGCAGATTTCTTTACCATATGATTCTTCAAGCTTATTCTCCCTCATAACTATTGGCTTTTCAATGAGAATAATTTAATCTAATTTAAGACTGCTCTGGCAGAAATACAAGGTAAGGCTACATACAATAGACCCTTGTGGTCAGACCCTTCCCCAAACCCCGCGCATAGCGGGAGCTTTAGTGCACCGGGCTGCCCCTTTTTTTTTCAAGAGTCTTTCATTATTAAAAAAGGAGTGAAAAGAAAATAATAATATCTCTTTTTTTTGCAAAAAGCAAGGCAATCATTAAAGTTTAATATGTTTGTGATGATGTATTTTCCTTGAAACTTGAGCAGTACACATTCGCAGTAGTTCATTTTTAAATAAAATATTTGATTTGCTTTTATTTTACATCGGAGCCATGTCTGTTTCTTTTCCTTTTTCCTTGATTGCTGATGAAATCTTTAAATGTATAACTATTGCATGACTAGCTCTTTTTTATATATCTGCACTCTACAGTATCTCTGTATGATCACTTTAAATCAAGTATAATTTGATAAAATTCTGATTTATTGTTGAGTGAAGTTTCTTTGTTTTGAAATCACTTCTTATGTTAGATTCATAATCCCTTCATTTTTTGTATTTATCTTATCTTATTGTTGCGCTTAACACCAAAGGCACATTTGATATCAATAAATAGATCTTCTAAGATTGCAACTTCATCACCATACTTCTTAACTAGCTAATATTAGCACCGATAAAGCTACTCTTCTTTCCTTGAAATCTCACATATCTTTTAAGTCCTATTTGAGGGTTCATGTTAAGATATAATTATCTATATTGATAGATTTATAATATTTATATGCAGGATCGTAAATTCTGGAGACATCCAGATTTTTTGTATTCTTCAAGTAGGTGGTCGTCATATACTAATAATGATGTGATTGAGAAAATAAAACTTTCTTTATTTGAAAAACAGCTCGAGTTGTTTAGGATACTTATTTTGGTTACTTTCTTGACCTTCCAAAAATGACCACACAAATACAACTTATTCATTGCCTTATGAATAGGGAGTTAAAACACACACCAGATGATGTGTTTGTTGTTGAATTAAATGAGAAGAGGTTGTTTTTTGATCTTAGGGAATTAATGTTTCAGATTCTCCTTGTCGGTTGTTGAGCAATTATTTCTCTGAATAAATCATTATTCAAAAGAATCATCTACCAAGTTGTTTTTATCAAAAAAATTCATAAATGATGATTTCGCCATTTCACTAGATGTTTTGTTCTGTATTACTGATATTTTATTCTCATATTAGAACAATGAATACCAAATTAGTAATAGAGATTTCTACCTTGTGGAAAGTGGATAATTCAATTCTTACCCGTGGGATTTAGATGTCTACAAGAAGTTGTTTGATAATGTGAGGCACAAGCTTAATTCAACCAATTAGTACTATAGATTAGGTGGATTGCCTCTTGCCCTTCAAATTTGGATTTTTGAGTGTTGTGCTAGAGTCGATGAAGATTTAGCTCTTTGAATTTCTGATTCTATTCCAAGAATTTTGAGGTGGAAAACAGTTGCTGAAAGTCCTTGGCAAAAGCATATTGAAAATGGCATCTTCATGCCTACGAAATGCAAGGTATCTATACAAAGTTAATATAATTTATGGCACATATATATTAGTTCAACTCAAGTTAATATATCTATTTGTTTCTGTATTTTAATTTTAGTTTGAGAATATAGTGGCAAGAGAAGATGAGATATCTAAATTGAGGCTTCCTGAACCTCGTGATTATCATTCTAAAATCTTAAAATTGGAGCCGAAAGGATCAAAGCATAGTCTAGATATGTTTACTAGGGAGGTTATAGAGTTGAGAAAAGAACTTGTAAAGGTATAAGCTAACTTGGGTTTAGGCTTTATCTTTTTTAAAAATTGTTATTCTAATATTTGTGTTATATTTGATTATATACCAGGCGAATGAAAATCACAAAGTTCTTGAAGAGAAGTTAGACTTACAATCTATTCAAATAAAAGAATTTGTGATGAATTTCAACAAGCAATTATTGAAGGATATTTCTTTGTTATTTGCTAAGAGAGACATCAACAGTTCTTTTACTCAAAACGCCAGGAAATCATCTAACAAAAAGGCTAGAGAGACATTTTCGGGTGGATTAGACTTCAATGGAAGTTTTTTATGTTTTTAATACATCTATAATATATTGTTTTGCTTGCTAGCAGGGAGTTAACTAGTAGTTTATTTATTGTTTAGAGTCTTTACTTATCTAAGTTGTAGTTTAAGCTTGAATTTTTTATTCACATATTTTTCTTGTAATATATTTTAATTACATACAACATTTTATCCTTATGTTGATCCATCAATACATGTGTCAAGAGGGCATGACACTCAAGTTGTAGAATCAACTCAGCATGAAAAATCTCAAGTGTTTAAAGCTTCCGTTAAATTTGTTACTGTTGGCAATTCTGAAAGCAAAATTGGTAATGAAGAATTTAATACAAATATAATACACATTTCATATACTTTCATTCAACTTTGTTTAAATTATTCATGTTATGTACATATGAAGATGTTGCAAGAATTGCTATTGAATAAGTTTTATCTGAGGTTGTTGATGATATAAATGGTATTAGTTTTATTTTGAAAGTTCAAATAAACTTCTTTGATCTCTAATTACTCTACCTGCTCCTCCCTTAATGCATTACTAAAAGATTTATTTTGTATATAGGAGAAGAGGCTGCTGATCTTAATTCAATTGAGGTGCATCTAATAGTAGTGCAGCTAACAAAGGTGAACTATATTATGGTGCATCTACTGATGCCGATGCGGCAAAGGGTTGTCAAAAAACTCCTCAAACGCTTGATGACTTCATGTTGTGTGCTGAAGATCTTTCCCATATCCGTAAGGCAGAAGCATCATATCTAAGAAAGAAAGCCACTGATGAGCAAAATAAAAAGAAAAAAAAAGCCACTATTGATGAAAATAAAAAGAAAGCGACACCGAAGAAGCGTGCAAGAAAAACATTTCCACAAAAGTCAATTAAATCTCCTTATATACAACATTTTGAATCTGGAGGGACTTTATGTGTAACACATTAAATATTTGAGATAAAGCATTCCTTTTCACTTGTAATCGGAGTAGATGATGAATCTGATTTGATAGATTCATTCACTTCATGGATTTATACGGGTACAAAAAAGAGGTAATTTATTTATGTTTGTTGTTTTATATGTCAAAAAATTTCTTTAGTTTAAATGAGTTAACTGACTGAAAATTTTATTTTTTTATACTTTAAAGAGGAAAGAAACCGTACCCGGATGTTGTTAATGTTCTCAATCTAGCATTTGAATTAGGTGTTTTCAATGTACAAGCAAAAGAATAGTTTTTCAAATTGGCACATTCTAGTCAAGCATGAAATGATGAGGTTAGTTATGTAAACTCCAGTTGAACACTCTCATTTTTCTGTACAAGCTTTAAAGATCTCACTGAATTGATATTTGTTACAGATTTAAAGTATTATCTGACACTTGACATCATATTTAATCTTTTGCAGCACCTTGACATCATTTTTTATTATATTAGAAAGAAGGAGAAGTATGAAACCAACAATAATGTTCGATTTACAATTACTAATTGTCTATTCAAGACAAAGATTGCTCAATTTTATTTTTAACTTTATGAAGCTCATGAAAATAAGAAGAAATTTGGAATCAAAGCTTCGGATGCTATTGCTGAGTATATATGCGGACGTCGTTTGTTGGCAAGCACCCCATGGGACAAAGTGGATTATGTTCTCTTTCCAGTAAACATTAAAGAGGGTTATCATTGTATTTTTGTTGTGTTTGATATTATTGAAAGATATTTGAAGGTGTATGATTCATTTCTGACTAGAGGGGGGGGGGTGAATTTTCTGATTCAAAATGCTGCTGGCATGATTTCATCAATTTTACCATACTACTTGAGTGTGGTCAAGTTCTATGAAAAGCGTCCTGAATTGAAGAAATCACCTAAATACAATGGCAAAAATGAGTTTGAGCTCATTGAATCTAAGTTCATAACTGAAGGGATTCCTAGACAACAAGAAGATTCATTGTAAGTTTAATTATTTATCAAATAAATACTATTTTTGTATTGATCTTATTAAACTCAATATTATTTTTATAATAATTTTATATTTTAAATTTTGTAGGGATTGTGGAGTTTTTATGGCTGCATTTGCGGAGTTAGTGAGCAATGGTTAGGATATTGCAAATCAACAACTAAGTGCAGACAGTCTCTGAAAGAGGTTTGGAGCTCTACTATGGGAATATGCAGTGAAGAAGCAAAAAAGTAAGCTTCCAAGTGAAGACAAAAGACCACATAAATAAATAAATATAGTTATATTAGTTAAAATGTCTATGGAAACTATGTTGTCTAAAAACAGTTTATAGTTGATGTATTAGTTAGGTTTTGAAGATTATTTTGTGCTATCTTTTTCAAGATGATTTTTATTCATGTAAAATACACTTTTAATTAGTTTTTTGTTCATGTACAATATATCTTTTTTTTTATAATGCAATACATAGCTACGTTAAAGTTAAAGTGTTTCAATAGTGTTATCAAACTGAAACCTGCATTATGAATTAAACTTGAAAGAAAAATGAATTAAACTTGAATGAAAAATGAATTAAACTTGAATGAAAAATAAATTACATACATATTAAAATTGAATTAGAATAGAATTAGACACGAATGAAAAGTGTAGCTTATGAAAAAGTCTTCAGTGATCTATAGAAACACAAAAATGAATTACATACACACTAAAGTTGAATTAGAAGAGAATTAGACACAAATGAACATCAACAAGCTCTTCAACAACTAAAAACATGTAACAACCTCTAGAATTGCAACATCAAGACTTGCAACAACTCAACCAACAATTTCACAGAGCTACAAAAGATGTAGGTTGCTGGAGCTGAGGTGGATTGGAAATGATATATCTGCATTTGTAGAGCTGCAACACCAACTCCAACCAACAAACTACTGAGCTGTAGCAAACTCCACTCCTACAGCAACTCCAAAGATGTTGCAGTTGGGCTCCCTTGGATGCAAGCTGTAACTTACAACAACAACTTCCAACAACAAAAACTCCTGAAATGCTGAGCTACATTGGGACAGAACTAAAGTTGCATTTTGGCCATCCTTTGGACATTAACATCTTCAGCTTTCACTCTTCAACAAGAGGAGAATTTATAACTCCTAGACTGGGTATTTGCAAAGCTGCAGGGACTTAATTCCTCCACTTCTTGGACAATCTTGGTATGACAAGATTAATAAGAACAAAGAGGAAAAAAAATTCTCGATCCATGTGAAATAGAAATTTTGTATACTTGATCTTCTTCATACTAGCTATGTTGATATATAGCTTATTTGAATAGGACTAGTGTAGGCTACTTTATTGTATTCTCATGGAATGGGAGAGTCTCCCTCATTTACGTTTTTTTCTTAGTCATAGTGTACCGAGAGGAGTCCTCTTATTGGTTTATCTTTTTCTAGTTAGTAGATAGCACCTTTTTGTATCGGGGATGAGTTAGTCGACCTTAGTAGGTTAGTCGAATTGCGAACCAACTTAGATTTGGAGGTAAGGTTTTATGTCCCCCTCCTTGTATCTTTTATTTTATGTATAATAAGGCTTGGGTGTTGTTTAACCCTGGCTGTGCACGAGAGGTGAGAGCCTCGGGTAGGGTTTATTCCCGCGAAAAAAAAAGCCTCCAGTAATCCATAGAACACAAAAATAAATTAGACTTGAACTAAAAATGAATTACATACACACTAAAGTTGAATTAGAAGAGAATTAGACATGAATGAAAATTGTAGCTAATGAAAAAGTCTTCAGTGATCTATAGACCACAAAAAATGAATTAAACTTGAACTAAAAAATGAATTCTTGTTGCAAACTAATGACCTAAAACAAACAGAGTTTATTCTTTATTTCAAATGTCATTCTTTATTCTTAATCCAAAGGCCTAACATTCTTGCAAGTCTTCTTGTTGTGACCTTGTTGTCCATAATTACTGCATGTTATTTTTGATTTTTTGAATCTATCTTCTCTCAATTGCGTGTCTTTTATATTTTGGCCTCTCAGGAGGTCTCTTTCCAAGTGGTGGAAGTACAACCTCTTCAAGAATGTGTGTTAGTATATTCCAGGTGCTTTCATCTGGGAGAGGATTCAAGTGAAACTAGTACGTCAATAATAAATTCCATCTTGTGTAGTAATCAAAGCACTATTTTTCATAATCAGTGTGTTTTGTTGTTAAAAAAGCCAAAGCATGTGGACATGGTTGCTCATCAAATTGAAATCTCCCAAATGTGCATGTACGTTGTTAAAGACATACCGTGAATCGTGTAATGCCATCAAGTATTGTATACAAATATTCATTTATCTCCCTAACCTATGAAAAATAACAAGAAATATAAGCAAGAGAGATGTTACATGTGAATCAAAAGAAAAAATATTAGCAAAAAGAAATTTACAGATACCATACTCTTTATTTCTCCGATGCAGTTTTGTTACGTTGTAAAAAAAATCATAATGTTTTCCAAGGTAAAATCTTGAAAATATTGCATTTGACCTGTTATTGTTATTTCATTTTTGAACAAGTTGTCTCATGAATTCTAAGAGGTGCAAGACTGTAAGAACTTTAGCATGTCTTATTCTTGAATTGACTGATTCTGCAATATTTGATGTCATCATCCAAGTTCTATTTACCTGAGCATGAACACATGACCATTTATTGTATCCAATGTTCAGCAAGTAGTCTTTAATCCTCTTGTCTATCTTCTCAACAATTGCCATATGTTGATTAAACTCTACCATGGTGTATGTTTTTGCCATAGAATAGAACAATTCTGTTACCTTTTGCTGACTCTTTCTGAAGTTTTTTATTATTTTTTGCAACAAGTGTCATATACACGCGAAATGAGATATTTCATCATAGACAGTTGAAGTTGCCTTAATAATGCTTGCATGCTTATCCGAAATAATACACATATCTGATCTTTGAACAAATGCCTCTTTAAATTGTTCAAAATACCACCTTCAAGATGCATCATTCTCTGAATCAACAATGGCATAAGCAAGAGGCAGTAAACTCCCTGCATCAGGTATAATGTTTAATACATTTTTGTTTCATGTGTAATACACTTTTAATATATTATGCAGACTTTTAATACAAATTAGAATTTCATTTATAGAAGCATTAGTATTGTATTCAGAAAGTCTCACCTGCTGCATCTAAGGTATTAGCTGTTAGCATTGTCCCTTTGTATGCTCCTTTTAGAAAAGTTTCATCAAGAACTATAATTGGTCTACAATACTCTTATCCTTTTATCTATGTAAACAGAGCTACAAATGCATATAGAAAATGGTCATCCTCTAATTTGTGGAATCTTATGTAAGAACCAGGGTAAGTTGCCTCTAGTATGTGAAAGTAATTTGACAACTTTGCATATGATTGAGTCGAATCACCTCGGACTAATTCAAGAGCTTTTTCTTTAGATCTTCAAGCTTGCATATATGTGAGCCGCACACCATATTCCTGCAACATGTCATTTTGTATATCTCTTGGTGTGTAGTTGTCATCTGGATTAATACATTTGGAAACAATAATACTCCCAACAACTGTCTTTGTTTCTTGTCTTTCCGATAATGAATTATGTAGCAACAAACACGTGTGTTCGCTTTCAAAATCTCTAATAGCGAACATTTGAGATTTATTCACGCTTGAAGAGCATAAATTCCAACTAAAATTTTCTCTGAGGCATTGTATTGAATAACTGTTAAAAAATAATTATTAATAGATAATCAATAATATAAACTAACTTGAATTTGAGTCTTACCATGTTGAGCTTGATCTCAATGTCTTGAATTCCAAGTGTTTAAGAATGGAATGTCTTTTTAGTGCACTGGTAAGGACATATTTATTTTTGTAAACTTGATCTTTCTCAAAAAATGATTGATTGGGGTTAATAATTATGTCTGGTTGTATTTCTTCTTGCTCATCAACTTCCTCATATGATCCAAAGCCAATTAACTCTAGTGCATCACCGATACCACTAAATGCATTAGAAATGTATGAATTGTGTGTAATCCTCATGTCTTCTGAAGTGTCTAAATATAATAGTGGAATTAAGGTGGAATCACTCTCCAAGTTGATCGATTCAGTTGTTGGGGCATATAAAGGGTATTTTGACATATCTCTATGTTCCTTTTTGGTTTAAATATATAATTTTACTCCCATATCGTTATGAATTTGAATTGGAGGAGACCTTTCATCAATCTTTTATCTGATTTCAACTTTACTTGTTGATGTGTCTATTGACAATTGAGCAACAATCACAGAAATGAGGCTAGCAAATGTTGAATCGATATTTATCAACACACCATCTGCCAAGTAATTAATATACTTGTTGCTAGAATCCCATCGGCCATTAAAGTAAAGTAGCACAGCCAGATTAGCCATGTTTTTCTCCTGCATATTTTTTGTTGAATTAGAAGAGAATTAGACATGAATGAAACATATAACTAATAAAACCAGCCTTCAGTGATCTGTAGGCGATAAATATAATTAAACTTGAACAATTAATGTATTACACATACATTAAACTTGAATTAGAAGAGAATTAGATACGAATAAAACTTGTACTAATAAAACCAGTCTTCAGTGATTTGTAGGCTACATAAATAAATTAAACTTGAACAACAAAGGTATTATACACACATTAAACTTGAATTAGAAGAGAATTAGACACAAATGAAACATGTATCTAATGAAACCCGCCTTCAGTGATCTGTAGGTCACAAAAATGAATTAAAGTTGAACAACAAAGGAATTACACACACATTAAACTTGAATTAGAAGAGAATTAGAGATGAATGAAACTTGTAGCTAATGAAACCAGCCTTCTCTGTAGGCCACAAAAATGAATTAAACTTGAACAGCAAAGGTATTACACACACATTAAACTTGAATTAAAAGAGTATTAGACACGAATAAAATATGTAGCTAACACAACCAACCTTCATTGATTTGTAGATCACAAAAATGAATTAAACTTGAACAACAAATGTATTACATACACATTAAACTGGAATTAAAAGAGAATTAGACATGAATAAAATTTGTATCTAATGAAACCAACCTTTAGTGATATGTAGGCCACAAAAATTAATTAAACTTGAACAAAAACTGTATTACACACACATTAAACAAGTAAACAAGTAATTATGATAAACGTAGAAACAAAAATAAACTTTCATATTGAATTACAACTGAATACAAATCGTGTATCGCTAATGAATTAGGTATGCAATCTAATTCAAACCTCAAACAATTAAACATTCAACCATTCAAACCTTTAAGTAATCACAGATCTCTACTCAGAAATCACAATATTCTTCAACTGATTCAAATCTACATTCACCTAAATTTTGCTATTCTTCTGCAATAACCACTGAATACACATCACTTAATTCCAAAATTAGAGTATTAATGTTGTATAAAATTGTGGTTGAAAGGCTATGAAGGTAAGTATTTCCCTAATTTTAGAAAATATTATGGGTGAGAAGATTGGAGAGAATATTGGTGTAGCAAATTTGGAGAGAAATAGGGGAAGAGAAAACAGGAGGTGAGAGTTTTAGAAGTGTAAGGACCGTACTCTTACCCTTATTAATCCAGTAGTCTCCTCCACCACCTTTACACAATTATGAGGAGCCTTATCAAACATGTAGAAAAAACTCTTACCCTTATTAATCTGTTGTCCTCACTGACATTCATATTTATTCAAAACCTCCATTATAAGAATAAGAGATTTCCTGTCTGCAGAAGCAAAAATAATAGTATCATCTGCATATGCGAAGTGGTTCAGGTTGTCACTCGATTTGGTCATCCTAAAGCTCTTAAATTCATTATTCATAAACAAATGATTTAATGCATGGGACAGAACCTCTGGAGTAAGACTAAATAAAGCAGGAGATGAAGGATCACCCTGCTTTACTCCTCTAATAGAGTGACAAAAGCCATGTGCCTGATCATTAATAAGAATAGAATATTAATTATTAGCCACAATTCTCCAGATCAGATCTGCTGCACCTGCATCAAAGCCCATTTGAATTAGGACACTTGTTAAAAAGCTCCAATTCACCCTATCATAAGCTTTAGCCATGGCTAATTTAATGACAGCATTTGCTGGTTTTCCCCTCTTCTTGATGTCAGTAATGATCTTCTGTGCTAGTAGCACATTTTCTGAAATGCTCCTGCCCTTTACAAAACCTGACTGATTCTGGGATATCAATCTAGGTAATAATCACTCCAACCCATCATGTAAAATTCTTGAAATCACCTTGTTAATAAAATTACTCAAACTATAATTGGCCTTAAGTCTGAAAAAAGTCTAAATGTTAGACTTTTTAGGAATTTATACCAAATTATTATGGGTAATTGATTTTGGTAAGGTAAATCCTTGGAAAAAAACATGCACAATATTAATCATATCCTCTCCCATAATCTCCAACAAGATTAGTAAAAATAACCTGTGAATCCATCAGGACCACATGCACTATCACCATTAAAACTAAACACCACATTTTTAACCTCATCTGACATAGGAATAGCTTTTAACAAACCATTATCAATACTAGAAACGTGCTGATTTATATGATGCAATAGAGAAAATTAAGATCCTAAATCAGTTCCATTGAACTGATCTTGATAAAATTTCAAAGCTTCTACTGCAATCTCATACTCTCCTTCTGCCTAACTTCCATCAGATTTGATTATTCTATTTAAGGCTAATTTCTTTCTCCTTTCTCTTACCAAGCAGTGGAAGAACTTGGTATTTTTATCTCCTTCTGTAAACCATTGAATACAAGCCTTTTGCCTCCAAAAATATTCTTCATAGTGAAGATATAACTTATATTCATAATGAGCATACTACTGGATTCTCCTAATAATAGCAGAAGGATGATCTCTAAATAGTTTTTCTTTCACTCTTACAATCTCCTCCCTGATCTGCCACTACTTGAATATGTCACCAATTTTTTCTTTGCTCCATTTTGATAAAGCTAATTTAGTCTTCTTCTGTTTAAGCTTCCATTGAATGAAAACATCACCAGAGAAATGTGTTGACCAGTTATACTTTACCACTTTTTTAAAATCCTCTCTTTCAGTCCAGAACTTCAGAAATCTAAAAGGTTTATAGATTTTGTGAGGTACACCTTTTCTAGCAAGTATTAAAGGAGCATGGTCAGAGCCTGTTCTTGCCAAATGCTAAATCTCTATGTTTCCCATTAAATCTTGCATACCCTGATTAAATAAAATCCTATACAATCTCTTAAAAATACATTCCTTATCAGTCGTACCATTCCACCAAGTAAATGGACTACCAGAGAAGTTAAGATCAACAAGGTCACATGAGTTTATGCAGAAAGCAAAATCTTCATATTCCGAAGGATAAATAGGCAGTCCTCCAATCTTTTCTTCCTCAGCTAGTATAACAATAAAATCTCCTCCCACCATCCATGGCATATCATAATTAAAATTAATGGAGTATAAATCATCCCAGAGACCAAGTCTCTTTTCTTCAGAGCACTTAGCATACACCATTGTTGCCAATAACTAATTAGCATCTTCCAAAGTTAACTGCAAAGTAAGTTGCTGTCCAAAGTCTAAAATCACTCCAACTTGAATATGCTCCTTCACAAACAGCCATATTTGACCATTTGAGTTGTAATTCACATATTGCATCCTTAATCTTCTTTTGAACTTCTGTATTTTCTTTGTATCCTGAAAAGGAGCCATCAAAGCAATAAAATGGAACTTGTGATGTCTGTTTAGCATTTGAACTCTATGGAATACATTTTGAGTTCTTACAGACCTTATATTCCAAAAGAGACCTTTTAGAGTCATTTAACGCCTAATTTCCCAACCCTCTATCAGATCCTCAATTAACACATCCCTTGTTTCTCCTGCCCCCATATCTGCAGGTGTATTATCTACTTTATTAAAATTTGATGGATTCATCAGAACCTTCTCATGATTTACTTGTTTTTGATCTATAGGTACAATTGCTAAATGGTGCTGGCTTATATCATATCCTGTCTCCTTCTGCTGTTCTATATAGGAATCTGCAGTCTCAGAATGTTGAATTGTACTTCCAGTTATTTGTCCCCCTTTTGTATTTTTTATAGTTATCTTTGCTATTTTTGTTGTTGCTGTTCCCTGAAACCCTTCCCTATTACTTAGCAAAGGTTTGTGTGATCCACTCTTTTGTGGAGGAATATTGATGCCCTCTTCCTCTATTGATAGAACATCAAAGGTGTTTCCAGTATTCACTCCTTTCTTAGGAGTGTAGGCTCACTTATTGAGAAATTGATCTGAGTTTCGTTCCATAGT
Source organism: Solanum dulcamara (assembly GCF_947179165.1). NCBI lineage: Eukaryota > Viridiplantae > Streptophyta > Magnoliopsida > Solanales > Solanaceae > Solanum > Solanum dulcamara. The sequence goes on from NC_077243.1 coordinate 50,148,738, forward strand.
GAACATTTGATTGGTGGGATTCCAGTATCTTCTTGTTATTTTTTTCTTTCTAGTTTCTGCTGTGACATCGCTGTTTGTATTCAATACTTTTGGATGTTGTGCCTCCTCAACATTGTTAGCTTCTTCAGTTTGAGTATTGAGTTTCCTTAGTTCAGTATGTAATGATCTACTGTCTTCTTCATCATGACCTTGAATCTTGCAGTAATTGCAATACTTGGGAAGCATGTCATAGTGAATTTTGACCCTTTCAATCCCTAACTCATGAATTCCTTCATTTATAATCTCCATCTCTACATATTTAGGAAAATCAGATAGCGGATCCACCTGCACTTTCACTCTTGAGCAACTTGGCCTAGTTTTGTTTATTGTAGCCATGTCTAAGTGTAATGGCTTTCCAACTATTAAGGCAATAGAGAATAATGCCTCCTTCACAAAGAATGTAGGTTTTAATTCAGTAAAACGAAATCCAAGCCATAGCCTGTGTAGTCTCTTCTTCCACTTTGAATTTAGCATAGCCTCATGATATAAGAGTATCCGTCCTTAGCCAAAATCTAGTAGATATTCTTTGACATAAAGTTGATAAAATCCTCCTGTTTATCAAGCCTTATCAGAATGTGTTTATGTCGAAATAATCCTATCTTACACTCTCCTTTGATATTGCAATATATAGGTATTAATAATCTCAGCTCCTCTAGATCTGGCCAGCCATATGAGAACTTTCCCACCACCACAAATTGAAGGTTCTCAATGGTGTTCATCCTATCAACTTCATCTTCCGTCCACATAATCCTAGAAATTTCATTTGTGTAGGATATCTTCTTCATTGGTATTGTTTATTGTTATCAATTATGTTACAAGTTTTTTTAACGAAACATATTATTATAAAATAATAACATAAACTTATCGGTATTTTAAATAATTTTTAGAACTTCCGAGTACAAAAATATTTTTTGAAATAGTCGAATATTCTTGGAAAAATTTGTGGCCAAACGCATGGTGAAACTTCACTCAAAAATTACTTGCCAAGAATATTTGGAAACTTGGGGTCAAACACTAGCTTAATATGGAATAAAAGCAACACTACAATTCCGAGACAATTAATTACAGAATAAGTTTGTAATCATAAAATTTACTAAATATAAATTTATAAATGATTCAAATTATATTGAATTCAGGATATATTAATCGAGAAAATAGTCAAATGCCTCCTTAGTTTATTCATCAATTTTCAGCTAAACACCTATACTTTACGGGGCTCCTATTACCCTCTGAACTATTTAAAAGTGGAATTAATTCCACCCTAAAAAGTCATAGCCAGATATGTGTTTGATGGTGATATACACGCGCCCAACAGGTATATTTACCTATTAATTTAATTTTTAATTAATTTTTTTCCTTATTCAGTTGCCTTTTCTTCCCCAACCATGACAACACTCCCTCTCAAATCAAAACCTCTCACAACAATGGCGGTACTCATTTATTCTTCGCAAAATCTCCAAATCTATTATTCTCCTCAAAATCACTACATTAACTCTCTTCGCTGGCTCCCTAAACTCTCTGTACCACCACATTATCTTCACGTTTTTTGATTTTTTGATTTCAAATCCTCCACTTCTTACCTCCAAATTCTGAACTTATCCAATGAAAGTTCAAGGTCAAACCCATCAAAAATCATACTTCAATCTTCACTCACACAACCATCAAGAGTTACTTCATTGACAACTTTGCAAAACCCCAATAAATTCCTTATTGTTGTCTTCACTTTTTTAGATTTTTTGTTGCTTTATAAAACTGTATGGTTAATAAATTGTTCTATTTTTTCAATTCAATGCACAAAAAAAGATTTCATTTGAATCGGATTAATGAAATTGATGTGAGCAAAAATGAATTGGATTTTATTAATGTTGAGGAAGATGGTTGGTTTTTGTCGATTTAGTGCATGAAAAAGAATTTCATTTGGATCGGTTTAATGAAATGATGTGAGCAAAAAATGAATTGGAGTTTGTGAGAGTTGGAGAAGATGGAAGAATTAATTGGGTGAGTTTTGTTGGAGAGTTTGTTGGAGAAAATGGTGGCTCAGGTATGGTAGTGGTGGAGGAAGTATAGGCAGAAAAATAAGAAAAAGAGATAATTAAAGAAAAAAGAAAAGAAAATCCATAATCAATAAAATATATAATATAAAAATAATTTTTACTGTTATTGTTGCTGCTCACTCTATTTAAGAGAGTAAATACACTATATATGCCACATCAACATTTAGGGTGAAATTAATTTCACTTTTAAATAGTTCAGGGGGATAATAGGATCCCCATAAAGTATAACTGTGTAGTTGAGAATTGGCGAATAGGTCGGAGAGGCATTTGACTATTTTCTCTATATTAATCCAAATAAATATTATGGATTAATTATTTAAATCCAATAAATATGAATTTAATTAAAATTCAAATTCATTGATTTGGGCTATAATAGATGAGCCACTTTACTAAGCCCAATACCATCTCATCCTAAAGGCTCATTTTGGATGTCACGTGTCAAGTGACATGTCATGCCAAGTCAAACAAATAAACCAATAGGATCATGCCACGTGTGAAAATGACAAGCCCTATTTGTTAAAGCCCATTATGCCATGTCACTTAAATCTGATTGGCTGGATGTAAGCATGTTCTTATCACAACTCCTCTATTCCACAACTATAAATAGAGGTTCTCATAATTCTGAAAGGAGACTAGAATTCTAGCAAAAAGCCAGAGAGAGCTCGTGGATCAAACGCCATATGTTTCTCTATAAGCTACAAGTTCTATAATTCAAGTACCCAAACAATAAAGTTCAAGAACAACTTAACATCAAGGCCACTAAATTCATGAACAAGCTTGAAAGCCCTTGAATTCAAGTATAAGTCAAGATCAAGTCCAAGATTCAAGATCAAGTTTACAAAGCCCTTGAATTTATATTCGAAAGGAAAAATTAGAGGATTCACAGAGATTGTAACACTCCTATTCAAAAATCAAATACTACGATTGTTGCGATAGTTTTTGCTCTTGATTATTATTTTTTTGACGCGAATTTTATTGTCTACAAACTCTGGCACACCCAGTGGGACAATCTCTACCTCTCATCTAAACTTTTCAAGCATCAAAGTATATCGAAATGACTTCTAAAAAGATCAACTCCCAATCCACTTCCTCCAAGATTGCTGACTCCAAGTTCTCTACTAATGTAGAAGGAATCCTTCGTATTACCTTTGGAAGTTTTGGAGCTGTTACGAGGTGAAAGGACACTGTGTTGGGATAAAAAACATGTCAAGTCTCATCCACATCAACCCTTATCTTTTGGTCTTCAACTCCAAAAGGATCAAAATCCTCCACAAATACCTCAGAAGGAGGAAGCGGTGTTGCTGAAAAGATCAAGAGGACTTTAGCTCTACTCGAGCGCTCTAGCTCAAAAGACTCTACCACAAATGAGAATCATGATTCAACTTATAGATCCTCTCCACATTCACCATGTAATGTGAGTCCATTGAAGATCAACTTATATTATAATCCATGCTACTCTCCTATAACCCCAATAATCATGCAAGCAATGGTAACTTACGCTTCATCCATGAAAAAATAACTTGCAAAATTGATGAAGTTAGTTGAAGGATTGACAAAGCATGTATACCATCAAGAGTCTCGAATTGATAAATTGATGGATAGGATGGAGGATCTCTTAGATGGAGATGCCAGTCATGCAATCGAAAAGGGTGTAGAAGTTTAAGAGATTAAAGATCCTAGAAAACAAGCACCACCTGTCAAGGAGATGCCAGACTCTTCTGAAAGGATGATCCCACTCGATCGATTGAAGGAGTTCATTGAAGGGACCATCAAAGATGAATATGAAATCTCCATCAAGTCTTCCTATATGTATGCCAAGCCATACACTGCAAGAATTTATAGCTTCAAAATGCCTGTCGATTATCAACCTCCCAAATTTCAGTAGTTTGAGGGAAAAGAAAACCCAAAGAAATGTGTTACACACTTTTTGGAAATGTGCAATAATACTAGGACCTATGGATACTATCTTGTGAAGTAGTTTTTCTGCTCTTTGAAAGGAAATGCCTTTGATTGGTACACCGATCTCGAACCCAATTCTATTGATAGTTGGGAGCAACTACAACGTGAGTTTCTCAATTGCTTTTATACCAAAAGGAGTACGATGCGCATGGTATAGATCATAAATACTCATCAAAGGAAGGATAAACTGGTCATAGACTTTATAAATCGGTGGAGAAATGCGAACCTAAATTGCAAAGATAGACTTAGTGAAGCTTCTTCCATAGAAATGTGTATCTAAGAAATGCATTGGGAGATTCTTTACATCTTATAAGGAATAAATCCAAATTCATTCAAAGATCTAGCTACTTGAGCTCACAATATGGAGTTGAGCATTTCTTTTGCTTGAAAAGACGTGATGTTTGTCCATGATCCTCGCAAAGGAAAGGAAAAATAGGAACCCAAGAGGTGGACCAAATTTGTGCCCAGGAATGACAAAGAATCCATGAATGTTAATGTGTCACTTGTAAAGTTTACCACAAAGGAAAACAAGAAGCAAAGTGTAAAGATGACTTTTCAAGAGCGTCTGAATAGAAAGTCGACCTTGAGGGAGATACAACAAAAGGAATATCCATTCCTAGATTCTAACGTCTTTGAAATTTCGAATGAGTTGCTTGAACTAAAAATCATTAAGTTACCAGAGATGAAGCGACCTAATGAAGCTGAAAAAACTAATGACCCAAATTATTTCAAGTATCATAAACTTGTAAGTCACCCTCTGGAAAAATGTTTTGTCTTCAAGGATAGAGTTATGCGATTATCTAACAAAAAGAAGATTGTATTTGATGATGAGAAGGCCAGTTTTAACCAAACTATCATATTTGGCTCACTTGATCCAGTCCAAATATGTATCTATGAAAAGTATAAAAAAGATTCATTGGAGCACGACAAATACCAAGTCGACGTAGACGATGATGAAGGTTTGATTTTTGTGACTAGGCAAAAATGCAAAAAGAAAATTTTGCGAAAAGAATTGTCCGAGCAACCAATCAGAAGAAAGATGGTAAGGATAATGAAGAAGTAAAAACCAATCAAGCATCTGAAGAGGGCAAAGGTTAAAGTGCATCACCACCAGAAACGTCGACGTCCTGTGACTCTAGAGGAATTCTTACCAAGTTGGTTCTTTGCAAAGGCTACTCAAGACAGAATTAAGGCGTTATGTTTCAATGCCGATAAAGAAGAGACAGTGAGTGAAACCTCGCCAAAGGTTTTTTTCTAACAAAAACAAATCAATAAGAGAAATCTCATCAATGTTGTCTCCTTCACCTTCTAAAAAGCATGTTGAACCCTCTACCCAAGAAGTACATATGTGTGACACAAAAATAACATTTACATAGGTTGATCTTCTATTTGGTGAAACACTACATAATCGTCCTTTGTATAAGGCAGGTCATGTGCTAGAGAAGAATATAAATAGAATCCTGATAAATAAAGGATCTGGAGTTAACATTCTGTCCATTCATTTGAAGGAACTTGGTCTCACGACCAAAGAACTTAGTAAAAGTTGTTTGTTGATGCAAGGATTCAATCAAGGTGGTTAGAGGTCCATAGGCTCTATCAAATTAGAAATCCACTTGGAAGATTTGCGATCAAGTGCATGGATGTATGTGATCGATGCAAAAGCTTCATATAATCTATTGCTTGGAAGACCTTGGGTACATGAGAACAAAATTGTCTCATTTTCTTACTATCAATGTTTGAAGTATCTTGAAGATGGAATTGAAAGGAAAATATTTGTTGATGATAATCCTTTCACTGAAGTTGAGTCACACTTTACTAATGCAAAATTCTATCTTAAGAGTTATGTTGTGAAAGAGGTAAAACTTAATGACGTCAAATCAACCAAGTTCGATAAGCTTCTGAATAAAAAAGCTGATGTGGCTATCAGAAAAGTCAAAGCTGATATTAAGGAGCCTTGTACCGTTCTTAATGAAGGAAAGCTCATGTCCTCAAAAATGAAGTTGACTTCTATACTCCGCTACATCCCAAAGGCAAAAAAAGAGGAAAGTCAATCATTTGACATCCAAGAAAATATGCTAAGAGGCCTGATTCTTCCTATTAAACTGATTGAAGCGATAAATTCATCTTCTACGCTATTGGGAAAGTCGATCGCTCCAAATCCACCGCGATATGTGACTCTCTCTACAAGACGCATAAAAGAAATCCAAATGCTTACAAGTTATTTATGAAGGCTGGATACAACCCTAATAAACCATCAAAATTAAGGAAACTCCTATTAGAAGATACAACCAGGCAACCACGCGAAGTCTTAGGCTATAGCCAATTTCCACCGGTCCATATCTCTGTAATAAGGGCAAGCAATAACTACATCACTGTGGAAGATGAGTCTGCTACTTCCAATAAAAGGCCTTCCGTCTTTGATCAACTTGTAAGAACGACTGCAAGAACTTCTGTGTTTGAGAGGTTAGGTCCATTGAAAAAGAAGGATAACAAGTATGGGAGAAGTTACCTAAGAGTGACAACGCTTTCCTCACCTATGATCCAAAGGGATTTCAAATGTTTTATTCTTTCTAGAAAGAGGCGATAAGTGGAACTTATGGTTTCATGTGATGAGGTGTTGAAGGCAAAGACTCGCACTGTGATTTAACCAAGGAGTGCGAGGAAGATGAAGAAAGTGTGGGCTCCTCATATCATATCATAATCCAGAGTGAGCATGATATCTTGCCTCAAATGAAGATTGGTGGAGAGTTGGGAGATATTTCCTGGTGCTATCATATATCTTCAACGACAATGATCCTCAAATAGAGGAAGATGTTGGAGATGCTCCACCAGAACTTGAAGAAGGAGTGAAGACAATGATAGATCCCTCAAATAAAGTTAACCTTGGCACCAATGAAGATCCAAGGCCAAATTACCTAAGTTCTTTTCTAGAAGTTGATAAAGAAATTGCTTATATGAATATACTCAAAAAATATAGGGATGTCTTCGCTTGGAGTTATAAAGAAATGCCTGGCTTGAATCCTAAAGTAGCACTTCATTAATTGGTAGTCAAGAATTATGCTGACCTATTAAGCAAGCTCAAAGGCATTTTAGGCCTGACTTGGTTCCATTGATAGAGAATGAAATTAATAAACTCATTGAGGCAGGCTTTATTCGTGAAGTCAAATACCCTACATGGATTTCAAGTATTATTCCTGTGAGGAAGAAGAATGGACAAATTTGAGTTTGTGTTGACTTTAGAGATCTCAATAATACGTGCCCTAAAGATGAGTTTCCACTTCCCATTCTGGAGATGATGATTTATGCTACCACTTATTATAAGGCGATGTTATTCATGGATGGTTCTTCCAGCTATAACCAAATCTGCATATCCCCAAAAGATGAAAAACTCATTGCATTTCGCATTCCTAAAGGCATTTATTGCTATAAAGTGATGCCTTTTGGTTTAAAGAATGCTGGTGCCACATATCAAAGGGCTATGCAAAATATATTTGATGACTTGCTCCACAAAAAATATCGAATGTTATATTGATAACTTAGTGGTAAAGTCGAGAAAGAAGAGTGACCATTTGAAAGACTTAAGAATGGTGTTTGAGTTGCTTCGAAGATATCAACTGATGATGAATTCATTGAAATATTCCTTTGGAGTTACTTCTAGCAAGTTTCTTGGCTTTATACGACATCGAAGAATTGAGATTGATCAATCGCAAATTGATGCTATCATGAAGATGCTTGAGCCTCAAAACATTAATGAGCTAAAAAGACTTCAAGGAAAGTTAGCCTACTTGAGGAGGTCATCTAAAATATAGCTCGAAGATACCAACAATTTAGCCATCTTATGAAGAAGGGTACTCCTTTCAAGTAGGACCAAACTTGTAGCAATGCCTTTGAAAGTATCAAAGCATATCTGGTGAAGTATCTAGTTCTAGCATCCCCTATACCTTGAAAACCATTGATACTCTACATTACGGCAAAAGAAAGGTCTATAAGAGCCCTATTATCTCAAGAAAATAATGAAGGAAAGGAAAACTCTCTTTATTACTTAAACAGAATGATGACATCAAATGAGCTGAATCATTCTCCAATTGAAAAGTTATGCTTAGCACTAGTCTTCTTAATCCAAACGATGAAGCATTATTTTCAAGCTCACATTGTTCGCCTTGTGTATAAAGCAAATCATATCAAGTTTGTTATGTCGAAGCCAGTCTTTAGTGACTATCTAGCAAGGTTGTACCTCCAATTCCAACAGTTGGAGATTCTGTACATCCCTCTAAAAGCTGTAAAGGGGCTAGTATTGGCAGACTTCTTGGCAGACCACCTAATACCCGATGGTTGGGAGTTAACTGATGAGCTTCCTGATAAGATGCGATGGTCATTGAAATTCTACCTCTTTGGAAGATGTAATTTGATGGGGCTGCACATCATGGAAGAGTTGGTGCTGGCATGGTGTTTGTCACTTCACAAGGAGAGGTTCTATCATTCTCCTTTACTTTGAAGCAATATTGCTCCAACAATTTTGTTGAATACCAAGCGCTAATTCTTGGACTTAAAATGGCTAACGATATAAAGCAATTATAATTACAATTCTTTGGTGACTCTGAGTTGGTAATCAATTAGCTCTTAGGAAGCAATGAGGTCAAGAAACCTGAAATATGCCCTTATCATGGTTATGCTTAAAAGTTGATAGGATGGATTGGATATGTAACCCTCCAACACATACCAAGGAAGGAAAACAAGAGAGTTGATGCCCTGACTGCTCCAGCTTTAACTCTAATTCTTCCAGATCAAACGTAAATTACTATCCATCAAAAATGGGTAGTACTACCGCCAAATGAGGATGAATATACAGAAAATGAGCTTGAGAATATTGTCATTATTTCTAAAGCCGTAAAGAAATATTGGACACAACCTATTACAAACTATTTGTGCTATAGGATACTTCCAGAAAATCCGAAGAGAAGGACTGACATTCATCGTTGCACCTCACTTCCTATACTACAATGACACATTATATAGAAAGTCATTCGATGGAGTACTCTTACAATGTTAGGTAGAGGAAGAAGCAGTCCAAGCTCTACAAGAAGCACATTCAGGAGTATGTGGATCAAATCAATCTGGACCAAATCTCCACTTTCACACAAAAAGAATGGGGTACTACTGGCCGACCATGGTGAAAGATTGCTTAGACTATGCTCAAAGGTGCAAGGCTTGCCAATTTCATGCAAATTTCATACACCCGCCACCCAAAGTATTACATCCAACTATCGCATCTTGGCCATTCGATGCTTGGGGATTGGATATTATTGGGCCACTGCCAAAGTCTTCTGGTGGACACTTGTATATCTTGGTTGCAACTGACTACTTCTTAAAATGGGTCGAAGCTGTCACTCTTAAAGAAGTGAAGAAGGAGAATATTGCAAACTTTATTCGGTTGAATATCATCTACCGATTTGGCATTCCTCGCTATATAATAAAAGACAATGGCAAGTCGTTTGATAACAAGCTAATGAACAAAATTTGTGATCTCTTCGGTTTCAAGTAGCGCAAATCATATATATATAATGCTGCTGCCAATGGTCTAGCTGAAGAATTCAATAAAACTCTATGCAATCTGCTAAAAAACATTATCTCCAAGTCCAAACGAGACTGACATAAAAGAATGGAAGAAACTTTATGGGCATATAGGAAGACATATCGCACACCAACTCAAGCAATCCCATATTCACTTGCTTTTGGAGTTGAAGCAATCCTAACACTTGAGCGTCAAATACCTTCTTTAAGACTTGCTATCCAAGAATGGCTTAGTGAGGAAGAAAATTCTCAACTATGTCTTGCTGAGTTAGAAGCATGTCATGACCCGACCTAAGGCCTAGTCGTAACACGACGATCGGGATGTGAGGGACCCCAACCATAAGCCATCTTAGCATATATCGTATATATAAGGTAAAGAATAATATAAATATGAGCAGAAGTAATCATTAAGTGGTAAATGGGACTAAGGGAAATTAAGTCCATAAACGTCCAATCCATACTACACCAATGAATATCGTCTAAACATCCCTCTAGTCTAATATTTGACGGGGACTTAGGACAAGCTCATAGCTCACCCTAACAATAGAAGAAAGTGAAGACAATAGTAATCATGAATAAAAGTCTTGTCCTCGGTAGAATGACTCACCAACTTCTTTGAAATCTAAAGAAATCTCTAGCCATGAGTAAAATGATCGTGAGTGTCATCCATCCCTACATTATGAGACAATATAGGCAAAATATGTATTAGTACGTTTGAATGTACTAAGTATGTGAGGTATGCATGAACAAGTAAAAGAACGTAATTAATAAGCCATAAGATGCATAACCAATCATAATGAATATGAGTAAAGTTTAAAAGCAATTTAAAACATATGGAACTCATGGTCAATGCATATCATAAGAACTCCAACTTCTAACTCATAGCTTTAACTTGAACTTGTGTGGGATAGGACCTTTAACCGACAACTAAGACCATGCGAGCTATTTCATGGAATCCAATGACTCCTATATCGAGATAGGCCGATGACTCCTGTATCAAAAAAGGAGAGGCTACCTTGTAAGGGCATGCTCCAAAGGTAACTCAACTCAACTCAACTGGCTATATGGATCCACTAGCTAGGCCATGAAGGCAACCTATGTGGGAAACGTAGTTTGGGACTTTAGGTTGCTACTAGGATTCCCTTGGATTACAAACTGCGTTATCCGACCAAACCCACCTAGAAGTCCTCTCGGTGCTTAGTCAAGATCCCAATGGAAGCTCATTAAAACATAGTTATAACATAGTAGGGGAAAGATAGTAACTACATATCAATCCATCTTTAAAACATAATAGGAATCACTCATCTATTCAGTGATTCATAAGAATCTATAACTTTGGTGTGAATTTTATGAAATTTGAAAGCCCTAGTTTTAGCTTGAAGGAGAAACCTTGAGAGACTCTGTTTTTGCCTTAGGAATTTTCAGAGAATGAATTGAATAAGAGGGGAATTTAAAGAATAGAATATTTATAGACTTTGAATTTGGCCATAAAACTGTCTAGGTTCATTGAACCAAACTTTGAAAAAGATATAATTGCCCTTCATTTAATCCCAAATTTTGAACCGAAGAATGAGTTCCTATGGGTCGTCGAAGTGTTGATGAATCATCTAAACGACTCGTCTTGCAGGTCTGAGAAAAGTACCAAAAATATAGTCTGTAAAGTTTGGGAACGGGCAAGGTTTATGGCTTGTCTTCTTGTATACTGGTCATCCTGTTGGCTCATTCTGCAGGTCTCAAAAAACTGCAAAATACAAGTCTTTGAAGTTTTGTGAGGGATAGTACTTACGACCTATCATAGCTTCTATGAGCCATTCTATCATTGTAGAGTTGACCTTGAGGAATTTCTTGAACGAGGCCTCAAAAATCATCATACGGAAACTTTCTACAGGTCGTCTACTGGAGAATGGACCGTAATAGTGAGTCATAGGACCTTCTTTTAAGGTTGGTCCCAACTAACCATAACTAATCCCTCCACGACTCATTTCTATGGGTCATGTAAACTTCCACAACTCGTAGAGACAGTCCTGAACTTGGGTCCAGTTCAAGATTTGGGAATTTTTCTCCTAGGTTCCAACCTTTCGACTTATGGGGTTCTACAATATCTCCCCCTTGGAAACATTCATCCTCAAATGAGATTAACTTATCATAGAAAGAACACGGAAAGGGGACTAGCAACCCAACTTGAACATGACGACATCTTATAATGCATGAAACATGAAACTTTAACTTAACACAAAATCATAATTTTTAAAATCAACTTTTTCATGAACACGCATGCATATGAATGACATAGGAGGAACTGAATACGTAAGAGTTCAATTAGCTTAAATAGGAACAACTTACTACTTTAGGCTTGAGTAAAGAGAAAGACGTATGGGTATCGTTTTATCATATCCACCTCCGCCTCCCAAGTAGCACTTTCTACTTGTTGATTCCTCCGTAACACTTTGATGGGCACAACTTTTTTGTTTCTTAACTTCTTAACTTGCCGGTCTAAGATTTCCACTAGAACTTCTTCATAAGTCAAATTTTCCTCAACACTTACATCTTTCAAGGGAAAAATAAAGTTTGGATCACCCACAAACCTCCTCAACATAGACACATAAAATACCGAGTGAACTATAACTAACTCGAATGACAAATCTAACTCATAAGCCACTTTGCCAACACATCTCAATACCTTGTAAGGTCCAACATATCTAGAATTCAATTTCCCTTTCTTGCAAAAATGCATTACACCCTTCAAGGGTGAAACCTTCAAATAGACCCAATCATCCACTTCAAATTCAAGCTTTCTTTTCCAAACATGGGAATAGGACTTTTGACGACTTTGAGCTGCCTTCAACCTCTCCCTTATGAGTCTTACCTTCTCCATAGCATCGATAACAAAATCTGGACCTATCAAGGCCATCTCACCTATTTTAAACCATCCCACCGGGGATCTCCATCTTCTCTCATACAATGCTTCAAAATGAGTCATTTGGATGCTAGAGTTTATAGCTATTATTATAGGCAAACCCAATAAATGGAAAATGTTCATCCCAACTTCTTTTAAAATCAATAATACATGCCCTTAATATATCCTCTAAAGTTTGGATCGTTCTTTCGGCTTGACCATCGGTTTGAGGATAAAAAGTGGTACTGAACTTAACCTTTGTACCGAGACCCTTTTGAAATGACTTCCAAAAATATGAAGTGAATTGTGTACCTCGATCTGATATAATGGATGAAGACATACCTTAAAGTCTCACCAACTCACATACATACAACTTAGTTTAATCTTCGGTGCCATAGAAATTCTTAACTGGTAGAAAATGAGATGACTTGGTCATCCGATCTACAACAACCCAAATGAAATCATGTTGTTTCTTAGTATGAGGTAAACCCATTATGAAATCCATATTCACATTTTCCCACTTCCAAGTAGAAATCTCAATATCTTGGGATAGACCTCTTGGTCTTTGATACTCAACTTTGACCTATTAGTAATTTGGACACGTAGCTACAAACTACACTATGTCCCTCTTCATACCATTCCACCAATACATTTCTCTCAAGGAACGATACATGTTGGTGGAACCTGGATGAATCAAATATTGGGAACTATGGGCTTCATTCAATATCAAATCTCTCAACCCATCAACATTGGGTACACACAACCGACCTTGGTAACGTAGCACACTATCTCCCCCTTGAGAGAAAGCCTCAATAGCTTTTTCAGCCATCAACTTCTTTAACTCGACCAATATTGGATCTTGGTCTTTCTTGGCCTTGAAATCTGCTACAACAGATGATTCCGAACCATTATGAACAAGAACACCTTCATCATTAGAATCAACCAAACGTACACCTAAACGTCCCAACCTATGAACATCTTTAATCAATTCTTCCTTATCTTCTTCAATATGTGCCACACTACTCATGGACAACCTACTTAGTACATTGGCAACAACATTTTTCTTTCCTGAATGATACAACACACTCATATCATATTCTTTAAAAAATTCAAGCCATCTCCTTTTTCCGAAGGTTCAAATCTTTTTGATTAAAGATATAGTGTAAACTCTTATGTTCGGTGAACACATCCACATGAACACCATAAATATAGTATCTCCAAATCTTCAAGGCAAACACAACCGTTGCTACTTCAAGATCATAGGTTGGATAGTTTCATTCAAGCAACTTAAGTTGCCTAGAAGTATAGGCTATTACCTTACCAATACGCTTTAAGATCCTATACCACTCCTCACCACTATATTCAATCAAACTCCAGACCTAATCAAGAAGCACCCAATGCACCACACATTCACCCACATTCCATCAACACCACATTCAAGCCTAGTTCCATAACCATTCTAATACACTCACTTGAAACCCTTAACAAAATGTCATCCATAGCCTACTACAGTACTCACATATCGACAACCATGCATTCAAGCCTACCATTCTAACTACTTTATGGCTCCCTTGAAGTCAACATCTCTTAAGAATTTTCAAATCTACCTTAGATTCTCTACATCCATATTTGCATTAAACTCCTACCAAAAGGCACACCAATATATTCTTACTTATGTATTGCACACAACAGGATCCATCTAGCTCTTCCTCTATTTCTATAGCCTTAAATAGGGTGAGCATGCCACAATTTATCATGATATGGAACAACCACTCTCTTTATCTATCATGACCCATCTACCATCATTTATATTATAACACACAACCAACCTTGATAACTAAGTACTCCATCTCCGCCTTGTGGGAATAATCAAATCTTATAGCAAGGTAAGGAGTAACAAAAGATAATGTAGCACCCGGATCTAACAATGCATAGATATAAAAGTCAAATACTTTCAACATACCAGTCATAACATCAAGCGAATCCTCTAACTCCTAACAAGTCTGAAGGGTATAAAATCTCTCTTGGCTTTGACTGCCACCCGAAGTAGTAGCACTTTGATCTGGATAATCTATAGTTGGGTATGAGCCTGAGCCTGGGGTATAGTACCTCTCCTACACTCTCTTGTATGATGACCTAGCTTTCCATACTTATAGCAAACATCTAATCCCGTTAAGCACTCTCCTTTATGGTATTTCCCATACTTAGAATAGTGTGGAATAGTAGATCCACTAAAACCACCACCGGGTTTGGATTGAGAAGTCCTCCTTCACATTGAGCCCTCTTAAAATCCCTCTCTTTCCTAGAAGCTGTCGGACAGTCCCTCTCCTTATGTCCACTTTTTCCACAACTATAACAACTTTTTGTACCGGCCAAGCACTTCCATAGATAATTCTTACTGCACCAGTAGCATGAGGAGTAGGAGTTTTCCTTTCCATCACTCTTTCTTGTATTCTAGATGGATGTTTCCCCTTTAAATATCTTTTGATGATTAATGTCATTTGATCTCTTAACATCCCTTTTTCTCAACCTTTTCCTTCCTTTAATATTCATACTCATAGGAGTTACTTTTTGTTGATTTAATTGAGAGGTCAGAGCTCGAGCTAATAACATGAGAACATATCGGAGCTCCACATTAGAGATTTAGCGCTTATGGATGGGTCAATTGAAATAGAAGGGATACCATCTTGACTAACCTCCTGGTTGCTTTCTTCTTGATGAGGCATACTCTGAAATGCGTAGGACATGAGTTAGAAGGAATTCCTATAGAGTTCAACTCTATTACAAGATAGGATTATAAAAGAAGTGGGACTTTTCCTTAAATATTTTGTACCCTCCTATTCATGGATGTGATGCACTTTACACGAATGAATAAGACTCTACTTAACGCGGCATGTTAAACACCCTAGTACTCTTCTAAATCTTGTGCTCTGATACTAAGTTTGTCACGGCCCGACCTAAAGCCTAGTCGTAACACGGCGATTGGGATATAAGAGACTGCAACCATAAGCCATCTTAGCATACATCGCATTATAAGATAAAGAACAATATAAAGATGAGAGGAAGTAATCATTAAGTGGGGAATGGGATTAAGGGAAATTAAGTCTATAAATATCTAATCCGGACAACACTAATGAATATCATTTAAATATTCATCTAATTTAATCTTTGATAGGGGTTTAGGACAAGCTCCAAGCTTACCCTAACAATAGAAGAAAGTGAAGACAATAGTAATCATGAATAAAAATCTTGTCCTCGGTAGAATGAGGACTCACTAACTTCTTTGAAATCTGAAGAAATATCTAGCCACGAATAAGATGATCGTGAGTGTCTTTTGTCCCTACATTATGAGATAATGTAGACAAATATGCGTTAGTAAATTTGAATGTACTAAGTATATGAGATATGCATGAACAAGTAAAAGAATATAATCAATATGCCATAAGATGCATGACCAATCATAATGAATATGAGTAAAGTTCAAAAGCAATTTATAACATATGGAACTCATGGTCAATGCATATCATAAGAAATCCAACTTTTAACTCATATCTTTAACTTGAACTTGTGTGGGATAGGACCTTTAATCGACAATTAAGAACATGCGAGCTATTACATGGAATTTTATGACTCCTGCATCTAGACAGGCCGATGAATCTTGCATTAAAATAGGGGAGGCTACCTTGCTAGGGCATACTCTAAAGGTAATTCAACTCAACTCAACTAGGCTATATGGATCCACTAGTTAGGCCATGAAAGCAACCTATATGGGTAACGTATTTTAGGACTTTAGGTTGCCACTAGAATTCCTTTAGATAACCAACTACGTTATCCGACCGAACCTACCTAGAAATCCTCTTGGTGCTTAGTCAATATTCCAACAAAAAATTATGAAAATATAATCATAACATAGTAGGAAAAGTTAGTAACTGCCTATCAATTCATCTTTAAAACATAATAGGAATAGCTCATCTACTCAGTGATTCATAAAAAATAATAACTTCGGTGAGAATTGTCCTTATCACCATCTTTAAATTATTTTTTGATGTTAAATCTGATCATCATCATAACTTTAACTTAGGATCATAAATCTCAACTTTAACTCATATAAAACTTTCATTGAAAGTCATTTAACTCATTATCAACTCATAAACTCATCTTGAATTCATAATTATAGCTTGAAAATACAGCTTTATGCATGGACATTTATAAATCAACTTGAAATCATGCAATTCATATGAGAACATACATATAAACATCATTGTTAACATTTAAAAATAAAATCAAATTACCCCAATGCAATTCATCAAACTAGGGTTCATAATCAGATGTAAATAAAATGAAAACTTGAGAAATCTTTGGGGCTTCATGGGTGAAAAGAGCCCATGAATGAATCCCCACATACCTTGCTTGAATTCACTAAGGATTGAAGAGGAACCTTGAAAAAATCTGAAAACCCTAGCTTTAGCTTGAAGGAGAAATCTTGAGAGATTTTGTTCTTGCCTTAGGAATTTTGAGAGAATGAATAGAATATGAGGGGAATTTCAAGAATAGAATATTTATAGACTTTGAATTTGGCCATAAAAGTGTCTAGGTTAATTGAACCAAACTTTGAAAAAAACACAATTGCCCTTTATTTAATCTCAAATTTCATACCTACAAATGAGTTCTTACGGGTCGTTGAAGTGTTGACAAATCGTCTAAATGACTCGTCCTGCAGGTCTGAGAAAAATATCAAAAATCAAGTCTCTGAAGTTTGGGAATGGGTATGGCTCATCTTCTTGTCTACGGGTTGTCTTGGTTGCTCGTTCTGCAGGTCTCAAAAACCTGCAAAATACAAGTCTCTGACGGATGGTTCTTACGACCCATCATAGCTTCTACGAGACATCCTGTCAAGTCATAAACTTAACCTTGAGGAATTCCTTGAATAAGGACTCAGAAGTCATCCTACGACTTCCATCAGTTTGGACTATTAGATAGTCGGATTCTAAGGGAATTTTTAAGTTTGGTATATTTTTAACTTTTTCCTTTATTTGTTTTACCAATTTAATATCTTCTGCATTAAAATATTTTTTTCTTTACTTTCTTTCTTAGCTTATAAAGGTCCAGCTATTTTTCCTAAGTTTTGAATAAAATTTCGTGCATAGTTTATAAGGCCTAAGAATTTCTATTGATCTTTTGTATTATCTAATTTGTCTGACATATTTAATACCTTTTTAATTATATGTGGCTGTAACATTATTTTTCCATCTCCTAATGTTACTCCTAGGAAATTAATGTGTGTCTTGCATAGTTTCATTTTTTTTTACTAATTATAATTTTATATTTTATAAATAGCCTAAAAATAGTTTGTAGGTGTCCTAGATGTTCTTGGATATCTTTACTAAATACTAGAATGTCATCTATGTAGACTAATACAAAGTTCTTATAGTCTCCAAACATATCGTCCATCTCTCTTTGAAATATGGGCGGTGCTGTCTTTAAACCAAAAGGCATGGTGAGCCATTCAAAATGTCTTTCAGGACAAGTGAACGTTGTCCACTGTATGCTTTCTGGGTGTAATTTTTCTTGCCAATATCCAGATTTACAATCAAATTTATTGAATAGTTTTTTACCTTGTATTCTATTTATTAGTTCATTTTTGTCTGTTATTTATATGCATCTGTTCTAGTATTATCATTTAATCTTTTGTAATTTATTACCATCCTAGCTTTTTCTCTTACTTACTCACTATGGTTTCTTACCATGAATGCAGCAGATCTATGTTTAGATGTAGATCATCTTATTACTTCTAATTTTAATAGTTCTTTGCGTTATTTACTTAATTTCTCTGTGTTTTTATTATTGGCTTCTATAGCGGCTATTTTTATAGTATATTCTGGATTTATTATGTCTAGTTTACACATGATTTTATTACAACCCCAATGTATTAAGGGTTTTTGACCAATTATCTCCATTTCGTCTAATATCGCTATTATGTTGTCTAAATCCTTAAGATTTTTTTATTGTTCCTATGGTATTTCTTTCTTTCTGAAAATTATAGAATTCAGTTTCTATATTTATGAGAGTGTAATCCTTTTCTCTATCTTCTAAGTATGATTATTCTAAATAATCATCATATTCTTCATATAGGTTTTGTGAAGAACAACTACCTTTATCACCACATTCTTCACAACATGGCGTTGTACTCTCTTTGGGAATTGTATGTCTTTAATTTGAGATCTTCCTTTTGTAGGAGGGTTTATAGTTTGTACTAGATCTATTTTGATATCTAAATCTTTTGCCAGTATTTTATACATATTGTATGTAGTCTTGTAAAATTCATTACATCTATATAATGATTATAAAGGTTATATGTTCTGTCCATTTGTATTGTTGATATAGGTTCTTTAAATATTTTTAATACTTTTATTGGCAATAACTTTGTATTTATAAGACAACTTGTGCATTCTGTATCTACAAGTGCTAATGTTTCTATTTCTATGTCTTTAATTCTTAACTCTAGCTAATACTTTTATGGTTCCAAACGCTTTGTCTTCATTACATATGAGGCTAGCATTATTTTTTTCAATATCCATGATTTCCGTTTCTATGTTGTCTAGATGTATCGTTCCTTGTGTACAAGTTTCATCTAAGTCTACTTTTTGTTTTCCTTTTTTTTAGGGTAATTAGTCTTTGTTCGAACTCATTTAATCGTGTCTCTAGAATTATTAGTCTTAAATTAGTAGCTGAGTATTTTACTGGCGTTTGTTCTTGCTGTTTACTTACTTTTATTTCTAGTTTAGCTTTTATGCATGTGATGCATGCTTTCATATAACATTTCTAACATTTAGCTCTATTTGTTTTACTAGGATACCATTTACATACGCTACATTGATTACTATCTATTCTTTTATGTCTTTCAAAATTATGACTACATTCTTGCCCTATATTCATGATAGTACTTAATTGTAAATCTTCTAAATTTAGCATTCATCTTTCTAATCTTATTTCATTTATTAGATTATCTTCTTCAAAGTCTGACGATTCTGATTGAGTCTTTTAATCTATTTCAATACTCATAATAGAGTATATACTTTCTGTATCTGATATGTATTCGTCCATGTTTAACAAGGTTTCTTGTAAGTCTTCTACTAACTGAGAGTTTCTAGTCTTACTATTGTTTCTTTTGGTATATTTGCTAAATGTTCTATACTTCCACAAGTATAGCATTCTACTTATTTTTATAGATTCTATCATTTCTATATTTTCTAACATGTCTATCTTTATTTAAATAAGGCTTTTTGGCTGATAATCTTCTTAAGTAGTATTTTTTTACGTCTGTATGGCTTCTGATTATACGAAGATCGTCTTTTGTATTTCTTCTACTTACGTGGTTCTTTATAATAGCTTTGAGTCATATATATTATTGCCTTACAGAAATTCATTTTATTTTTTTTAGGTTGTTTCTGTATTTGCATATTAGTACATTTTTCTTGTAGTATTTCCATTACATGTTGTATTTTTTGTCCTATTGATCATAGAGTTGTAGGATTTTGTTCTATGCCTTCTCGTTTATACCATCTTTCTTCTATTTCTCTTTCTAAGGCTTTGTGAAATAACTTTTTACCTAGTTCTTCGTCAAAGGTGTTACCACTAACAGTGCAGTAATAAAAATAGTCTCTAAGAAAGTCTTTTATATGCATCCAATTTGTAATACTTAATTGTTCTAATTTTATAACAATATTTCTTTGTAAAGCTACTAATCCACTATTTGGGTCTTCACCTGTTAACAACACATGTATTTTATTAGCAAAATTATATGGGTTTGGTCCTAGGTCTACTAAGCTTTGAAATTCTTGGGGATAAGATTGTTTATAGGCTTTCCATACTACTTTACATGATTCTCCTAAAAAGGTTTCTAAATATTTATACATTGTTTCTCCTTCTTTTTCAGGGTAGCTCTTTATAAAGTCTGCTACTACTATTCCTTTCCATATATCTATAACAGTATTCCACATTTGTGGATCATGAGTAGCTATATTAAGTATTTTACCCTTATTTCCTCCTTCTTGTAATCTAATAGGTTCTTCTATTGGCATTCTTCTTTCTATTGGTTTAATGTTTTCTTTTATTTTTGTGGTCGGTGTAGACCAGGCTTTTCTTGGTAGATTGCCAGTACTATGACCAATAGTTGGAGCTTAATGGTTGTTTGGAAAGGGCTAGCACTATGAAAACTAGTTGTTTCATTCATTAAGTCTTTATGACTAATTTGTGATATTATGTCATCTTCTTCCTGGTCTGAATTTTCATTTAAACACTCTGTTTCTTCTATCCTGTATGCTAAATTATCATCTCTTTCTTTACATAGTCTAAAATGTTCAATTGTTTTCATTATATCCATTTTATCCCTTTTGTAACCTTTACATTTAAAAACACTATAATTATTTTGTTTGTATAATATTTTTGCTTCTTCAATAGCATTATCTACTTCATAGCCTTCTTGTATTAATTCTATGTTCATAAATTCTTCTTGTTCTGTGGCTATTGTCCTTTTTGTGTCTGTGTCATCTACTTTATTTTGACTAGTATAATTATAGTCTGTAAACCTTATTGAGGTTTCTCCCTTGGAACTAGTATACATTAGATGGTTTTCTGGCGCAAACACCTTAGGTTTTCTTAGTTTATCTAGGTTCCATTCTAAACCTGCATATTCTTTTGAATTAATTTTAATTGGTTTTATTAATTTTATACCTTTGTTACCCATTACTTCTACACCATCATTTACTTGAAGCTTAAATTTTGTATTTCTACTTAGTGTCATTTTTCCTATAAAGCCCATAAACATCAACAAATTATTTCCATTATTTATTTCTTCATATCCTTTAGTTTGTATTCCGATCTTAATATGTTTGCCAAATTCTTTTAAGTTTATTCAAAAATCTGAGCTAATATAAAATATTCCTTCGTTATTTGTCATATCTACCTCGGTTAATTTGATTATGGATTTCTTTAAGTCTGACCATCTATCATCATATAATACTATTAAGACTTTAGATCCTAAATTTTTTCTAGTTAGTCCTTTTATTCCTATGACTATTAGTCTCATGTGCATTAACATTAATTTAGGATTTCTAATTATTTTCAAGAAAGTAGGGTTAACTAAGTTTAAAGTTGAAAAGTTTCTCCTATGACAGACATTTCCTCTTCTCTATAATGTCTATATAAGTGATTGTCTTTAGAGAAACATCTAACATTGTATAATGTCTTAGGGTTTAATAGTTTTAGTTGATTTTGTTGAAATATCTATAAATCTTTGTCTACACCTATTATTTCATTTAATTCTTGATTTTATTCTTCACTAGGGTGTCTTCGGGATAAAATTTTAGATCTAAAATTATTACCAATTCTGTTATTTGAATAGCTTACTCTTTGTCTGTCTCTTTGACTATTTTCTTCGGCTGTCCTTCTTGGTCTATGTGAAAGAAAGTCCATGGTTGTAATTTTTTAACTAATTGTTGTTTTTCTTTTTGTGCGGTTATTTCTATCCTTTTTAATTGACTAATTAGCTTGTCTATTTTTGTATTGTTAGGTACTTGCAGTTCAGGTTGTTTTTCTTTGATTAATTTATCGATTTTGATATTTAGCTCGGGCTAAGCTTCCCTTTCTTGCCGAATATCATTACCCCTTCATGGGTGACACCTTCAAGAACACCCAATCATTAATCTAAAACTCTAAAGGTCGATGTCGATTATCTGCATAT
Source organism: Solanum dulcamara (assembly GCF_947179165.1). Lineage (NCBI taxonomy): Eukaryota > Viridiplantae > Streptophyta > Magnoliopsida > Solanales > Solanaceae > Solanum > Solanum dulcamara. Next base: position 50,170,999 of record NC_077243.1, read on the forward strand.
GATTTCTGTCGATTTTGGGCTACTAATAATCTCTCCTGAATGAGCTTCACTTTATTCACAGCTTGCTGAATCATGTCTGGGCCTATTAGTTTAGTCTCACCAATACCAAACCAACCAATAGGTGACCTACACTTCCTGCCATACAAAGCCTTGTACGGTGCCATCTGGATACTAGAATGGTAGCTATTATTTTTAAAAAAACTCAATAAGTGACAAATGATTATCCCAGCTACCTCTGAAGTCAATAATATTGGCTCGTAACATATCTTCTAGTGTCTGAATAGTACGTTCAGCCTGTCCATCAGTATGAGGGTGAAATGTTGTACTAAGATTACCTGTGTTCCTAATCCCTTCTAGAATAACCTCCAGAAGTTAGTTGTAAATTGAGCTCTTCTATCTGAGATAATAGATGTGGGAATCCCGTGGAGTCTTAATATCTCTTTGATATATAACCTCGCATAGTCCTCAGCTGAATATGTAGTCCTGACTGGAAGAAAATAGGCTGATTTTGTCAGCCTATCTATAATAATCCATATGGAATCATACTTCCATGGAGTGCGAGGAGAGCCTGTAATGAAGTATCTATTAATTGCTTCCCATTTTCAAGTTAGGATTTCCATCTCCTGTAATAGTCCGCAAGACTTCTAATGCTCAATCTTAATATGTTGGCAATTTGGACACTGGGCTACGAACTCTGCTATGTCCTTCTTCATGCCATCCCACCAGTATAAACATCTAAGGTCATGCTACATCTCTTTTGACCCTAGATGAACAAAATATCGGGCATAGTGTGCCTCTCCCATAACCTATTATCGTAGCCCTACAATCTCAGTTACACAAAGTCTGCCCCTATATCTTAGCACTCCATCAGGTGTGATCTCGAATGGGGTCTTTTCCTTTTGAAGGGTTGCATCCCTATACTATGCTAGAACAGGGTCCTCGTACTTGAGTCGCTTGACCTCTTCCATGATAGAGGATTCAACAACTCCTCGAATAGAAACTCGACCATCATTAGAATCAACCAAATGGACTCCAAGGTTAGCTAACTGGTACACCTCACAGACTATCTTCTTCCGTTCTGACATCTGCCAAGCTACCCATAGATTTATGGCTGAGTACATCTGCTACAACATTCACTTTTCCTAGGTGGTATAAAATATCAATATCATAATCTTTTAGCAACTCTAGCCACCTTCTCTGCTGCAAATTTAAGTCCTTCTGCTTACAGATGTATTGGAGACTTTTGTGATCCGTGTAGATATCAATATGCACACTATATAGATAATGCCTCCATATTTTCAAAGCATGAATTACTGCTGCTAACTCCAGATCATAAGTAGGATAATTTCTTTCGTGCTTTCTGAGTTGCCGGGAGGTATAGGCTATGACCCTGCCATATTGCATCAATACACAACCTAGCCCAACACCGGAAGCATCATAATAAATGACATAGCCATCTGGTTCCTCAGGAAGATTTAGGATTGGGGTTGTAGTCAACTTATCTTTCAGCAACTGAAAGCTTTGTTCACAAGCATCGGTCCACTGGAACTTAGCTACCTTTTGAGTTAGCCTTGTTAAAGGCACTAAAATCGAAGCAAACTTCTCTACGAATCTCCTGTAATATCCTGCTAGCCCAGAAAACTATGTACCTCAGTAGACGTCATAGGTCTAGGCCAAATCTTTACAACCTCAATTTTTTGTGTATCTTCTCGAATACCATTAGCTCCAATAATATGCCGCAAAAATGCTACTGAAGTCAACCAGAATTCACATTTAGAGAACTTAGCATACAACTTCTAGTGATGGAGCACCCCAAGTATTGTCCTCAAATGATCCGCATGCTCCTCTTTAGATTGTGAGTATACCAGAATATCATCAATAAAAACAATCATAAACAGGTCTAGGAATGGCTTAAATACTCGGTTCATTAGATCCATAAACACTGCTGGAGCATTGGTCAGCCCAAAAGACATCACCCTAAACTCATAATGCCCGTATCGGGTCCTGAATGCAGTCTTTGGGATATATGCTTCTTTCACCTATATCTGATGATAGCCTGACCGCAGGTCTATATTTGATAAACACTTAGCACCCTGCAACTGGTCAAATAAATCATCAATCCTGGATAGGAAATATCTATTCTTTATTGTTACCTTGTTCAACTACCTATAATCAATACACATTCACAGCGACCCATCTTTCTTTCTTAAATAATACCGGTGCTACCTAAGGTGATGTGCTGGGCCTAATGAAGCCTTTTTCTAACAAGTCTCTCAGTTTCTCTTTCAACTCCTTCAGCTCTGCGGGTGCCATTCTGTAAGGGGAATAGATATAGACTGACTCTATCTCCCACTCAGGAGGAAGACTTGGAAGTTCATCTAGAAATTTAATAACTATTGGGACTGACTGAAGAGTCGGTACTTCTTCTTCCAAGTTAGGTACACGAACTAGATGGTAAATATACCCCTTCTTCACCATCTTCCTTGCCTTGAGGTATGAAATAAACTTACCCCTCAGTGATGCCGTATTCCCTAGCTATTCTATAATTGGTTCTCCTAGAAACTGAAATCGAACTGCTTTTTCTCTACAATCAATAGTAGCATAATAAGAAGCTAACTAATCCATTCCCACAATAATATCAAATTCTGTCATATCTAACTCTATCAAATCTGCCTTGGTGTGGCGACCATATATAATCACCAAAAATCTCTATATACTTGCTTAGCTATAACAGAATCCTCTACCGGTGTAGCTACCTTAAATAGTTCTATCAACTTAGGTTTTATTCCAATTCTATTAGCAACAAAGGAAGATATATATGATAAGGTGGATCCTGGATCTATCAATACATATACGTCCCGAGAAAAGATCAATACTATACCTATAACCACATTTGGTGATGCCTCTTGATCCTGTCTATTGGTCAAAACATATATGGGGTTCGAGGGACCGTTAGAACTGGAAGCTCCACCATGACCTCTACCATGGCCTGCTGATGTATAAATACCCTGCCCCATAGGGCATATAGCCACCGAAGGAGAAGAACTAGCAACTGACCTAGTAGGCTGAGTTGCATCCCCTAGACTACCCCCGAATGGACACTCCCTCATCATATGGCCTTGAGGACCATACGTAAAGCAAGAACCTGTGGAATAACGACATTTTCCAAAATAGGACCTACCATAATAAGGACACCGAGGAAAAGATGGCCTCGACTGGCATAAACCCCTGCTCGTTTGTGAACCTAAAACCCTAGAGCTCTGACCGGCTTCTGAATATCCTGTGCTATCCAATCTCCTTCCTGTGAACTATAGGGGTGCACTCTGGGATGGCTGAGAAGGATATCTACTATACTACTAAGGCTGCCTGCCTTGAAATTCACCAGAATAACTAGCCGATCTAGCTCTCTTACGCTGGCCTTTGTCATGATCTCTATCGGGCTAACACCTCCTATGCCGACCCTCTACCCCTACGCATATACGTGTACCCAAGCAAAATCCATACTTGGATGAGAAGCATAGCCATATATCTACCAATCAACTAACGATCCCGCCCTATCACATAATAATACACTCTATTAGCCATATCAGCTACAATAGTGGGCGCATGTCTCGCCAACAAATCAAACTCAAGGCTATAATCTTGAACACTCCTGCTATTCATCCTCAAATGTAAGAACCTATCAACTCGGGCTCGTTTCATCTCTAGAGGTAGAAAGTGGCCAAGGAAGGCCTCCCCAAACTCATCCCATACCGCTAGAGAAGCACCCTCGCCCCTAGATAACTCCCAAGATTCATATCAATTAATGGATACATCACGCAATCGATATGAAGTCAACTTAACAAACTCAGTCTTAGAAGCCCTAATTATCCTCAATGTATGCTGAATCTGTCGGATAAACTTCTATGGGTCATCTGCAGGCCTCGACCCATAAAATTCTAGGGGGCTACAAGTCAAGAAGTCATGAACCCTTAAACTATCATGTCTATCAGCTTAATCAACTCCTAGACCATGCTGACAAGTCTGCCCTGCCATTAACCTGGTCAATAACTAAATTGTGTCTCTCATCGCTCTATCCTCCGCCCCTGGCTGGAGAGCTGGAGGCTCAGACGTTGGAGCTGGCAGTGGATCCGCATCTTGATCTATAGTTGTCGCTGCTCTTAGCTCCTCTGGAGGTGGTGTAGCAGAGCTCACTGACTAAAGTATAATCTCGGGCATGGACTGGGCATAAGACTTAGTGACTCTTTGAGTATGACTAGTCTCTCCTGCTGCTGATTTGCTCTTTTGGGCAGCTGTCACTTTCTTTGGAGGCATAGTTGTAGACAAAATTAATATGTTAGTGAGGGATTTTCCTAATAACATAGCTCTATCACACAATCTAGAGTAAGAAAGGAAGACAACATCCTAAATGACTTATAACTTCCTGTTTATAGATGTGGTGTACAATACACCAATAAACAAGACTCCATTAGACACGGTTTGTAGACACTCCAGGACGAACTACTCTGATACTACTTTTGTCACGACCCAACCCCGTAGGCCATGACTGGGGCCCGATCTGTACACCCACATACATACCTATTAGAGGTAGTCAAGCTGAACCACGAATAATATGATAACTTACATAAGAACTCCAATGGTTCATGATATTTTTATATAATAATTCCCTGTCATTTATCTCTTGAGGAGTCACTACTATCATATCATGAAAGGACGCGCAAGCCGACAAGGCTGCCATTACATGTCAATATCCATAGCATATCGTATAGACTCAGCTAAACAAACTTATACACAACCCACACATATGTTTACAAACCTCTAAGAGTATCAACAATATCATATGGCGGGACAAAGGCCCCGCTGTACCCTTGAATAAACAAATATATACATCAAAAGGATTGGTACCAAAAATGTAGGCTCCGTAACAATGGAGCACTCCAAACTAGCTGAGTGGAAATTCTAAGCTGGCGAATTCCCGAAATGAGTATCTGTATCTACGGGCATAAAATGCAGCCCCCCGAAGAAAGGGGGTTAGTACGGAATATGTACTGAGTATATAAAGCATAAAATACCATAAAGGAGATCACATCTGAAATAAAGATTCATGAGACAAGTATGATAATCAATAAATCACTGTACATACATCTTATGAAATGAAGTCATGCATATCATTATCATATAATGTACCCGGCCCATTATGGGACTCGCAATTATAATTATATTATTATATTGTCATATGTGTATATATATACCGTACCCATCCCTCTAGAAAGGGATTTGGTGAATAGAGTAGTGTACACTTTACCGTACCTAACCCATTATGGGACTTGGTGTCATAACCATAACATCATTTCATCATATACCATACCCGACCTTCTAGTAAGGAACTCGGTGAATAATGTAGTAAAATTGTGCACGACAACATATCCGGCTCAAGACTCGGTGAATAATACAATAACAATATGCACAAATAGAATATCATGAGCAATCATGTACAATTAGATCATCATCTGAGACTCAATAGAATGAGTGGAATAACTAACACTTGAATGCCCAAAGTATAAAATTTATTGGCTAAGGCAGTATAGTTCATGACAGGTCCGCATTGTGGACCTGGCCATGAGGAATAAACCAAGCAAAATTAAGAATTTAAGCAAGGCAGTATGGTCTGCGACAAGTCTGCGTCACAGACTTTTGACATGTAGAGACCAAATTGAAACTTGAACTTAATCTGCGAGGCAGTGTGGTCCGCGACAGGTCCGTTCGCGGACTTGGGACAAGTATTGATCAAACCTGAAGCTTGAATATAATTTGCTAGACAGTGTGGTCCGCGATAACTATTGTAAGATAAGGACGCTAATTATGATAAAGTTTGTAAAAATAGGGACTTTTATACACTAGCAACTATCCAATATATAGAGTATTTGAGGGGCAATAGCTCAATCACATTAGGAACTCTAACATCAAGAACTAAATAAGGATCATGAATTACATTCAGAATTTATGAATAGAATTACCCCAAACTCATATCATTCATTACTTAAATCTAAGGCATTCCAAAAAGAAAGAAGAAATAGATTTACATGCCTTGAACTCTATCTAAATGTCCAACGTCTACTTCTCGAGCTCGTGGGTCTAAAATTAAGATAACATAGGCCATAGTTATATATCCACATCACTTATTAACTAAATCCAAGTATAAATGAAACTTAACAAAATTCGGGCAGCTTTTTCCCTACAACGTAATAATTCTCAAAATTCCAATTTAGCCAAACACCAATTAAAATATCAACAACAACAATACCAATAATTTCACATCAATATAGAATTAAATTCATCCTTATGTTACTTCCAAAATAGCCCAATATACATTTGGATGTTAATGCTTGTATTCACCCCTTTATTTCCATATACCCATAGTATAACAACAACAACTACAGCCAATCCTCCAATATTTCAGCCCACAAAATAGTTCGTAATAACCACGAAACAGTCTCCAAAATATCATTGCAAAACAGCCACAAATATTATACCAAACCGCTCCAAAATATATATAATATCTTCATATACTTTATTTTTCTAAATTCAAGAACAACAACTCATCAATAACATCAACAATTATTATACATCATAACTCAACTAATTCCATCCATTTAATTCACCCAAAATAGCCACTTAATCCATAAATCTCAAACAAAATGACAAAAGACTTTATAACGCTATTTTCTCCATTCTAATCCATTTAATCCACCCTTATTTATGCTTTCCTAGTCTCTTTGTATCAAGAGGAGTCCTCTTCTTTAGGTGCATAGTTTTTAGGATCCGTTTGCTTGTATCGAGGATGAGTTGGTCGACCTTAGTAGGATGACCGACTTATGAATCACCATAGGACTGGAGGTTAGGTTTATGTCCCCCTCCTTGTATTTTTCCATTTTTTATCTATAATAAATCTTGGGGGTGCTACTCAATAAATAAATAAATAAAATAAAAAATCCATTAAAAACTCTAAATAAACTTGTGCACAATGAAAAAGGGACTTTAATATTACCTTAAGTATGTAGCAACCACATTAACACTCTCTTTATTAGTTGATTTTTAGCTCAAATTGAAGGCAACATGACGTACAACACTTTTCTCTTCATGAGCTTCGGGATTCGGGGCTCAGATTTTGGTCGAAATTGATGTTTCTCTCTAGGATTCTCCCCTCTCTCTCTAGAAATTTCTGGTATTCTTGGTCTGAAAATGAGGAAGGGAGGCTGAAAATATCCCTTAAAGGGTGTGGGTATTGGGCCTGACCCGAGTTGGAGTTGGGTTGGGCCGAATCCATTGTTCAGCTCGACCCTTTTGCCTTAAAACATCCATATATCCTTATACCAATGTCTTCTCCCAACCCACGACCTATGGTTGGAAATATATTTCAATTATATACAACTTTCATTTTTAAAATTATCCCAAATTCTCAAATTCTAAATGGTTTATGGCCTTCCAAAGTCAGCCTACCCGAAAATGTGACTTTAAGAAAAAAATATTTGATGGCTGCCATTTTGCTTTGGCTCAAGGGTCTTTCTTAATTTGCCTTTAACTTCACATATATTATCCATATAACTTGTCATTTACAACCGAATCGTGTCGTTTTAAAATTCAAAGTTAAAAGTCCTTGAATTTATGTCCGGTAGCTCATTAATAGTCCAATATGCAAAAATACGGAATATAACAGTTGTACTTAAAACACTGGTTTATATAACTGTTCTTTTAACCAATAAAGGTTCTTTTTAAGTTTAGATCTAAATTTTCATTCTTCGTGTATCTAATTTTGTCTTAATCGAATTCTCTTTATGTATTCTAATGGCATGAATATTATCCTAATGGAACAGAATGAAGTATTTCTTTGTAACATCTTATCCTAATATTAGAGCAACTAACTTGTCTTTCTAGATATTCTAACTATCCATATAAATATCCTATGTAAGAGTTGCAGCAGCAGCAGGTAGCAGCAATAGTAGTGGTGGTAGCAGCTGTAGTGGTGGTAGCAGCAGTAGTGCGAGTGGCAACAGCAGTAGTGTGAGTGGCAATAGTAGTGGGAGTGGCAGTCGTAGGGGCAGTGGCAGTGGTAGCAGTCGTAGTGGTAGCAGGAGCAGGAGCAGCAGCAACAACAGGAGTAGTAGGAGGATTTGTAGTAGGAGTAGTAGGAGGAGTAGGAGTAGTTGTCACAACCCAAGCCTAGAGCCTAGACTTGACATGGCGAATGAGGAACTCAAAAGTACCTCAAACAAACCTCTTAGCATTCTTTTAGCCTTTCATTGGTAATGATGATAAATAAACAAGCGGAAATCATAATAGTAAATCTTCAACTTACATATGTCCAACAATACCTCTAACTATTAGATTTAACTTGGCTAAGACAAGTCCCTAGCTCACCCTCAATCATAATAGAAGAAATGCCATAGTAAAATATCTTAACATATCATAAGCTAGAAAGATAAAGGAGTATTGTTCCCGGAACATGAGAACTCACAAAAAGTAATCTTCAACGAAATCTCATCTAGCCATGTGGAGGAGAACGAGGAGGAACACTGATTCCTACACAGTGATATCATGTAGGCAAAAGAGTATGCGTTAGTACTTTCAATGTACTAAGTATGTAAGGATGCATGAACATTGAGGAAATACTAAAACATTTATGTAATATGTAATGTATGCATAATAAATCATATAGATATCCTTTAAAACATTTATTTTGTGGGAAGATGACCATAACCGACATTTAAGACCATGCGAGCTATTACATGGAATCCAACATGACCCCCTACGTTAGCCGGGGAGACTACTTGTGTAACATCCCCTAAAAATGTTGTATACGATGTTTCAATTTTCGCCTAAACATGATACAGCCTCTGTATTTTGGGCATAACCTTTCATAGGAATATCCAAATTACGTGATTCAAATTTCGGAGTAACCACAAGATCATTACCTACAACTTTTATGTAGACCATATTTTAATATTTGGAGGTTAAGTAGGTCAAATAAATTACTTTTTGTAAGGTAGGATGCTGTGACGGAAATGAGTGTTTATAGAAGAAAAATCATATCTCACTGTAGGTTTATCCAAATTAGTTGATTCTTGAACTATATGAAACTAGACTTCCATATCTACAATTCTTATGAAGACACCAAATCCTAATAAGGAATTTATCTTATTCAAACGCAGCTCCCAAAAGGAGTATTCTGTCAAAAATAACTCATTTCACCTACCATAGAAAGATCTAGATACATTTGACATCACTCATAACATAAATTGTCCTCCATTTAACATCATCCATGACATCAATATATTCCACTAAATTTTCAGATTTTTTTTATAATTATTTTATTTATTGTTAGGTCTCTCTTTCCCACCTATAAATACCCACCTTATTTCCTCATTTTATTCATCAAGCTTTCTCAAGCAAATCTTCTCTCTATACATTTCTTTACATATTCTCAAATATAGTTTTAGTTCTTAGTAGTAAAGAAATACTATTCCGGTGATTCATATACTCCGAGTAGTACACAAAACGTTCCGGCAAGGAGAGAAGCTAGGACTCAAGAGTGTTCATTAAGTCTTTCGATACCAACTAAAGCTTCGGTTTCCAGGTATGTAAGGCTTCAATGAGAGTATTCCTTCCACTCTCATGCCTAAATTATTTTGATTATATGATAAATTAAATTTATTTTTTTTAAGCTTTACTCTTAAGTTATGTAGATGTTTATCCATGAGTTCTTCCATCCATATAGTCCAAAAACTATTTCAATTAAGTCTCTTGATTTTAAGTAATATTTTTTTATGGTAAATTCTTATTTTTACTTAATAATATGAATCATGGTTAAACTAATGATTATTGCTCTATTTTGATGCAACATAATTTCATATATATGAATTGATGGTTTACAAGTAATTCCTCTATTTATCTATTTAAAGACTCTTGAAATTCATGGTGGGTTGTTTAAAGCATGATTTTTAATTAATGGATTTCAAAGTATTTATGAATATTTATTTACATACATATTTGCAAGTTGAAGTGATTTGAACCCACCTAGTTTTACTATGTTTTTAATAAAGTTTAACTTGAAAGCTTTGACTCCAAATAAATATTTATGAAAGCAATATCTATGATCAAAAAGGGAGTCTTATGAAATGAAAGAATGATGAAATGATATTAATGATGGATTCTTTATGCAATAAGGACAATTCTTGCATATTTGAATTATCAAATGTTTTAATGAGCTATTCTACCGAATATGATGTTTGAATTCTCAAGTTATATGCTATGAATATTTTGAAGTATTAAACTATTCCGTGGGATTGACTTAGCACCGAATGAGGCATTGAGGTGGGATTCGATAAGGGAATCCTAGTAGCAACCCCTTGTCTCATTAACTATGTGCCAACATAGGAGCCCTTGTAGGTTTAGGCTAATGGATCCATAGATAGCCCTTAAAGTTAAAGTTAAAAAAATGAATGAAGTTGATGGAGTTCTACCTGGCAAGTAGTCTCCCTGGCCAACGTAGGGGGTTATGTTGGATTCCATGTAATAGCTCGCATGGTATTAAATGACGCTTATGGTTATTTTCCCACAAAATGAATGTTTTAAAGGATATCCATATGATTTATTATGCATGTATTACATTATGTTCCATATTGCATAAATGTTATAATATTTCCTCAATGTTCATGCATCCTTACATACTTAGTACATTCAAAGTACTAACGCATACTCTTTTGCCTACATGATATCACCATGTAGGGATCAGTGTTCCTCCTCGTTCTCCTCTACGTGGCTAGTTGATATTCCATTGAAGACTACTTTTGGTGAGTTCCCATGTTCCGGGAACAATACTCCTTTATCTTTCTAGCTTATGATATGTTAAGATATTTTATTATGGCATTTCTTCTATTATGATTGAGGGTGAGCTAGGAACTTGTCTTAGCCCCATTAAATCTAATAGTTAGAGGTATTGTTGGACATATGTAAGTTGAAGATTTATTATTATGATTTCCGCTTGTTTATTTATTATCATTATCTATGAAAGGCTAAAAGAATGCTAAGAGGCTTGTTTGAGGTACTTTTGGGTTCCTCATTCGCCATGTCACGTCTACATAGGAGCCCTTGTAGGTTTAGGCTAATGGATCCATAGATAGCCCTTAAAGTTAAAGTTAAAAAAATGAATGAAGTTGATGGAGTTCTACCTGGCAAGTAGTCTCCCCGGCCAACGTAGGGGGTTATGTTGGATTCCATGTAATAGCTCGCATGGTCTTAAATGTCGGTTATGGTTATTTTCCCACAAAATCAATATTTTAAAGGATATCCGTATAATTTATTATGCATATATTACATTATGTTCCATATTGCATAAATTTTATAATATTTCCTCAATGTTCATGCATCCTTATATACTTAGTACATTCAAAGTACTAACGCATACTATTTTGCCTACATGAAATCACCATGTAGGGATCGGTTCTCCTCCTCGTTCTCCTCCACGTGGCTAGTTGATATTCCATTGAAGATTACTTTTGGTGAGTTCCCATGTTCCGGGAACAATACTCCTTTATCTTTCTAGCTTATGATATGTTAAGATATTTTATTATGGCATTTCTTCTATTATGATTGAGGGTGAGCTAGAAACTTGTCTTAGCCCCATTAAATCTAATAGTTAGAGGTATTGTTGGACATATGTAAGTTGAAGATTTATTATTATGATTTCCGCTTGTTTATTTATTATCATTATCTATGAAAGGCTAAAAGAATGCTAAGAGGCTTGTTTGAGGTACTTTTGGGTTCCTCATTCGCCATGTCACGTCTACATAGGAGCCCTTGTAGGTTTAGGCTAATGGATCCATAGATAGCCCTTAAAGTTAAAGTTAAAAAAATGAATGAAGTTGATGGAGTTCTACCTGGCAAGTAGTCTCCCCGGCCAACGTAGGGGGTTATGTTGGATTCCATGTAATAGCTCGCATGGTCTTAAATGTCGGTTATGGTTATTTTCCCACAAAATCAATATTTTAAAGGATATCCGTATAATTTATTATGCATGTATTACATTATGTTCCATATTGCATAAATTTTATAATATTTCCTCAATGTTCATGCATCCTTATATACTTAGTACATTCAAAGTACTAACGCATACTATTTTGCCTACATGAAATCACCATGTAGGGATCGGTTCTCCTCCTCGTTCTCCTCCACGTGGCTAGTTGATATTCCATTGAAGACTACTTTTGGTGAGTTCTCATGTTCCGGGAACAATACTCCTTTATCTTTCTAGCTTATGATATGTTAAGATATTTTATTATGGCATTTCTTCTATTATGATTGAGGGTGAGCTAGGAACTTGTCTTAGCCCCATTAAATCTAATAGTTAGAGGTATTGTTGGACATATGTAAGTTGAAGATTTATTATTATGTTTTCTGCTTATTTATTTATCATCATTACTTATGAAAGGCTAAAAGAATGCTAAGAGGCTTGTTTGAGGTACTTTCGGGTTCCTCATTCGCTATGTCACGTCTAGGCCCTAGACTTAGGTTGTGACAAACTTGGTATCAGAGCCCGAGGTTTTGAATGATCCTTGGAGTCCAACATACTGCGTCGAATAGGGTCTTGTTCATGGTTGTGAAGTGCGCCATAATTATGAATAAGAGACTATGAGGCGTTTAGGAAAATTTTCACTTCTTTCAAATTCATGTCGTGCCTTAGAGCATCCTAAGCTTTCCTTTAACTAATGACCCATTTTGTGTTCTTTAGATAATGACTCGTGGAAGACCACCTCGAAGAGCAAGGGTTGACGATGAGGACCAAACTCCTCCGGTTCCCAATACCCAATATCATGAGGATGGGGTAACCCATGCTGAGTTTTGTAGTGTTATTACTTTGTTAGCTCAAGTCGTAGCCAACCAAGGGAATCTAGGTGTTCCTCCTCCCCAAATACAAAATCCAGCCTCTAGGATTCAGGATTTCCAAAGGATGAATCCGTCTGAGTTCGATGGTTCTAAACTAGATGAGGACCCTATGGAGTTCATTAATGAGGTATACCGGATTGTGGCTATCATGGGTGTGACACCAAATGAGAAGGCCGAGCTAGTGGCCTATCAACTCAAAGGTGTGGCTCGAGTATGGTATGAACAATGGGTTATTGAGAGGGATGAAGAAATAGGGCCGATAGGATGGGAAGAGTTTAAAGGTGCCTTCCTAGATCGCTTCTTCCCATTAGAGCTAAGGGAGGCCAAAATCCAAGAGTTCATCAACCTCCGTCAAAGGAGTATGAGCGTGAGGGAGTATGCTCTCAAATTCACTAAGTTATCAAAGTATGCTCCCTTCATGGTCTCTGACCCAAGAGCTAGGATGAGCAAGTTTATTTCCGGTGTCTCAAGCTTGGTGTCCAAGGAGTGCAAAACGGCCATGTTGATCAAAGAGATGGATATCTCTCGGTTAATGACTTACGCAGAATAAATTGAAGAAGAGAAGCTTAGAGAGAGATCAAGGGGGTTCAAAAAGGCTAGAGTAGATGGTGGAGGGTTTAACCCTCAAAGGTCCGATCATGGTAACAATGGCAAAGGCCAAGGTGGGCAACGATTTGTGGGATAAGGTTCCACCAATACTCCTCCTATAAAGTTTAACAAGGACAAGAGTGGTAAACCAATGATTCCAAAAGAGAATGTTGCTACTCAAACTTTCCCCACTTGCAAGAAGTGTGGAAGGACTCACAAAGGGGAATGCTTAGCCGACTCCAATGCATGCTTTAAGTGTGGCAAGCTGGGCCACCATGCTAAGGATTGTAGAGATGGTGGTGGTAGGACTCAAGGACAAATTGCTCATGGTCAACAAGTCCAAGGAGGTGTCCAACACACCAACCGCTTTTACGCCTTGCATGGGAGACAAGAGATTGAGGATGCACCCAATGTCATTACCGGTATGTTAAAGGTCTTTTCTTTTGATGTGTATGCACTATTAGATCTGGGTGCAAATTTATCTTTTGTTACTCCATTCCTTGCTAATAGATTTGATGTTTTACCTGAAATGTTATTAGAACCTTATTTGGTGTCTACCCCAATTGGTGAGTCAGTTATTGCTAGAAAGGTCTATAGGGGTTGCCTTATGTCTATCTTGCATAAAGTTATTCCTTGTGATCTCATTGAGCTTGACATGATAGATTTCGATGTCATTCTTGGGATGGATTAGTTACATGCATCTTATGCTTCCATAGATTGTAGGAATCATCGAGTCAAGTTCCAATTTCCAAATGAGCCTGTTATTGAATGGCAGGGTCGTGATTCGGTGGTGAAGGGTCAGTTTATTTCTTATCTTAAGGCTCGCAAAATGATTTCTAAGATGTATTTACCATATTGTGAGGGTTAGGGATGTCAACTCCAAAAGTCCTTCTCTTGAGTCAGTTCCTATAGTCAATGAATTCCCCGATGTCTTTCCTGATGACCTTCCTGGTGTCCCTCCCAAAAGGGAAGTTGATTTTGGTATCGATCTCTTCCCTGATACCCAACCTATCTCTGTTCCTCCTTACCGCATGGCCCCAGCAGAATTGAAAGAGCTGAAGGAACAATTAAAGGACTTGTTAGAGAAGGGGTTCATAAGACCAAGTATTTCGCCATGGGGTGCTCCCGTTCTATTTGTAAAAAAGAAGGATGGGTCACTTCGAATGTGCATAGACTACTGACAATTAAATAAGATGACCATTAAGAACAAGTACCCACTCCCTAGAATAGATGACTTGTTTGATCAATTACAAGGGACAAGTCACTTCTCCAAGATCGACCTTCGGTCTGGCTATCACCAACTACGGGTAAGGGAGTGTGAAATTCCCAAAACAGCCTTCCGAACAAGGTATGGTAACTATGAGTTTGTGGTGATGGGTTTTGGGTTGACGAATGCACCGGCGGTGTTTATGGACTTGATGAATAGGGTGTTCAAACCTTACCTTGATACCTTTGTAGTGGTCTTCATTGATGATATTTTAATTTACTCTCGGGGTGAGGAAGAACATAAAAATCACTTGAGAGTTGTTCTTCAAACATTGAGGGATAAACAATTATTTGCAAAATTTAGTAAGTATGAATTTTGGTTAAAGGAGGTAGCATTTCTTGGTCACGTAGTGTCCGGTGATGGAATCAAGGTTGATCCTAAAAAAATAGAGGCAGTCAAAAATTGGCCTAGACCATTATCTCCTTCAGATATTAGGAGCTTCTTAGGTCTAGCCGGGTACTATAGAAGGTTCGTCAAAGGCTTTTCTTCCATTTCATCTCCTAGGACAAAATTGACCCAAAAGAAATCCAAATTCATATGGACAAATGAGTCTGAGAAGAGTTTCCAGACCTTAAAAGATCGACTTACCTCTGCTCCTATTTTGACTCTCCCAGAAGGATTAGAAGGGTTTGTAGTTTATTGTGATGCTTCAAAGATTGGTTTAGGCTGTGTCTTAATGCAAAAAGGCAAGGTAATAGCCTATGCTTCTACGCAATTAAAGGTGCATGAGGGCAACTACCCTACCCATGACCTTGAATTGGCGGCCGTTGTTTTTGCTCTAAAAATTTGGAGGCATTACCTCTATGGGGTGCATGTGGATGTGTATACTGATCATAAGAGTCTTCAATATATGTTCACCCAAAAGGACCTTAATCTAAGGCAAAGAAGGTGGCTAGAACTCCTTAAGGACTATGACATGAGTGTGCACTATCATCCGGGTAAAGCCAATGTGGCTGCTGATGCACTTAGTAGAGTGTCTATAGGGAGTGTGGCCCATGTGGATGAAAGGAAGAAGGAGTTGGTGAAAGATGTTCACCGATTGGCTAGATTAGGGATGAAGTTGGGTAGTACTAATTATGGGGGTATGGTTGTTCAAAATAGGTCTGAATCCTCTTTGGTGGTGGATGTTAAATCCAAGCAAGATCTTGACCCAAAGTTTATCGAGTTAAAGAAGTTGGTAAAGGAAAAGAAGATAGAGGTCTTTTTCCAAGGGGGAGATGGGGTTCTATACTACCAAGGTCGGATATGTGTTCCAGATGTTGATGGCCTAAGGAGTTTGATCTTGATGGAGGCTCATAATTCTAGATACTCCATTCATCCCGGTTCAACGAAATTGTACCGAGACTTAAAGGAGTTGTATTGGTGGGGTGGCATGAAGAAGGACATAGCAAGGTTTGTGTCTGAATGTACAAATTGCCAACAAGTGAAGGCCGAACATCAAAGGCCAGGTGGCCTAGCCCAAGACATTGAAATCCCTACTTAGAAGTGAGAAGATGTGAATATGGATTTTGTAGTGGGTTTGCCTCATACCCCGAAGCGTCATGACACGATTTGGGTAATTATTGATAGAATGACTAAGTCAGCTCACTTCCTACCGATTAAAACTTCCTATAGTGCCGAAGACTATGCCAAGTTGTATATTCGAGAGTTGGTGAGGTTGCATGGTGTGCCGTTATCCATTATTTCGGATCGTGGTACCCAATTCACTTCTTACTTCTGGAGATCATTTCAAAAAGGCCTCGGTACTAAGGTAAAGTTGAGCACAGCATTCCATCCTCAAACGGATGGGCAAGCCGAAAGGACGATTCAAACACTAGAGGATATGTTAAGGGCTTGTGTGTTGGAGTTTAAAGGGAATTGGGATGATCATCTACCTCTCATCGAGTTTGCCTATAATAATAGTTACCACTCAAGTATTGAGATGGCGCCATTTGAGGCTTTGTATGGGAGATGATGTAGATCACCAGTTGGTTGGTTCGAAGTAGGCGAGATGACCTTGTTGGGCCCCGATTTGGTACTTGATGCTTTAGAGAAGGTGAAGATCATTAGAGAAAGGTTGAAAACGGCTCAAAGTCGTCAAAAGTCCTATTCTGACACTAGAAGAAGGGATCTTGAGTTTAATGTGGATGATTGGGTGTATCTGAAGGTTTCACCCATGAAAGGTATGGTTCAATTTGGCAAGAAAGGTAAATTGAGCCCTAGATATGTAGGGCCTTATAGAATCATGAGACGTGTTGGTAAGGTTGCATATGAGTTGGAATTACCATTGGAAATGGTCATGGTTCATCCAGTGTTTCACGTGTCTATGTTGAAAAAACGTTTGGGTGATCCTAGTTCCATTCTACCTATGGGAGTAGTGAATATTGAAGAAAACTTGACCTATGAAGAAGTTCCTGTAGAAATTTTGGACCGGCAAGTTAAGAGATTGAGGAACAAAGAAGTTGCATCTGTTAAAGTCCTTTGGAGGAATGAACAAATAGAAAGTGCAACATGGGAAGCGGAAGCGGATATGATTAAAAGATACCCTCATATTTTCCCCTCTACCCAAACCTAAGGTATTAAGTTGCCCTTGCTCAATTACTTGAAATCTTTACATCTCAACTTTTCTTGTCATATGCTTGCAAAATTATGAAATATGTTTTAAACAGTATTTTAAATTACACTACTGCATTAATGATAGGTTGTTTGTTAACACTCTAGTCTACTCAAGCTAAGTCTTTTCTCATTCTAGGATGAATTTTTCCAAGGGGGAGATAATGTAACATCCCCTAAAAATGTTGTATACGATGTTTCAATTTTCGCCTAAACATGATACAACCTCTGTATTTTGGGCATAACTTTTCATAGGAATATCCAAATTGCATGATTCAAATTTCTGAGTAACCCCAAGATCATTACCTACAACTTTTATGAAGACCATATTGTAATATTCGGAGGTTAAGTAGGTGAAATAAATTACTTTTTGTAAGGTAGGATGCTGTGACGGAAATGAGTATTTATAGAAGAAAAATCATATCTCACTGTAGGTTTATCCAAATTAGTTGATTCTTGAACTATATGAAACTAGACTTCCATATCTACAATTCTTATGAAGACACCAAATCCTAATACGGAATTTATCTTATTCAAACGCAGCTCCCAAAAGGAGTATTCTGTCAAAAATAACTCATTTCACCTACCATAGAAAGATCTAAATACATTTGACATCACTCATAACATAAATTGTCCTCCATTTAACATCATCCATGACATTAATATATTCCACTAAATTTTCAGATTTTTTTTATAATTATTTTATTTATTGTTAGGTCCCTCTTTTCCACCTATAAATACCCACCTTATTTCCTCATTTTATTCATCAAGCTTTCTCAAGCAAATCTTCTCTCTATACATTTCTTTACATATTCTCAAATATAGTTTTAGTTCTTAGTAGTAAAGAAATACTATTCCGGTGATTCATATACTCCGGGTAGTACACAAAACGTTCCGGCAAGGAGAGAAGCTAGGACTCAAGAGTGTTCATTAAGTCTTTCGATACCAACTAAAGCTTCGGTTTCCAGGTATGTAAGGCTTCAATGAGAGTATTCCTTCCACTCTCATGCCTAAATTATTTTGATTATATGATAAATTAAATTTATTTTTTTTAAGCTTTACTCTTAAGTTATGTAGATGTTTATCCATGAGTTCTTCCATCCATATAGTCCAAAAACTATTTCAATTAAGTCTCTTAATTTTAAGTAATATTTTTTTATGGTAAATTCTTATTTTTACTTAATAATATGAATCATGGTTAAACTAATGATTATTGCTCTATTTTGATGCAACATAATTTCATATATATGAATTGATGGTTTACAAGTAATTCCTCTATTTATCTATTTAAAGACTCTTGAAATTCATGGTGGGTTGTTTAAAGCATGATTTTTAATTAATGGATTTCAAAGTATTTATGAATATTTATTTACATACATATTTGCAAGTTGAAGTGATTTGAACCCACCTAGTTTTACTATGTTTTTAATAAAGTTTAACTTGAAAGCTTTGACTCCAAATAAATATTTATGAAAGCAATATCTATGATCAAAAAGGGAGTCTTATGAAATGAAAGAATGATGAAATGATATTAATGATGGATTCTTTATGCAATAAGGACAATTCTTGCATATTTGAATTATCAAATGTTTTAATGAGCTATTCTACCGAATATGATGTTTGAATTCTCAAGTTATATGCTATGAATATTTTGAAGTATTAAACTATTCCGTGGGATTGACTTAGCACCGAATGAGGCATTGAGGTGGGATTCGATAAGGGAATCCTAGTAGCAACCCCTTGTCTCATTAACTATGTGCCAACATAGGAGCCCTTGTAGGTTTAGGCTAATGGATCCATAGATAGCCCTTAAAGTTAAAGTTAAAAAAATGAATGAAGTTGATGGAGTTCTACCTGGCAAGTAGTCTCCCCGGCCAACGTAGGGGGTTATGTTGGATTCCATGTAATAGCTTGCATGGTCTTAAATGTCGGTTATGGTTATTTTCCCACAAAATGAATGTTTTAAACGATATCCGTATGATTTATTATGCATGTATTACATTATGTTCCATATTGCATAAATTTTATAATATTTCCTCAATGTTCATGCATCCTTATATACTTAGTACATTCAAAGTACTAACGCATACTATTTTGCCTACATGAAATCACCATGTAGGGATCGGTTCTCCTCCTCGTTCTCCTCCACGTGGCTAGTTGATATTCCATTGAAGATTACTTTTGGTGAGTTCCCATGTTCCGGGAACAATACTCCTTTATCTTTCTAGCTTATGATATGTTAAGATATTTTATTATGGCATTTCTTCTATTATGATTGAGGGTGAGCTAGGAACTTGTCTTAGCCCCATTAAATCTAATAGTTAGAGGTATTGTTGGACATATGTAAGTTGAAGATTTATTATTATGTTTTCTGCTTATTTATTTATCATCATTACCTATGAAAGGCTAAAAGAATGTTAAGAGGCTTGTTTGAGGTACTTTCGGGTTCCTCATTCGCCATGTCACCTAGGCCCTAGGCTTGGGTCGTGACAACTTGCCAGGTAAAACTCCGTCAACTTCATTCATTTCTTTAACTTTAACTTTAAGAGCTTTCATAGATCCATTAGCCTAAACCTATAAGGGCCCCTATATTGGCACATAGTTAATGAGACAAGGGGTTGCTACTAGGATTCACTTACCGAATCTCACCTCAATGCCTCATTCGGTGCTAAGTCAATTCCACAGAATAGTTTAATACTTTAAAATATTCATAGCATATAACTTGAGAATTCAAATATCATATTCGATAGAATAGCTCATTAAAATATTTGAAAATTCAAATATGCAAGAATTGTCCTTATTGCATAAAGAATCCATTATTCATATTATTTTATCATTCTTTATTTTCATAAGACTCTCTTTTGATCATAGATATTGTTTTCACAAACATTCATTTAGAGTCAAGGCTTTCAAGTCAAACTTTATTAAAAATATAGTAAAACTAGGTGAGTTCAAATCACTTCAACTTGCAAATATATATGTAAATAAATATACATAAATACTTTAAAATCCATTAATTAAAAATCATGCTTTAAACAACCCACCATAAATTTCAAGAACTCTTAAATAGATAAATAGAGGAATTACTTGCAAACCATCAATTCATACATATGAAATTATGTCGCATCAAAATAGACCAATAATCATTAGTTTAACAATGATTCATAATATTAAGTAAAAATAGGAATTACCATAAGAAAATATTATTTGAAATCAAGAGACTTAATTGAAAGAGTTTTTGGACTACATGGGTGGAAGAACCCATGGATAAATACCCACATAACTTAGAGTAGAGCTTAAAGAAAATAAATATAATTTATCATATAATAAAAATAATTTAGACATGAGAGAGGAAGGAATACTCTCATTGAAGCCTTACATACCTAGAATCTGAAGCTTTAGTCGGAATCGAAAGATTTAATGAACACTCTTGAGTCCTAGCTTTTCTCCTCGCCGGAACATTTTGTGTACTACCCGGAGTATATGAATTATCGGAATAGTATTTCTTCCCTTCTAAGAACTAAAACTATATTTGAGAATGTGTAAAGAAATGTATAGAGAGAAGACTTGTGTGAGAAAGCTTGATGAATAAAATGAGAAAATAAGGTGGGTATTTATAAGTGGGAAAGAGGAACCTAACAATAAATAAAATAATTATAAAGAAAAATCTAAAAATTTAATGGAATATATTGATGTCATGGGTGATATCAAATGGAGGACTATTGATGTCATGAGTGATGTCAAATGTATCTAGATCTTTCCATGGTAGGTGAAATGAGTTATCTTTGACAGAATACTTATTTTTGGAGCTGCGTTTGAACAAGATAAATTCCTTATTAGGATTTGGTGTCTTCATAAGAATTGTAGATATAGAAGTCTACTTTCATGTCGTTCAACAATCAACCAATATGGAGCATCTTACGGTGAGATATGAATTTTCTTC
Organism: Solanum dulcamara; assembly: GCF_947179165.1. Lineage (NCBI taxonomy): Eukaryota > Viridiplantae > Streptophyta > Magnoliopsida > Solanales > Solanaceae > Solanum > Solanum dulcamara. The sequence continues at coordinate 50,192,331 of NC_077243.1, forward strand.
AACAAATACTCCATTTAGTCACAGCACATTGTCTTACAATAATTAATTTACTTGACCTACATAACCTCCACAACTTAACATATGGTCTTCACAAAAGTTATAGCTAATGATGTTTTGATTACTCAAAAATTTCAATCACCTAATTTGGACTATTCTATGAAAAGTTATGCCTAAATTACAGAGGTTGTATCATTTTTAGGCGAGAATTGAAACATCGTATACAACATTTTTAGTGGATATTGCATTATCTCCCCCTTGCGAATATTCGTCCTCGAATGAGGAAATAATTAGAGTGTAAACCAACAACCCATCATTAATGCAATAATGTAATTTAAAACATCGTTTGAAACATATTTCATAATTTTGCAAACATATGACAAGAAAAGTTGAGATGCAAAGATTTCAAGTAATTGAGCAAGGACAACTTAATACCTTAGGTTTGGTTAGAGGGGAAAAGATGAGGGTATCGCTTAATCATATCCGCTTCCGCTTCCCATGTTGCACTTTCTATTTGTTGATTCCTCCAAAGGACTTTAACAGATGCAACTTCTTTGTTCTTCAATCTCTTAACTTGCCGGTCCAACATTTCGACAGGAACTTCTTCATAGGTCAAGTTTTTTTCAATATTCACTACTCCCATAGGTACAATGGAACTAGGATCACCCACTCTTTTTTTCAACATAGATACGTGAAACACCGGATGAACCATGGCCATTTCCAATGGTAACTCCAACTCATATGCAACCTTGCCAATGCGTCTCACGATTCTATAAGGCCCTACATACCTAGGGCTCAATTTCCCTTTCTTCCCAAATCGAACCACACCTTTTATGGGTGAAACCTTCAGATACACCCAATCGTCCACATTAAACTCAAGATCCCTTCTTCTAGTGTCAGAATAGGACTTTTGACGACTTTGAGCCATCTTCAACATTTCTCTAATGATCTTCACCTTCTCTAAAGCATCAAGTACCAAATCGGGGCCCAACAAGGATATCTCACCTACTTCAAACCAACCAACCGGTGATCTACATCGTCTGCCATACAAAGCCTCAAACGGCGCCATCTCAATACTTGAGTGGTAACTATTATTATAGACAAACTCGATGAGCGGTAGATGATCATCCCAATTTCCTTTAAACTCCAACACACAAGCCCTTAACATATCCTCTAGTGTTTGAATCGTCCTTTCGGCTTGCCCATCCGTTTGAGAATGGAATGTTGTACTCAGCTTTACCTTAGTACCGAGGCCTTTCTGAAATGATCTCTAGAAGTGAGAAGTGAATTAGGTACTACGATCCAAAATAATGGATAACGGCACACCATGTAACCTCACCAACTCCCGAATATACAACTTGGCATAGTCTTCGGCACTATAGGAAGTCTTAACCGGTAGGAAGTGAGCTGACTTAGTCATTCTATCAATAATTATCCAAATCGAGTCATGACGCTTCCGGGTATGAGGCAAATCCACTACAAAATCCATATTCACATCTTCCCACTTCCAAATAGGGATTTCAATGTCTTGGGTTAGGCCACCCGGCCTTTGATGTTCGGCCTTCACTTGTTGGCAATTCATACATTTGGACATAAATCTTGCTATGTCCTTTTTCATGCCACCCCACCAATACAACTCCTTTAAGTCTTGATACATTTTCATTGAACTGGGATAAATGAAGTATGTAGAATTATGAGCCTCCATCAAGATCAAACTCCTTAGGCCATTAACATCTAAAACACATATCCGACCTTGGTAGTATAGCACCCCATCTCCCCCTTGGGAAAAGACCTCTATTTTCTTTTCCTTTACCAACTTCTTTAACTCGATAAACTTTGTGTCAAGATCTTGCTTTGATTTAACATCTACCACCAAAGAGGATTCAGACCTATTTTGAACAACCATACCCCCATAATTAGTACTACCCAACTTCACCCCTAATCTAGCCAATCGGTGAACATCTTTCACCAACTCCCTCTTCCTTTCATCCACATGGGCCACACTCCCCATAGACACTCTACTAAGTGCATCAGCAACCACATTGGCTTTATCCGGATGATAGTGAACACTCATGTCATAGTCCTTAAGGAGTTCTAGCCACCTTCTTTGCCTTAGATTAAGGTCCTTTTGGGTGAACACATATTGAAGACTTTTATGATCAGTATACACATCCACATGCACCCTATAGAGGTAATGCGTCCAAATCTTCAGAGCAAAAACAACAGCCGCCAATTCAAGGTCATGGATAGGGTAGTTACGCTCATGCACCTTTAATTGCCTAGAAGCATAGGCTATGACCTTGCCGTTTTGCATTAAGACACAACCTAAACCAATCTTTGAAGCATCACAATAAACTACAAACCCTCTTAATCCTTCTTAAATAGGAGCAGAGGTAAGTTGATCTTTTAAGGTCTGGAAACTCTTCTCACACTCATCTATCCATATGAATTTGGATTTTTTTGGGTCAATTTTGTCATAGGAGATGAGATAGAAGAAAAACCTTTGACAAACCTTCTATAGTACCCGGCTAGACCTAAGAAGCTCCTAATGTTTGAAGGAGATAATGGTCTAGGCTAATTTTTGACTGCCTCTATTTTCTTAGGATCAACCTTGATCCCATCACCAGACACTACGTAACCAAGAAATGCCACCTCCTTTAACAAAAATTCACACTTACTAAATTTTGCAAATAATTGCGTATCCCTCAACGTTTGAAGCACAACTCTCAAGTGATTTTTATGTTCTTCCTCACCCAATGAGTAAATCAAAACATCATCAATGAAGACCACCACAAAGGTATCAAGGTAAGGTTTGAATACCCTATTCATCAAGTCCATGAACACCGTCAGTGCATTCGTCAACCAAAAACTCATCACCACAAACTCAAAGTAACCATACCTTGTTCAAAAGGCTGTTTTGAGAATGTCACACTCCCTCACCCATAGTTGGTGATAGCCGGACCGAAGGTCGATCTTGGAGAAGTGACTTGCCCCTTGTAGTTGATCAAATAAGTCATCTATTCTAGGGAGTGGGTACTTGTTCTTAATGGTCATCTTATTTAATTATTGGTAGTCTATGCACATTTAAAGCGACCCATCCTTCTTTCTCACAAATAATACGAGAGCATCCCATAGTGAAATACTTGGTCTTATGAACCCCTTCTCTAACAAGTCCTTTAATTGTTCCTTCAACTCTTTCAATTTTGTTGGGGCCATACGGTAAGGAGGAATAGAGATAGGTTGGGTATTAGGGAGGAGATCGATACCAAAATCAACTTCCCTTTCGGGAGGGACACCGAGAAGGTCATCGGGAAATACATTGGGGAATTCATTGACTATAGGAACTGACTCAAGAGGAGGACTTTTGGAGTTGACATCCCTAACCCTCACAATGTGGTAAATATAACCCTTAGAAATTATTTTGCGGGCCTTAAGATAAGAAATAAACTTACCCTTCACCACCGAATCACAACATTCTCATTCAATAACAGGCTCATTTGGAAATTGTAACTTAACTCGATGAGTCCTACAATTTATGGAAGCATAAGATGCATGAAACTAATCCATTCCAAGAATGATATCGAAATCTATCATGTCAAGTTCAACGAGATCACAAGGAATAACTTTGTGCAAGATAGACACATGGCAATCCCTATAGACCTTTCTAGCAATAACTGACTCACCAACGGGGGTAGACACCAAATAGGGCTCTAAGAACATTTCAGGTAAAACATCAAATCTATTAGCAAGGAATGGAGTAATAAAAGATAAATTTGCACCCAGATCTAATAGTGCATACACATCAAAAGAAAAGACCTTTAACATACCGGTAATGACATTGGGTGCATTCTAAACCTCTTGTCTCCCATGCAAGGCGTAAAAGCGGTTGGTGTGTTGGACACCTCCTTGGACTTGTTGACCAAGAGAAATTTGGCCTTGAGTCCTACCACCACTATCTTTACAATCCTTAGCATGGTGGCCCAGCTTGCCACACTTAAAGCATGCATTGGAGCCAGCTAAGCATTCCCCTTTGTGAGTCCTTCCACTCTTTTTGCAAGCGGGGAAAGTTTGAGTAGCAACATTCTCTCTTGGAATCATTGGTTTACCACTCTTGTCCTTTTTTAACCTTGGAGAAGGAGTATTGGTGGAACCTTGTCCCACAAATCGTTGCCCACCTTGGCCTTTGCCATTGTTACCATAATCGGACCTTTGAGGGTTAAACCCTCCACCATCCACTTTAGCCTTTTTGAACCCCCTTGATCTCTCTTTAAGATTCTCTTCTTCAATTTATTCTGTGTAAGTCATTAACCGAGAGATATCCATCTCTTTGACCAACATGGCTATTTTGCACTCCTTGGACACCAAGCTTGAGACACCAGAAATAAACTTGCTCATCCTAGCTCTTGGGTCGGAGACCATGAAGGGAGCATACTTGGACAACTTAGTGAATTTGAGAGCATACTCCCTCACGCTCATACTCTCTTGACGGAGGTTGATGAACTCTTGGATTTTGGCCTCCCTTAGCTCTAATGGGAAGAAGCGGTATAGGAAGGCACCTTTGAACTCTTCCTATCCTATTAGCCCTATTTCTTCATCCCTCTCAACAACCCATTGTTCATACCACACTCGAGCCACACCTTTGAATTGATACGCCACTAGCTCGACCTTCTCATTTGGTGGCACACCTATGATAGCCACAATCCGATACACCTCATTAATAAACTCCATAGGGTCCTCATCTAGTTTAGAACCATCGAACTCGGGTGGATTCATCTTTTGGAAATATTGAATCCTAGAGGCTGGATTTTGCATTTGGAGAGGAAGAACACTTAGATGCCCTTGGTTGGCTACGACTTAAGCTAACAAAGTAATAACACTGCGAAACTCGGCATGGGTTACCCCATCCTCATGATGTGGGGCATTGGGAATCGGAGGAGTTTGGTCCTCATCGTCAACCCTTGCTCTTCGAGGTGCTCTTCTTTGAGTCATTATCTAGAGAACACAAAATGGGTCATTAGTTAAAGGAAAGCTTAGGAAGCTCTAAGGTACGACATGAATTTGAAAGAAGTGAAAATTTTCCTAAATGCCTCATAGTCTCCTATTCATAATTGTGGCGCGCTTCACAACCATGAACAAGATCCTATTCGACGTGATATGTTGGACTCCAAGGACCATTCAAAACCTTGGGCTATGATATCAAGTTTTCACGACTCAAGCCTAGGGTCTAGACGTGACATGGCGAATGAGGAACCCGAAAGTACCTCAAACAAGCCTCTTAACATTCTTTTAGCCTTTCATAAGTAATGATGATAAATAAACAAACGAAAATCATTATAGTAAATCTTCAACTTACATATGTCCAACAATACCTCTAACTATTAGATTTAACGGGGCTAAGACAAGTACCTAGCTCACCCTCTATCATAATAGAAGAAATGCCATAGTAAAATATCTTAACATATCATAAGCTAGAAAAATAAAGAAGTATTATTCTCGGAATATGGGAACTCACCAAAAGTAGTCTTCAACGAAATCTCAACTAGCCACGTGGAGGAGAACGAAGATGAGCACTGATCCCTATATAGTGATATCATGTAGGCAAAAGAGTATGCGTTAGTACTTTGAATATACTAAGTATGTAAGGATGCATGAACATTGAGGAAATATTAAAACATTTATGTATTATGTAATGTATGCATAATAAATCATATAGATATCCTTTAAAACATTCATTTTGTGGGAATATGACCATAACCGACATTTAAGACCATGCGAGCTATTACATGGAATCCAACATAACCCCTACGTTGGCCGGAGAGACTACTTGCCAGGTAAAATTCCATCAACTTCATTCATTTCTTTACCTTTAACTTTAAGGGCTTTCATAGATCCATTAGCCTAAGCCTACAAGGGCCCTTATGTTGGCACATAGTTAATGAGATAAGGGGTTGCTACTAGAATTCCCTTATCGAATCCCACCTCAATGCCTCATTCGGTGCTAAGTCAATCCCACGAAATAGTTTAATACTTTAAAATATTCATAGCATATAACTTGAGAATTCAAACATCATATTCGACAGAATAGCTCATTAAAATATTTGAAAATTCAAATATGCAAGAATTGTCCTTATTGCATAAAAAATCCATCATTCATATCATTTTATCATTCTTTATTTTCATAAGACTCTCTTTTGATCATAGATATTATTTTCACAAACATTCATTTAGAGTCAAGGCTTTCAAGTCAAACTTTATTAAAAACATAGTAAAACTAGGTGGGTTCAAATCACTTCAACTTGCAAATATATATGTAAATAAATATACATAAATACTTTGAAATCCATTAATTAAAAATCATGCTTTAAACAACCCACCATAAATTTCAAGAACCCTTAAATAGATAAATAGGGGAATTACTTGCAAACCATCAATTCATACATATGAAATTATGTCGCATCAAAATAGAACAATAATCATTAGTTTAACCATGATTCATACTATTAAGTAAAAATAAGAATTACCATAAGAAAATATTATTTGAAATCAAGAGACTTAATTGAAAGAGTTTTTGGACTACATGGGTGGAAGAACCCATGGATAAATACCCACATAATTTAGAGTAGAGCTTAAAGAAAATAAATATAATTTATCATATAATAAAAATAATTTAGACATGAGAGTGGAAGGAATACTCTCATTGAAGCCTTACATACCTGGAATTCAAAGCTTTAGTCGGAATCGAAAGATTTAATGAACACTCTTGAGTCCTAGCTTTTCTCCTCGCCAGGACGTTTTTTGTACTATCCGGAGTATATGAATTATCGGAATAGTATTTCTTCCCTTCTAAGAACTAAAACTATATTTGAGAATGTGTAAAGAAATGTATAGAGAGAAGACTTGCGTGAGAAAGCTTGATGAATAAAATGAGGAAATAAGGTGGGTATTTATAGGTGGGAAAGAGGAACCTAACAATAAATAAAATAATTATAAAGAAAAATCTGAAAATTTAATGGAATATATTGATGTCATGGGTGATGTCAAATGGAGGACTATTGATGTCATGAGTGATGTCAAATGTATCTAGATCTTTCCATGGTAGGTGAAATGAGTTATCTTTGACAGAATACTCATTTTCAGAGCTGCGTTTGAACAAGATAAATTCCTTATTAGGATTTGGTGTCTTCATAAGAATTGTAGCTATAGAAGTCTAGTTTTATGTCGCTTAAAAGTCAACCAATATGGAGCATCCTACGGTGAGATATGAATTTTCTTCTACAAATACTCCATTTCATCACAGCACACTGTCTTACAATAATTAATTTATTTGACCTACTTAACCTCCAAAACGTAACATATAGTCTTCACAAAAGTTATAGGTAATGATATTTTGATTACTCAGAAATTTCAATCACCTAATTTGGACTATTCTATGAAGAGTTATGCCTAAAATACAGAGGCTATATCATTTTTAGGCGAGAATTAAAACATCGTATACAATAATTTTAGGGGATATTACAATAGTAGTAGGAGTAGCAGGAGGAGGAGAAGGAGTAGTAGGAGTAGTAGTAGGAGGAGTAGGAGTAGGAGTAGGAGTAGGAGGAGCAGCAGGAGCAGGAGCAGCAGCAGTAGCAGGAGCAGGAGCAGCGGCAGCAACATGGCAGGAGCAGCGACGGCAGAAGCAGCAGTAGCAGCGGTGGCGGCAGCAGCAGCAGCACTACTACTACTACTACTACTACTACTACTACTACTACTACTACTACTACTACTACTACTACCACTACTACTATTACTACTACTATTACTACCACCACTACTACTACTACCACCACTACTCCTACTCCGACCCACCCCCACAAAAACAAAGTTTATTTTCTGAAAAAATATTTTTTCATGTTAAAAACTATTTTAAAAAAAAAAACATTTTCTACTCTCTAGCTAATAAGAAAAGATATTTTCTAAAAAATATTTTTCGTTCACCAATCAAACAATAGAAAATATTTTTCCAAAAATATCTTCTACTTACTAACCACACATGAGAAAATAAGTTAGAAACCAACTTATTTTCTAAAAAAAATATTTTCCTTCGTACCAAATACACCCTTAATGTATAACTTCTTGTTTTTCTTTTGTCAAGTGTTGATAGAAAATGTCATAGGTTAAGAAATAAAAGCAACACCCATGTTTTAATTATTGAACTTGACAAAATATGGATAGTATGAAGGAATTTTGAATTATATTTTATCAACATAAAGGATAACAAACTTTGGTCCACCTTTTTTTTTAAAGTTTCCAAAGTTTGGTCTACCTCCTTTTTTTAATTTTTTTTTTGTTTCCTTTCGTCCTGAAATAACCTCTCTATTTACATAAAATAATAATGATAAGATCTACGTGCAATTTATCTTCTCTAAATCTCATGTATGCGATTTCACTAGTATTTTATTGTTGTTATTTCCTTTCGTCCCATTATAGTTTATAATTTACATATTTTGATTCCGCAATTTTTGCCATATGAATTGTTTGTTTTGTGTCCTCTCGCCATCGTCGTGGTACCCACTAGCTGAATTATTATTATACCTTTGAAAATGTTGCAAATACGTGCGCGGGAATAATCTTTTATTTGTTACAACTTACGAGCTACGACTATAAAAATGATTATTTGATAGAACAAAAAAGTCATTGTCTTCTTTTGACGAAGAAACATGGAAAGCAAAGTTATCTTTGTCTTCACTCACCAGCTTCTCCAATTGATATTATTGCTATGAGTATATAGTAATAAAAAGCTCCGATCCTACTTTTTCTTCATATATAAATAAAATCTTTTTATAGGAAATACTTGTATATAGGTAGAAACAAGAGTTAAAAGTTTTTCTGTGTGTAGATTTGCGTTGCATGGATGATGTATATGAAGAAATGATTTTTTTTTAAGGAAAGCCTTGACTCTTTTTTTTTTTTTTGGGATTGGGGGTATCTTTTTCTGGTGGGTCACAATCTTTTTCAGTTTTTGTGTGGTTTGGTTAGGATGGGGTTTATCCCCAAATTTCCTCCGTTTGAGATTTAGAGTAATGATTGTTATGGGGAATGGATATCAACAAGTTTACAATTTGGAATTGAAATGCCTCCAACTTGAAAGAGTGTTAGGTAGTGATTGTGAGGTGTGAATTGTAATCAAAGTCAGCCCCATTTTCAACTGTTTAGGTATAGGCGTTCTGTTTAGTAATTTGCTTATTAATAATTCTTATTTTGTTTAGTTAAGAAAAAATGAGGAGGTAGAGTTTGGATGGACCGGCGGAGTTGGTTGTGGCGGAGGAAGTCATCGGAGAAGAGTCCGAGTGGTGAAACTGAAAGCTCTGCTGGATCCATTTCATCCCATTTCTCTGATGATCAGGTTTCTTCTTTTTCTACTTATTTCCTACTTCCATAATCATTAATTTTACCCTCTTAAGTCTTATCTTTTCCCCCAAACTCCAAAATAGAAAGTGGGAGATGTACGTTAGAAAAATGTAATTATTTCTTTTATTGACGGAAAAAGATACTGAAATATTGGTGTTGTGAAGCCCCATTTTCTTGATGGATCTTTATTTGTTCTAAAGGTTCTTCTGAATCACAACATTCAATCACCTGAAGTCACATCTAAAACAACTCCCACCGATGAACAACTTAATGAGACTGTCAAGACTCTATCAGCTAAATTATCAGAAGCTCTTGTGAACATCCGGGAGAAGGAAGACTTGGTAAAGCAGCATGCAAAAGTAGCCGAGGAAGCTGTCTCAGGTTGAACCTTATTTCCCATCTTATGCTGGTACTCGTTCTGCAACTTCACTAGTTGTCTTTAATGCCAGTCATTAACAATACCAGTATATTTTTGGTCCTTCCTCCACAGTTTTAATTGTTAAAGGACACCATAAAAGACAATGATGCTACTACGTACTCTTGATTCTAATTTATATTACTCTTGTTGAACTCAATATTATATATTATCTATCATATTATGCTTTAAGGGTCATAGGCTTATTGCACAAGCGTAGATCATTGGTTGGCTCTTTATTCACTGTGTTGGCAACAGTTTCTTAATGTAGATTTGTTGTAATTATTGATTTTTTCCATTTTCTTGGGCTGTGTTATGTCAACGATGTTTATGGACCCATTTGAATTGGTTGTGCAAGTGGAGATCCAAACTCCTTTGCAGCTTGACCTGAAGGTCTTAAATGAAGTCAAATCCTAAAATGGAGTATTTAATACTTGAAGTCTAAAGTGGAGCATTTAGTAGTTTCTACACAACTGATTGATAACATGGTATATAATTGTATGTCAGTTAGGTATTTGCTTTTGACATTTCTTTTGGTCAATTATTTTATTCTATAAGGATGGGAGAAGGCTGAAGCTGAAGTATTGATTCAGAAGAGACTAGTTGAGACAGCAAACCAAAAGAACACGATCCTTGAAGAGCGTATCAGTCATCTTGATGGAGCACTTAAAGAGTGTCTGAGACAGCTTCGACAGTCGAGAGAAGAGCAAGAGCAGAATGTCCAGGTCGCTGTGGCCCAGACAAGTTGTGAGTGGGAAATAAGAGAGTCTGAACTTGAAAATAAGTTTGTTCAGCTCCAGTCTGAACTGCAAAGTTCTAAAGCCAAAGACAGTAACGTCCAAGATCTTCAGTGTAAGCTTGAGTATGTGGAGAAACAGAACTCAATACTCAAGATTGAGCTTGTTTCCATATCCGAAGAGCTCAAACTAATGACATCTGAGAGAGACTTAAGCACTCATGCTGCTGAAACGGCCAGCAAACAACAACTCGAGAGTATCAAGAAGGTCGCTAACCTTGAAGCAGAATGCCGTATGCTTAAGGCATTTGTTCGGAAAAGATCAGCAGTTAACGACCACAAGTCTAGCGCTTCTTCCTCTGCTTTTGAACCTTCCACTCATAGTTTGTCAAATACTGGAGAACAGCTGTCTACAGTCGAAAATGATAGTTGCAACACGAGTGGTTTGGAGCCAAATAATAATTACCAGAACAGTTCTGGCTTCTTGTCTTCTGCTTTAGTCTCTGAATTAAGTCAATATAAACATGGAAAGCCACATAAAAGAGACCTTATAGCGTCATCACTAGAGATAAAGCTGATGGATGATTTTCTTGAGATGGAGAAGCTTGCAGCATGTCCTGACACAGTGTTTGAAAGAAGCAATGGCAGAGGAGCACACATCAGAGAGCCCATTTTAAGAACTGAACTTGGAGCCACGACTAGTCAGGCAGCTGAAGTGGAGAAGTTGGGAAAGATGAAGGTGGATAAATTAAAACTAGAGATGGAATTAACTGAATGTCAGGGAGAGCTTAAGATATCGAAAGAACAATTAGAAGAAACCAAGGACAATTTAATTGAAGTAAGAGCTCAGTTATCTATGGAAAATGAAGCCGGGAGAAAATTGGAGGCTGAATTCAAGGCTACTACAACCAAGCTGAAAGACTTAACAGAACATTCACAGAAAATGGAGGCTGAGATTGTGGATCTCAAAGCAAAGTTATCTATGGCAAATGAAGCAAAGAAGAAGATTGAGGCAGAAGTCGAGTCTGCCAATACTATGCTCAAGAATTTAGTTGAACGCTTGGAAGAAGCACAGATTGATGTAGTGGAGCTCCAAGCTCAGCTCATTACAGCCAATGAAGCAAAAAGAGCTGCTGAGGCTGAAGTTGAGGCTATCAATGTGAAGCTTAATAAATTAAAATTTTGCTTGGAGGAAACTGAAGTCAAGTGTTTAGGGATTCAAACCCAACTAGAAATGGTGGAAGGAATGAAATCTGGACTTGAGGCTGAACTTGAGGCTATCAATGCAAAGAAACATGTGTCAGAGTCACAACTTAAAGCGACTGAATTGGAGCTGCAAACATTGCTTTCTAAAGTTGATTGTCTCCAAGAGGAGCTTTTGGAGGAAAGGGATTTGCACCAGAAAACTGCTGCAAAGTTGCAGAAATTAGAAATTAATAATTCAGTGATAAAATCTGTATCCCAGCATCAGCAAGGAACCATATATGGGGAATTTACAATCAATAAGGTCAGTTGCCAAATATTTTTATAGTTCAATCCCTTGTGTATGTATTTAAAACCTTGAAATAGCTTAGAAGTTCTTACAGATCTTGGAAATCAACTGGCAACCTGTTGGTAATTGCTGACCCTTCATTTTCGTAGTTTGTCATCTTCTAGAGGAGATTAAAGAATGATCATATTTTTATGATCTGCAACATTTAAAGAAAAAATTGTTTGTTGTCTGCATATGCAGTGCTATTTTTAGTTGCACAGAATGTGACGATACATGATTTCTTTAGGATGTGTCTATACTTGATTACGGTAAGATATATGGACGTTTAAAAGAAATTTTCAAAGTTGAGTGTCGAAGGTGGAGTAAAATGTTACTTAATGCAGAATATGCAATTGGCTGCATTTGATGTTTCAAAACAATAAAGAATGAACGCAAGAACATATCTTTTATTGTCTAGCTCTTAAAGCATAAGGTTGTAATTATCATTAGAGTAATTATCTTTCTTTAAAAAGAGGACAAGAAGGCTTCATAAGTTATTCAGGTTTTTTGTTACTTTGTAATGTAAAAATGACATTTTATTCAGTAGGTTCTTGAGGACAACCAAACCCAGAAATTAATTTCTCTTAAAGACAAAATGCTTCATATGTTATTCAGGTTTTCTGTTGCTTCAAAGGTGAAAATGCTGTTTAATTAGTAGGTTCTTGAGGACAACTTAAACCCATTTTTACATTCAGATCATGCAATAAGTTTTTGTGTTGCTTTGTGATTTTAATTCTACGGAAGTCCTTATGTTTTACATTATGGTCAGAGGTATAGTGTAGAACATTGCATCTCTTTCATTTTATCTTTTAATAAATGCTAGACATTCCGATTTTTAGATCTCTTCTTGATATAAACTTTTGCAGGCCAGCGGTAAGATAAGACTTACATTAAGGGGGTAATTAGTTTTATGTTGCATGCACAAATTTACATTCCAGAAACCCTTGCCAGTTGTTTTTCAGAAACGGATAAGTTTGGTCAGTGTTTCCTCATATTTATATCCATCTTTTAATATACATATGTGCATGGCAGGATAAAGAAATGGCAATAGCAGCTAGTCGATTTGCAGAGTGCCAAAAGACAATCGCTTCCATTAATCGGCAATTGAAGTCCCTTGCTATCATGGATGATTTCTTGATGGACTCAGATGAGCCATTGCAGATACAATGACATCCCCTTGAAAGGTTTGGTTCAAGAAGTTGCCTTTAAATTAACAGTTTCTTTTCTGAAGGGAGGATGAATGTTGAAGATCGAAATGATAGGGTATTTTGCCGTAGAATTAAAGATGGAACAATTGGATAGCAGAAGAAGTTGCAAAGCTGGAATAACAAAATCTTTGGTGCCATTTTTTAAGTGCTTAGGCATGAACTTATTAGGTAGATCGAAAACAAAATAGTCATGTGATGTACTAGTGAGTGTCAAGTGCATATTTGAAGTATAAAGGTTCCAAATTCATTGTACAGGAAGTTCACGAAAAAAATATGTGCTCATGTATCATACAATTATTGCACGACTCATTATCCTCATCATTAAATGCTAGATTCTCCGCTGGAATGGGTTATACTTATGCCTTTTGAAACCGAATATTAGGAAAAAGTTTCAAGCTCTATAAGATCAATTGAGGTGATTTTATGAAAAATTTAAATTGGGCAATTTGGATATGCTCTTTTAGCCACAATTGAATCACCAACAGGGTTATAGACTGAAAAAGACTCTAACAAGATCTCAGGACTAACAATGAATTTCATAGCAAGATAAGGAGTAACAAATGATAGAGTAACACCCCGATCTAACAATGCATAAATATCAAAGTCAAAGACTTTCAATATACTAGTCACCAAATCGGGTGAATCCTCTAACTTCTGATGAGATTGAAGGGCATAAAATCTATTTTGGCGCTGACCGTCAACCAAAGTAATAGCATGCCGATCCAGATGACCAGTAGCCTGAATCTGAATCTGGGGTCTAGCACCACTCCTACACTCCTTCGCATGATGACCCGCCTTTCCACATCTATAGCATACATCCGATCCCGCTAAGCATTCTTCCTTGTAGTTTCTTCCACATTTCTTGCTTGGAGGGATGTCTTGTTAACCCAGAGCTCCTTCTTTTGCCTTTGGATTAGGCACTTTATCTTTCTCAAATTTTGGAACTAGAGTATTTGAAGAGTTTTGGCCGGAACACTTTTGATGAAACTGAGGACGGCCACCATTTCCGGACTTTCCATGAGAGAAACTACCACCATCGGTTCGAGTCCACTTGAACTCCCTTCTAGACCTCTCCTTCAACTTTTCCTCCTCAATTTGCTCGGCATGTATCATAATTCTTGACATATCCATCTCTTTAATGAGCATGGCGGTTCTACATTCTTTGACCACCAAATCAGACACACCCGAAATAAACTTGCTCATCCGAGCCCTTGGATCCGCAACCATGAAAGGAGCATATTTGGACAACTTTGTGAACTTGAGGGCATATTCCCTCACACTCATGTTATACCTTGGCACAAATTGATGAACTCTTGCACCTTTGCCTCACTCAACTACAAAGGAAAGAATCGGTCAAGGAAAACACCCTTGAATTCTTCCCAATAAACGGGACCATCATCTCCACCTCTTTCATCTTTCCACTAATCATAGCAAACTTGAGAAACCCCTTTGAGTTGATACGCCACCAAATCTGCTTTTTCCACCGAGGTAACACCCATGAAGTCAACAATCTTACCAATACTCTCCATGAACTCTTGTGGATCCTCATCCACTTTAGAATCATGAAACTCAGTAGAGTTCATAAGGGTGAAATCACAAACTCAGCTAATCGTCGTACCCACATTCGGTTTCACAGGAGCTACCACATCTCGGTTAACTTGAGCTGCCATAGTTTGAGCAAGAACTTGGAAAGCGACTCGAAACTCTGCATGAGACACTTGTTTATTTAATGGGTGATTTGGAGCTTGTTTCTCCTCCTCGATGTTCCTTCGGACGGGGTTCCTTCTTGGAGGCATATTTTTGAATTCGCAAAGAGAAAATGTTAGAGGGAGAAGCCTTAGGGTTTAACTCCATCGCACGATGAGATCATGAAAGAAATGATGTTTTTTCTAAGACGCCTCATAGACTCTAATTAATAGACGTGGCATGCTTCACACCGATTAAAAAGATTCTACTTGACGTGGCATGTTTGACTCCCTATTACACTTTAAACCTTGTGCGCTGATACCAAGTTTGTCACGACCCAAGCTAGACCCTAGGTGTGACACGATGATTAGAATCCCGAGGGACCCTAACCAAGACTCTTAGCATATCATTCATGAGCATACATAAGGTAAGTATAACAAATGACCAAGAACATAGATGTGGAAGTAATGCCTCAAAATAAAAATCTCGATAAAGGAGAATAAATGTCAAACTCCAATGGAAAGACAACATAGACTCGTCTAACATGCCTCTACTAACTAGATGGGGGCATAAGACAAGCTCTTATCTCACCAATGACAATATATGAAAAGTCATAAGAACGACGAAAAGACAAAAGTCTTGTGCTCGAAGCGTGATGACTCACCAACAATAGAAAGGTAAAGCTCAACTCTAGCCATGAGTAGGAGGCACGCGAATATTATTTGGCCCTGTATTATGATACAATTTAGGCAAAAGTATGCGTTAGTACATGAAATGCATTGAGTATGTGAAGTATGCATGAATAATAGATATAGGACATAATCAAAATGAGTCATGATATGCATGACCAATGTCTTAAACATGAGTCAAATCATTAAAACCTTAAAAAACATGCCATCATGTGGTCAATGCATCAACAGATCATCATGAGAACTTTATACCTTTTCATATACCTTAATGTGGTATAGGACCTTTAATCGACATATAAGACCATGAGAGCTATATCATAGAATCTGATGTACTCCACATTGAGAAGTGGAAGGCTACCTTGCTGGGGTAGACTCTGTGATGGTACTTTCTCTAACTCTATGCTATATGCAGATCCACTAGCTATGCCATATTGGCATCATAAACTTACGTGGGCAACATAGTTAGGAACTAAAGGTTGCTACTAGAATTTTCTTGAGTAGCTAAAATGGCTACTGGACCGAACCCCACCTTAAAATTCTCTCGGTGCTTAGTCATTATCCGAATGGAACTTTATGAAAACATAGTCATTAGGATCATTATGAAAAGTTATAATAAATACCGATCCATCATTATAAAATAAACATAAGTGTACCTCATCTATCATCTTCATCGTGAGTGTGTGTGGAAAACCCATCACAACCTTTGAAGTTCTTTAACATGATTGTGCGAGAATTTGCCTTATCGCACTATAACTTCTTGCTTAAAGCATCATTTAAGCATCGTTCATAATATTTCATGAATCATTCTTAAACATTGGATATCATTCATAAAACTTGTATGGAAATCTCTTAAAATTCATGATCATGATTCATTGAAAACAGACTTTAAACTAGCATATAACATAGGTGATTGATATCAATCTTGAAATCATGCAACGTGATGTAAATTATGCATAATTTTATCAGTGATCATAAGATATATCATAAGTAAGAAGACCCAATGCAAAATCATAAAATTAGGTCTTTTAGAAGAAAAACTCATAAGAGATTTTGAGAGAAAACTTGAGATTCGTTGGGTGTAAAAGGCCCATGGATGAATTCCCACATAATTTTGATCTAGAAAGCCCTAATTTTGCTCTTTATTGGAGACTTGACTTGAATTTACCTTTGAATTGCTTGAGGAAGAAGAAGACTCTTGAGAGAACACTTTTAGAGAGGATTTGGGGTTTTGAGAGTTTGGGTTAGAATGAAAAGGTTAGGAGGGATTAGGGTAGTTAATAGGTTAGGATAAATTCCCAAAAAAACATTTGCATTCCTTAATGAAAACATAGGAAAGGACCAAAATACCCCAAAACTTTTAATTGAAACTTCGACTAAATGGGAGACCCACCACGATCCGTGAAGCTTAATACAGGATGTTGTGGTGGTTGTGGTGCTGGCTCTGACTTCGGTTCTAAAGGGGTGACCTCCACGAAGACCACCATGGATCATGATGCTCACCATGTACTATGGTGCCTCTCGTGGTCCTCACCTTGGCTCTGGGTCTGGGGTCAAGCTCACAAGAGGCTTCATAGTTCATGAAGCTCTCTACGAGCCGTAGATCCCTCCGTAGACCTCTCTCCTTGACTCCCCTAAACTGTGGTGCCTACATGTATTGACCACGTACCATGGTGCTGAATACAGCCCGTGGTCAGTATTCAGTGAAAAGTTTTCTGCAATTTCCCTCGATACCTCATTTTTCCAACTTTTCAATTTTCGGGGTCTTACAAATGCACTAAGTATGTGAGAATTATTAATGAACAATGATAATAGGACATAGTCAATATGAACATGGAATGCATGACTAATTTCTTAAAACATTAGTGAAACTTGAAAACATTTGATTATCATAATCATAGTCATAATTGTATGGTCAATGCATCATAAACTTAATAATCATGAGAACTTATACCATTTCATATACCTTTGTGGGATAGAACCTTAACAGAAACTTAAGACCACGTGAGTTATAATATGGAATCCAATGTAACTCACACATCGAGAAGAGAGAGGCTACTTTCCAAGGTAGACTCTGTGAGAACATCTTTAACTTGAGCTATGTATGGATCCAATAGCTAGACAATAAAGGCAAACCTACGCGGGCAATATAGTTAGGGACTATAAGTTTCTACTAGAGTTCCCTTGGGTTGCTACTTGTGCTTCCAGACCAAATCCCACCTCAAAGTCCTCTCAGTGCTTAGCCAATATCCCAACAGAATTAACGAAAATATAGTCATTAACATCATTAGGAAAGGCTATAATAAACACAAATCCTCATCATAAAATAATCATAAGAGTAGCTCATTAACATGATCATTTATATGAGAAAACCTTTCGTCTTTAAGAATCCATGAGTTAGTGAGAAAATCACTAACCATATTTAACATGAGTGTGTGAGGAAAACCCTTTATAACTTTTATACTGTCACCAACCCGAACTAGGGACAAGCCATGAAATGACAATTAGAATCCTAAAGGACCCCAACCAAGCTTCTTAGTATATCATTCATGAACATACTTAAGGTAAATGAAATAAATAAGCAAGTTCAAGATACGAAAACAACATCTCAATAAAAACATAAGTCTCAAAATGAGAAAATGACAACACAGACTCTTACTATTTAACATGCCTCTACTACTAGATGGGGGCGTAAGACAATCTCCTAGCTCACCCAATATGAAAGATAAAGAAATTCATCGACTCATACGTAAGTAAAATGTCTCATCCTTGGAACATGAGGACTCACCAACAGCACAACAGTAACAAACTCTAGCCACGAGCGGGTAAAGGATGAACATGATCATCGGACCCAACATTGTGATATATTGTAGGGAAAAAGTATGAGTTAGTACATAGAATGCACTACGTATGTGAGAACATGCATGAACAATAATCATAGGACATAAGCAATATGAAACATGGATGTAAGACTAATATCTTTAAATCATGAATGAAGCTATGAAAACATTAGACTATTTATCTCACTGGTCAATGCATCAAACATCATAGTCATCATAAGAACTTACATATGTGGGTGATAACTGTAACAACCATTAAGACCATGCGAGCTATTAAATGGAATCCGATGATACCTACATCGAGAAGGGGGAGACTACTTTCCAAGGTAGACTCCTTCCAACAATATCATAATCATGTGCTATATGTGGATCCACTAGCTAGGACATATTGGCAATCCTACGGTGGCAACGTAGTTTAAGGGACTAGAGGTTTCTACTAGGGCTTAGGTTGAGCCTCTACCTCAAAGCTCACTCGGTGCTATGTAAATCAACCAACAGAATACATATCATGCAAAAATTCTCAAATCATGCTTGTCATAGATCATAAGCTTTTCATAATTGTAATTCGTAGAAACTTGTTCATAGAAATAACTCATTATCATGTAATTCATATACGATGAGTGTAGGCCTTCCACAAAATATCTTTAGGGTATTAAGTTACCTTCCTCATGAAGGATCTTAAGTCACCCTTTCATTAACTTGCTTAAAAATCATTGAATCATCATTTACCCCTTCTTCATAAGGCATTCATAAACATTGAAAATCATTCATAAGCTTCCATTGAATATAACTTGAAAATCATGATCATAGTTCATAAATCATACTTGAAACTAGCATATAGCACGGTTCATTGAAATTCAACTTGAAAACATGTAATATGATGTTAATTATGCATTAAGGCCAATAGAATTGAAATATATCATAATTAAGAAGACCCAATGCAAATCATGAAATTAGGGCTCTTAAAAGAAGAAATTATAAGAGAATTGAGAAGAAATCTTTGGGATTCCCTGGGTGAAAGGTACCCATGGAAGAATTCCCATATATCCTGATCCTTAGAAGCCCTAAATTAAAGAAAATGGAGGCTTGACCTTGAAGAAATCCATAGACTTGATTGATGAAGGAGAAGACTTGGAGAGCAAACTTCTTAGAGAGAGGATTTTGATTTAGGAGATTAGGATGAGAATGGTAGAGTTAGAAGTGCTTAGGGTAGTTAATATATGGGAATATAGTCCCTAAATTCATCCACATTCATTAATTAAATATAGGGTATGACCAAAATAACCTCACTTAAGACTGAATTTGGGACCCAGGACGGACCCTCACCATGGTTTGTGAAGTTCAATATGGATCGTATTGGGGGTCAGGCTGATAAACTTAACTTATGGGAAAGGATCTTTGAAAGGGGGTGCCCACTACGAGACCCACCATAATTCTTAAAGGGCAATACAACTCGTGGTGGTTGGGACGTGGTTTCTGACTTGGAATAAATTATGAGGGTCTCTGGGGGGCTCACCACGGAGGGTACCACATTTTGTGATGCTCACCATGCTCTCCTGATCCCTGTCGTGGACCTATCCCTATAGAGTCTGAGACTCTAAACTTCTACCAAGGTAGCACATCATGAACCGTAGTCGGAAACATGACCCTTGATGGCCTTCGTGGTCATCATCTGGTGCCAAAAACTAAATTTATTCTGGGAAATATCTTTTGAACCTTATTTTATGACCTTCCTACTTTCAGGGTCTTACAATATCTCCCCCTTGGGGACATTCGTCCTCGAATGGACTCAAACTAGCACGAATGGAATAATAAAGGAACATAGTAGCCGAACATGAATTCAAAACATCTCGAAATGCATAAAACATAGAGTATTCAATCTCAAGCTAAAACATTACTTTAAAACTCTTTTCATGAACATGAATGCATATGGAAACATGAGAATGATTGAAACACATGATTTGGGATGAATGGATCATGAAGGAACTAATTACCTCAACTAGGCATGGAAGGAAAGAGATGAGGATATCAGGACATCATATTGGCTTTGTCTTCCCATTTAGCACCCTTAACCTCTTTGTTCATTCATAACACTTTAACTGAAGTTATTTTCTTGTTCCTCAACTTTCAAACTTGCCGGTCCAAGATCTCAATCGGAACCTCTTCAGATAAGAGACTCTTCTTTACCTCAATGTTGTCCAATGGCATAATGGAACTAGGATCACCAGCAAACTTCCTCAATAAAGACAAATGAAACACTGGATGTATCGATGCCAAATCAGAAGGAAAATCCAACTCATAAGACACCTTACCAACCCACCTCAAAATCTGATATGGACCAACATAGTGGGGACTTAACTTCCCTTTCTAACCAAAATGTATCACACCCTTCATGGGTGAGATCTTCAAGTAAACTCAATTATTAACGTTAAATTCAAGTTCTCTTCTCCTCACATCCAAATAGGACTTTTGTCGACTTTGGGGTATCTCGAGTCTCTCTCTAATGAGCCTAACCTTCTTCATAGCCTCAAAGACCAACTCAGGTCCTGTCAAAGTAACTTTACCCACTTTACACCGACTGATAAGATATCTACACCTACCATACAAAGCCTCAAAAGGAGCCATCTCAATGCTAGAGTGATAACTATTATTATAGACAAACTCTATCAATGGGAAATGATCATCCCAATTTCCCTTAAAATCCATGACGCATGCTCTCAACATGTCCTTTAATGTCTGAATGGTGTGCTCGGCTTGACCATCCATTTGTGGATGAAAAGTTATACCAAGCTTTACTCGAGTACCAAGGCCTTTTTGGAAAGATATCCAAATTTGAGATGTAAACTGAGTACCTCTATCCAAAATGATAGACACAGGAACACCATAAAGCTTAACTAGCTCTTAGATGAATAGTCTAGCATAGTCCTCAGCTGAATATGAAGTCTTAATAGGAAGAAAATGAGCCGACTTAGTCATTCGGTCAACAATCACCCAAATAGAATGATGTTGCCTATGAGTAAGAGGCAACCCAATAATGAAGTCCATATTCAAGGCTTCCCACTTTCAAGTAGGAATCTCAATGTCTTGATCCAAAACCTCCCAATTTTTATGCTCAACTTTCACTTATTGACAATTAGGACACTTAGCCACAAACTCTGCAATATTCCTTTTTATGTCATTCCACCAATACACTTCCCTTAAATCTCGATACATCTTTGTCGAACTCGGATGAATAGAATACTGTGAACTATGAACCTCGAATAATATCATATCTCTCAATCCATCAACATTGGGAACACATAATCGACCTTGATATCTCAAAACACCATCTCCCCCTTGAGAGAAAGACCAAGTGGCTTTTTCGGCAACCACTTTCTTCAATTCCACCAAAGAAGGATCATGTTAAACCCCACATCTTTGAACTCGGAAGGTCCCTTAAGTTACTTAGAAGCTAGTATGTGAGCTACTTAAGTTACGACCCTATTGAACAACTCTAAGAAGGGAGAATGTGACACCCCGTGGTAGGGAAGGTTGGAAATAGGGTCAAGAGAAGTCGGAAGGAGTTGGAGGCCAAGTAACGAGTCGTAGGACTCGACTTATCTACATAAAATATTAAGTTAAAAGTCTTACATACGTGAGCTACTTGATTACATACAAAGCTTATGTAGCAAGGGTTTCATAGGCTCTTAAAGTGAGACAAGATTACGAACGAGATTACGAACCCACGAGGAAGGAAAACAATTTCGCGGGGCAGCCAATGGGAGGGTGACACATGGCAGCACCTAAGCAGGCAGGTGACCCACCTGCTTGGGGGAGGTGGTCCCCACTGCCACGTGGCAGCCCCTCCTTGAACAGGTAGGTGCGGTGGCCCAATAGGGGATGGACACGTGTCACACCCTAAAGCCACATATATATGTTGATATGTATCATATACTTCAGTTATCCATCAAAACATCAGCCAACATAGAAAAAACAACGTGAGGGAGAGAAATAGAGAGGCAGCCATGGTTCTTGAAGTTTAAAGGTTAGTTTTCCAATTTTCTTCCGTGAATTAATTATATACGGTGTACCTTAAGTACGTGGATACGTATATATGTATTTTAAGACCTTCATGGAACTAAAACTCCAGCTTTGCAATTGGAATTTGGAAGAGAAAATAAGAGAAAACGCTAGTTAACAAACCCGTTTTGGGAAGGGACAGTGGTTAGTAATATTGGTATAACTTCTTGTTTATAGCCTCGTTTCGGGTGATTCAATATGTTTTAGAAAGGTATTTCATGGGTATATAACTTTCATTTAGACTCCAAAATCCAGTTTTACTTTTAGCATCTCGAAAAAGGGTGATGAAGTGTAGAGGAGGTACTGCCCAGATTTGGTTTTGGAAATCCTACACGGACAACTGTGAGTATTTTGGTCATATCTTTTTGTACCAAAATTGATGTAGGGATTATTCAAAATTCTTTGAGACCCTAAGACACATGTAAATAACTTTCATAAAGGACGTAAATCCTGTTTCCCTCCATTACCCCTTCGAAACGAAGCGACAAGGTAAAACAGTAAGCAGTCCAGATTTCACATTTTGGATAGTTTTGGCGAGTTTGACAAGTTTAACGTAAGGTAAGGCCTTTATATTTAACTTTGAGCTTTATGGTGTTGTTATGGAGCATTTTACCCGCCCTATAGGTGGCTGTAAGTGTGTAAATATCATTGGAACACTTGACGTTCGGAATAAACTAAATTAGAGTCGCTAGAAGTGAATTGTCAACGAAATAAAGTGTCGTCTTGTGAGTTGCTGCTGCAGGGGTGTGGCTTCTTATTGCAGGGCCTGAATATGTCCTAATGTGGGTTAGGGTGCTGCTGATTGAAGACACATGACCCCTCGTTACGTATAACTAAAGGCGTCACAAAATAAAGGCTAGACGCCCTATTTTGATATCGTATTTTTGAATAAGTCATTTGGAATTTATTTTGTATATTGTTGGTATGAATTGCTGCAGGTTGTTGTTGTTGGTTGGCTGTAGGTCTTAGGGACCTAATTGGAAATTTGTATAGGGCACATTACAGGGGAGGTGCTGCCCAATTTTCGTCGACGCCTTAGCGAATAACAAAACTAGTCGGGGAAACGACTAAGGAAATAAATTTCATTAATACTAAGATGTAACCTAGGGTGCTGGAAAGTAAAAGGCGTTGATATTCATACTACTTTCATGTTGAATAGGTTCAAAGGACGGCGAGGCAAGCAGGATAAGTAATAATTCAGACAAGGTATGTAAAGCTTTCTCTTTGCATGTTTTGGTATAAGTTCGTACAACTATCTTTCTTTCCTTTTGGCAAGTTTTAGCCTTAAGTGAATTGTGTGTGGAATGTGGGGATAATTCCATTCCCAAAACTCCAAGTAGGCCTCATAACCCCTATCCACTGCTTAGTTTTGGAATTTCTGTAAGGATTGAGTATTGCCTATGTCACGACCCAACCCCATAGGCCGCGACTGGGATCCGACCTGGACCCCCCGTACACATATCTATTAGCTGAGGTCACATTGAATCATAAACAAGACAATATCATGTAACAGAGCCCCACTGGGCGATAACATTTTCATAAACTGTAGCCCTTTTCATTTGTATCACAACATGACAGGGCACATAGGCCGACAAGGCTGCCATAACATAATAACATATATCATATATCATGTAGACCCAGTTGAATCAAACTGACATACACAACTCACATATACATGTCTGCAGACCTCTAAACAAATAAATGACAACATATGGCGGGACAGGGCCCCCGCCGTACCCCTAAATGGATAAAACAATTTCTATACATCCGTGGACAGTATCAAAAACTAGGCCCCGATACAATGGAGCCTTTTTCAGCTGGGCTGCATGGAATCCTAAGCTGACGGACTCCCAAAATCTGTATCTGTACCTGCGGGCATGAACGCAGCCCCCCGAGAAAGGGGGTCAGTACGATATGTGTACTGAGTATGTAAAACATAATATAATACAACTGGAAACATATCTGAGATAGAGAATCAAGGGATAAGATATCAATTCAGAAACCTGTACCTGTACTTTATGAATTACAAAAACATGCATGTTCGAGTCATATCATATAGCCGGCCCTTTCGGGGGTCCGGTGAATCATCTCTGTAAAATCATCTCTGTAAAACCATCATGGCCCCAGTGCCATCACCAACTTATTACAACACATCATCATATATTTATACACGTATCCTGGCCCTCTATTGAGGGACTCAGTGAATGATGCAGTGAACTGTGCACGAGAACATATCCTGGCCCGAGACTCAAGGAAATAAGTATTACGGTATACACGAGTAGAGTAGTGAGTAACTATATGCAATTTAAATCGTTATCAGAGACTCGACAGAATAAGAAAGTTAAGCTTTTATTTGGGAACCCGAGTGACGGTGTAGTCATCTCGAGTGTCCTCTAAATGCCATTATGGACTGTCTCAATTATAATCTCGGGGCTCCTAGACATGTACTAAAGTAAAGCCAAATCGCTTAAGGAACTAGAAACATTTGTTAACATATAGTCTGTAAGACTTGGAGCCTGTACATTTGTTACCTTTTTAACATATAAAAGTTTCCAGGGAAATAGTTCGATTATTATAAAAGTTCGATATTCAGACGTAAATAAGAGATGCTAAGAATGGAGTTACCCCGGAAATCATATCATGTTTAACCTACAACTAAGACATGCCAGAAGAAGAAAGAACTATATATGGTCTGTACTTTCCTTTATGGGATCTGCATACACATATTTCATACCCGGCCCATCATGGGGCTCGGTGAATCATTATGGCATCATAATCTCACTTTCGTACCAAATACGTATCAAAGGAAATGAGAGATAGCTTTCCACATACTAGTGTTTAACACATAGAAGCCTTACTAGGCAATACTCAATTCTTGCAGAAATTCCAATACTAAACAGTGGACATGGGTTATGAGGCATACTTGGAGTTTTGGGAATGGAATTATCCCCACATTCCACACACACTTCACTTAAGGCTAAAACTTACCAAAAGGAAAGAAAGATAGCTGTACGAACTTATACCAAAACATGCCAAGACAAAGCTTTACATACTTTTTGGGAGTTACCCATTATCCTGCTCGTCTCGTCGTCTTCCGAACCTATTCAATATGAAAGTAATATGAATATCAACTACTCTTAACTTTCTAGCATCTTGGATTATGCCTTAATGTTAATGGAATTTATTTCCTTAGTCGTTTCCTCGACTAGTCCTTTAGTTTGTTAAGGCGTTAACAAAAATTGGGCAGCACCTCCCCTATAATGTGCCCTATCCGAATTTCCAATTAGGTCCCTAAGACCTACAGCCAACCAACAACAATAACCTGCAGCAACTCAGACCAACAATATATAATATATACTCCAAACGACCTATCCAAAATACGATATCAAAATGAAGTTTCTAGTTTCCATTTTTGTCAAATCTTTAACCGTGAGAAGCGGGGGTCATGTGGATGAAACCAGAATCTCCCCCACCTCATTTAGAACATGTTTAGGCCCTGCAACCACAAGCCACACCCCTGCAGCAGCACCTCACAAGAACAACACTTTGTTTCGACAACAATTCAACTATAACGACTACAAATTAGTTTATTCCGAACGCCAAGTACTTCTAAGGCATTTTTATATTTCCAGCCACCAATAGGGCGTGTAAAACCCTTTATAACAACACCATAAAGTCCAACTTAAAAGAAGAAACCTTACCTTACCCGAAATTGGCCAAAATTGTCAAGTCGCACCTCGGAACTTCTCTAGACGTGCTGAAATTAGGAGGACTATTTGTATGACTTCCTTGCTGCCCCAAATTGAAATTTTTGGTTGTCAAAAACTATTATATAACCTTGTAACAACTCAAATAATTAATTCACGGAACAAAACTCATAGGCTCACCTTTTGGAGACCAAACCCGTAACCCTCTCTTTTTGGCTTTCTAAGTTTTCCTTCAACTTTTTCTTGTTTGTTCCAAGTGTAAAATTGAAACCATGGTTCTGTAGGCATCCTAAGACACATATATACACCTCCACATGTTTAAGCAACACTGTATATACTTAATTTATGGAGCAAAAGTGGAAGCTTACCTTTGTTTTCCTTGTTGCCGCCATAACACTCTCTCTTAGCCTTAGGTTGTTTTTTCTCCCTTTTGTTCACATTTTTGGCTGAAATTCTGGATAAGTGAATGACTAAGAGTCATTTTAACATGTATATATGGGATGCCTTGGAGGTGACACGTGTCATCCCCTTAGGGTGACACGTGTCGAGCCATAATTGGCCACTGTATCATGCTGCCAACTAGGGGCTGCCATGTGGCAGTGGGGTCCACCCCCCCAAGCAGGTGGGTCACCTACTTGACCCCATGAAGGTGGGTCACCTTCTTGCTTGAGGTGCTGCCACGTGTCGCTTCTTCATTGGCTACCACGTGTCGTCTTTTTTTCCCTTCCTCGCGGGCTCGTAATCTCGTCTTATTTTTTGTACCTATGTAATCCGTGCTACATAAGTTTGATATATGCTTAAGTAGATCAAGTGAATATGACTTTTAACTTAGTAGCTTACATAGGTAAATCGAGTCCTACGACTCATTACTTGGCCTCCAATTCCTTTCGGACTCTTATGATTTCATCTCCAACCTTCTCTAGTATGGGGTATCACATTCTCCCTTCCTTAGAGCCGTTTGATAGTGTCATAACTTAAGTGGCTCACATACTAGCTTCTAAGTAACTTAAGGAACCTTCCGAGTTCAAAGATGTGGGGTGTAACATCCTTCCCCCCTTTAGAACATTCGTCCTCGAATGTTAAATGCAACCTTCTGTAAGACTTTATATAAATTATAGAGGGGTTCCTTTCCTTTATGCTATCACCTGCATTCCCATCTATATTATTAACATACGAGTTCTCAAGAGTTGGAGTTACCTATAGACATCGGTTACAGGTGCAAATACTTGTATTTCATGTTCTCTTCAGTTCCCCGATCATCCTCTTTCTGGTTTTGGTTTTTTTTTTCACCGTAACATGATGGAAGGTACGTATTTATTCTACAATCTTTCAGTTCGCTGATCTAGGATGGCGGTAGGTTTTTCCTCACCAGATTCCATCTTCTGGACCTCACCTATGGCATATACCCTGGGTGTCTCCCAGTATCTTTGTAAAGCATTCTTATCTGATTGACTGGGCGTATAGTTTCCAAATGAGGTGGTAAGTTGAACTTACCAGCAACGTTACCCACCTTATGAGTAACTTGATACCGTCTAACATATTTTGGGTCAATTTCCTTTTCTAGGTGACCCTATGATGAACATCCAATCATCAACTTGAACTCTATATGTCGACGTCGATTATCTGTATATCATTCCTGCCGACTCTGGGCTTTTAGTCAATAGCTTGCTTAATCATGTCGAGGCCATTGGAATACTAGTGTAGTAATTATTATTGTAGGCAACTTGATAAGTGATGGATAATCATTCCGGCTACCTTCGAAGTTAATCTCCCGGCTTGTGACATATCTTCTAGCGTCTAATAGTGCGCTCAATCTGTTTAGTAGCTCGAGGGAGGAATGCGGTACTAAGACCTGTCTATGCTCCTGACCTCTTCTTGGACTGATCTCAAGGCGTTAATTATAATTGAAGTCCCTTTATCTGGGATATTAGATGAGGAAACCTCACGGAACCTTACCATTCTCCATGTTCTATAACTCCCTCTAATTTCAGCAGCATAGGTGCTCTTGATTGGAAGCAAATGGGCTGATTCATTATCCTAATCACAATAACTCATATAGCACCCTACTCCTACCGAGTATAAAATAGGTGCGTAATGACGTGGATAATTTGGGAACCGTTAGCCTCATATAGTCTTTCTCGACTCCTTTCAGAACTTTAACTGGCACTTTATTCTTTTGGGTCTTTCTTCTCCCTTATCCTATATTCGATGTCGGGGAAGATCTTTGGTCCACTCGTGGCCATGTCTCACTTCAACCATAGTATCAGATCCATCTCGATAGTTTGACTTAACCCATCTCTGCATCTCTCAATTGTTAATCACAACTTGGGCTCCCTTGCCTAGGACAATAGCTGTGGAGACTCCGTAAGGTCCTACCACTCTTTTACCTTACAACTTTATACCTTCTCGGCGGAGTAGGTAACCTGTGATCGAAGGAGCAAGGGTCAACACCATTAATTCACAGGTAACATTTGTGGAATTTTTAACCTTGGGTATTACTTCCTGTCATCCGTAAGTTACATCAACTGTTTTGCTTTTTCTTGCCCTCAGAGTTGGTTGCCCAATGGTGTCGAAATTCCCTCGACTACTGGTCCATATAACCCTTCGGTGGTTTGCCTCTTATTAACAGGTACTATGTTGACGAACTGTGGCATTCGAATGTGTCATCAGTTAGCAAGTAGCTAATCCTCCTTGTTTTGCTTAAGTCCTTGTTAGAATTACTTTAACGTATCTTATGATACTCTAGGTACGTAATCCCATATTGTTTCTCTGTCCCCAGTTCAGATTCCTCCATCTCGCGTGATTATACCAGCACTAACGCATTACGTTCCATCAGAATTTCAAAGTTAAGCATGCTGGGGCGGGAGTAATATTGGGATGGGTGACCTCATTTGGAAGTCTTCGTGTCGCATTTCACTGTAATCCTTTCCATGATGTGCGGCCACTCAATTTAGCCCAAGATTTACCTCAGCGTTATCTCGCGAGTCTTTATGTTTTGCCTTATCCTTTTCTCTGTTATCTTGCAACCAGTATCGGTGTAGACCTTTAGTTCTGCTATGACCATATCCCTTTTTGTATGCACCCATTCATTAGGGTGGGCTACTGAGTAGCGCCAAAGTTCGTTCATATAGTGACCCTTGGAGCTGCTTTGACTCTTGTCTATTATTAGCTGGCATAGCTTTAAAGGAATTTGACATATACGCTTCCCTATCCTCGATTCACTTTGTGTTCTCCTTATTTTCTACCACAAGAGGCTTTCTATTCCATTTTCTTTGGTTATTTATCTATCGCAACATCAATTGTGACTAACTCTATAACCAACATTTTGGCTTTTGGTCAAGCATACTGTCGTTATCCTTTGTAGTATCTCTTGAATTATTCAATATCCTTTCATTAGTACATTCTTCTGTTTTTATATGCAGCCGCCTTCTAGCGTTATGTTGTTTAGGGTCTCGTCACAACCTTCTCAACATTGCCTTATGTAGCATTCTGGCTTCCGTTCAATTACTTGTGGCTTCCAGACCTTTCTAACTTGGTTCGGTAGGATATCTTATTGAAGTTTAGACGTCCATCTCAAATATATTACCATATCGATTGCCTTCACCTTACTTTTGCCATTTTCTCATTAACTTCCCCCCTTTAGAGGGTACTCGTGCTTTCCTCTGTATGTACTTGTAGTCATTCCAATTTCAATTAGGCGGTACTAGTATTCTGGGAATAACTATTCCAGGTTTTCTTAAGGTAGTGGCTTTGTCCCAACCTATATCCTTTGTTTCTTGGAATGAATGGAAGTTGTTCGAATTATTCTTTAAGTTTGCCATCCTCGTCCCTTGAGGGCTCCACTATTTTTGGGGCGACGTGGTGTACCCGCATCATTTTTTTGTATCTTAAGCTCCATACTCTTACTGTGTACTCAACGCAGACTTTTAACTTAGTTAGCCGCTACTAATGGCGCCTTATTAGCGGTCTCACTTTATCCTTGCATACTGGTATCACATTATTTAATTCATACTTATATATCCCCCTTTTTTTTTGTTCGTATTCGTATTCAGTTCCTGACATCTCTTTGAGGTGCTTCTATTAGAAGTTCTTTCCCCAATTAGTCGGTGGCAAATTATAAACTATTATCGTACATCATTTTCCAACCATTGTTTGAAGGGATCAGAACCTCTTAAACATCACAGTACTTTTTTTTGGTAGTACTTGACCTACCTGGTCTCCTTCTGAGTTTATCCTCGAGTTATGAACAACTCATCTAATTTACAATTAGGAGTTGAGGGCTTGGTATTTTTTTTAAAAGAGTGAAACTCATTCACGGGACATCTTATCCTTCATTCTGGACCCTTTGTGTATATCCCTACAATACAAATACGGCTGGAGATACCGTAATCTGAACTTTACTACTTCAAAATAATTTCCTCGAGTAAGAAAAGTATCCCTTATTGACGACATGAAGAGTACCTCTTATAGTTTTAATTAAACATAATAAGGGTACTTGATATCAATCTCCAAGACATCCTAAAAATCTATGTTTCATTCCCTGTCTTCGTCCTGGGAAAATTTCGACAGAGTTCCCTCTATATTTCTTACTTATCCCAAACCTGTACGCAGAAATTATCAACAATGCCTCACAGGGCCAACACATATATATATTCGTGTCATGTCATATTACCGCCACCATGCCTCATAGGGCCAATATTTACATGCATTTATCATTATTTCCTGTTACAGCCACACAGGGCCTTCTACATTATTTAAGAACAATACTGACAAAACTACCCCATATAGTTAACAAAACTCTCCCTATCCTGTGCCTGCAGCTCATTTAGTCCCTTGTTCGTCCCGATGACCTAGGAGATGAGGTATATTCTTCCTTCTCCTCATCTATGTACCGTCTACTTGTCTGTCCTTCATCATCTCCCTCGCTTGAGTCTGCGAGACCCAAATAACCCGGCGACCTCTGGTTTATCGATGTCCAAGATAAGGGGCTTGAGTATGCAGTAACACTTACCGTAGAAGCCGGCCTGACATAGTGCTCCGTCATCAAAGCAACTGGCGTGGCTTCCGAAACAGCTTTCCTGATCATTGGACATTCTAGGGCTATCGTCGTTGGGCCTTCCATGGAATCAGCCTTACTCGTACACTGGGAGCCCTCCAAAGGATCAGTCTCGATTGAATAACTAGGGTCTTCCGAGGGGTCAGTTTCAATAGAATAGCTCGGACTCTTTCTGCTCGGTCCTACAGCCGAAGATCTCAGCCCCGAGAGTTCCCTGGGGGTCTTTCCAACTCCCCCTCCGCTGTCTGGAGCTGGTTGTTCCATCCTTCGCCCTGATCTGTACACATCTATGAGAAAGTACATTAGAACAATTTCCTTTTCAGGGACATTACCATACACATAATAGCTTAGTAAGAAGAGATCATCCTAACGACATAGCTCTATCGCACGATCTTAGATACCAAAGGAAGGTAACATCTTAAGTGCCCTGTAGCTTCCTGTTTATAGATGTGGCGCGCAACACACCGATAAACAAGACTCTACTAGACACGGTCTGCAGACACTCCGAGGACGAACCGCTCTGATACCACTTCTGTCACGACCCAACCCCGTAGGCCGCGACTGGGATCCGACCTGGACCCCCCGTACACATATCTATTAGCTGAGGTCACATTGAATCATAAACAAGACAATATCATATAACAGAGCCCCACTGGGACAGTATCAAAAACTAGGCCCCGATACACATATCTATTACTGTGATGTTTAAGAGGTTTTGATTTCTTCCAATAATGATTGGGAAATGATTTATGATAACCGTTTATAGTTCTCCACCGACTAATTGGGGAAGGAGCTTCGAACAGAAGCACCACAAAGAGATGTGAGGAACTGAATGCGAATACGAATTAAAAAGGGGATATGTAAGTATGAACTGAACAGTGTGATACGAGTATGCAGGGATAAATTGGAACCACTAGTAAGACGCACTTCGTACGCGTTGCCTAAGTTAAAGGCCTGCATTGAGAACGGAGTAAGAGCATGGGTCTTAAGATACAAAGAAATGACGCGTGTACGCAACGTCGCCCCAAAAATAGTGGAATCCTTAAGGGATGAGGATGGAAAACTTAAGGAACAAATGACGTAACTTCTATTCGCCCCAAGAAGCAAAGGATATAGGTTGGGACAAAACCACTACTTCGAGAAAACCTGGAATAGTTATTGTCGGAATACTAGCACTACCTAATTGGGATTGGAACAACTACAGGTTCTAAGTAATTCTTGGAAAAAGAAAAAGTAGAAGGTGGCCTTGGACGAGTTGTTCCCTGGGTCACATTGTTCAAGTACTGATTAGTAGATAAGACATCACGTTAGATATGGAAAGGTTCTCGTTGCTTCGTAATTTAATCAAGGCTCCGTACGTGGATAGTCAGATTATAAACATGCAGATAAACGAAGACATGATGCGGTACCAAATAGATTGGTGAAAGGAATTGGACAAAAGTTTAGACTGGACATAGAGACGTAGAACAAAGTACAAACAAAGGAAAGTGCGGGTACCCCCTAAAGGGGGGAAGTTAATTAGAAAATGGCAAAGGTAGGAGGAGGCAATTGATATAGCAATAAATCTGAGATAGACGTCTAAACTTCGATAAGATATCTTGCTAAACCAAGTTGGAAAGGTCCAGAAGTTACCAATAATTGGATGGAAGCCGGAATGCTACATAAGGTAGCGTTAAGAAGTTTGTGACGAGACCTTGAACAACATAACACTAGAAGGCGGCTGCGTATAAAAACAGAAGAATGTACCAATGAAAGGATATCGAATAATTCAAGAGACACTACAAAGGATAACGACAGTATGCTAGACCAAAAGCCAAAATGTTGGTTATAGAGTTAGTCGCAAATGATGTTGCGATAGATAAATAACCAAAGAAAAAGGAATAGAAAGCCTCATGTGGTAGAAAATAAGGCGAACACAAAGTGAATAAAGGATCGTGGAGCTAAAGGTCTACGCCGATACTAGATGCAAGATAACAGACGAAAGGACAGGGCAAAACAAAAAGACTCGCGAGACAGTGCTGAGGTAAATCTGGAGCTAAGTTGAGTGCCCGCACCTCATGGAAAAGGTTACAATGAAACGCGACACGAAGACTTCCCATGGAGGTCACCCATCCCGATATTACTCTCGCCCCAACACGCTTAACTTCAATATTCTGATGGAACTTAATGCGTTAGTGCTGGTGTGATCACGTGAGATGGAAGAATCTGAACTAGTGATGGAGAAACGATATGAGATTATGTACCCAGAGTATTATAAGATACGTTAAGGAAATTGTAACAAGGGCTTAAGCAAAACAAGAAGGATTAGCTAATTTCTAATTGACGACGCACTCGAATGCCACAACTCATCAACATAGAGCTAGTTAATGAGAGGGAAACCGCAGAATGGCTATATGGGCCAGTGGGCGAGGGAATTTCGACACCACTTGGTAGCCAACTCTGAGGGAAAAAAAGCAGGACCCAAAAGATCGAATGCCAGTTAAAGTTCTGAAAAGAGTCGAGAAGGACTATATGAGGCTATAGGTTCCCAAATTATCAACGTCATTATGAACCTATTTTGTACTCTGTAGGAGTAGGGTGCTATATGGGTTATTGTGAGTAGGCTAACGAATCAGCTCATTTGCTTCCAAGCAAGACCACCTGTGCCGCTAGAACTAGGTGAAGTTATATGACAAGGAAGTAGTAAGGTTCCGTGAGGTTTCCTCATCTAATATCCCATATAAAGGGACTTCAATTATAATTAACGCCTTGAGATAAGTCCAAGAAGAGATCAGGAGCACATACACGTCTTAGTACCGTATTTCTCCCTTGAGCTACTAAACAGACTGAGCGCACTATTAGACGCTAGAAGATATGTCACAAGCCGGAATGGTTATTGTGAGTAGGCTAACGAATCAGCTCATTTGCTTCCAAGCAAGACCACCTGTGCCGCTAGAACTAGGTGAAGTTATATGACAAGGAAGTAGTAAGGTTCCGTGAGGTTTCCTCATCTAATATCCCATATAAAGGGACTTCAATTATAATTAACGCCTTGAGATCAGTCCAAGAAGAGATCAGGAGCACAGACAGGTCTTAGTACCGTATTTCTCCCTTGAGCTACTAAACAGACTGAGCGCACTATTAGACGCTAGAAGATATGTCACAAGCCGGGAGACTAACTTCGAAGGTAGCCGGAATGATTATCCCTCACTTATCAAGTTGCCTACAATAATAATTACTACTCCAGTATTCCAATGGCCCCGACATGATTAAGCAAGCTATTGACTAAAAGCCCAGAGTCGGCAAGAATGATATACAGATAATCGACATCGACATACATAGTTCAAGTTGATGATTGGATGTTCATCATAGGGTCACCTAGAAAAGGAAATTGACCCAAAATATGTTAAACGGTATCAAGTTACTCATAAGGTGGGCAATATGCCTGGTAAGTTCAGCTTACCACCTCATTTGGAAACAATACGCCCAGTCCATCAGATAAGAATGCTTCACAAAGATACTGATGAGACACCCAGGGTATATGCCATAGGTGAGGTCCAGGAGATGGAATCCGGTGAGGAAAAACCTACCGCCATCCTAGATCGGCGAACTGAAAAATTGAAGAATAAAGACGTACCTTCCGTCATGTTACGGTGGAAAAACCAAAACCAGAAAGAGGATGATCGGGAAACTGAAAAGAACATGAAATACAAGTATTCGCACATGTAACCGATATCTACAGGTAACTCTAACTCTTGAGAACTCGTATATTAACAATATAGATGGGAATGTATGTGATAGCATAAAGGAAAGGAACCCCTATAAAGTCTTAAAGGAAATTGCATTTAACATTCGGGGACGAATGTTCTAAAGGGGGAAAGGATGTTACACCCCACATTTTTGAACTCGGAAGGTCCCTTAAGTTACTTAGAAGCTAGTATATGAGCTACTTAAGTTACGACCCTATTGAACAACTCTAAGAAGGGAGAATGTGACACCCCGTGGTAGGGAAGGTTGGAAAAAGGGTCAAGAGAAGTCGGAAGGAGTTGGACGCCAAGTAACGAGTCGTAGGACTCGACTTATCTACGTAAAATATTAAGTTAAAAGTCTTACATACGTAAGTTACTTGATTACATACCAAGCTTATGTAGCAAGGGTTTCATAGGCTCTTAAAGTGAGACGAGATTACGAACGAGATTATGAACCCACGAGGAAGAAAAAAAAAATCACGGGGCAGCCAATGGGAGGGTGACACGTGGTAGCACCTAAGCAGGCAGGTAACCCACCTGCTTGGGGGAGGTGGGCCCCACTACCACGTGGCAGCCCCTCCTTGAACAGGTAGGTGCGGTGGCCCAATAGGGGCTGGACATGTGTCACCTCTTGGGGTTGACACGTGTCACACCCTAAAGCCACATATATATGTTGATATGTATCATATACTTCAGTTATCCATCAAAACATCAGCCAACATAGAAAAAAAACGTGAGGGAGAGAAATAGAGAGGCAGCCATGGTTCTTGAAGTTTAAAGGTTAGTTTTCCAATTTTCTTCCGTGAATTAATTATATACGGTGTACCTTAAGTACGTGTATACGTATATATGTATTTTAAGACCTTCATGGAACTAAAACTCCAGCTTTGCAATTGGAATTTGGAAGAGAAAATAAGAGAAAACGCTAGTTAACAAACCCGTTTTGGGAAGGGACAGTGGTTAGTAATATTGGTATAACTTCTTGTTTATAGCCTCGTTTTGGGTGATTCAATATGTTTTGGAAAGGTATTTCATGGGTATATAACTTTCATTTAGACTCCAAAATCCATTTTTACTTTTAGCATCTCGAAAAAGGGTGATGAAGTGTAGAGGAGGTACTGCCCAGATTTGGTTTTGGAAATCCTACACGGACAGCTGTGAGTATTTTGGTCATATCTTTTTGTACAAAATTGATGTAGGGATTATTCAAAATTCTTTGAGACCCTAAGACACATGTATATAACTTTCATAAAGGACGTAAATCCTGTTTTCCTCCATTACCCCTCGAAACGAAGCGACAAGGTAAAACAGTAAGCTGTCCAGATTTCACATTTTGGATAGTTTTGGCGAGTTTGACAAGTTTAACGTAAGGTAAGGCCTTTATATTTAACTTTGAGCTTTATGGTGTTGTTATGGAGCATTTTACCCGCCCTATAGGTGGCTGTAAGTGTGTAAATATCATTGGAACACTTGACGTTTGGAATAAACTAAATTGGAGTCGCTAGAAGTGAATTGTCATCGAAATAAAGTGTCATCTTGTGAGTTGCTGCTGCAGGGGTGTGGCTTCTTATTGCAGGGCCTGAATATGTCCTAATGTGTGTTAGGGTGCTGCTGGTTGAATCCACATGAACCCTCGTTACGTATAACTAAAGGCGTCACAAAATAAAGGCTAGACGCCCTATTTTGATATCGTATTTTTGAATAAGTCGTTTGGAATTTATGTTGTATATTGTTGGTATGAATTGCTGCAGGTTGTTGTTGTTGGTTGGCTGTAGGTCTTAGGGACCTAATTGGAAATTTGGATAGGGCACATTACAGGGGAGGTGCTGCCCTATTTTCGTCGACGTCTTAGCGAATAACAAAACTAGTCGGGGAAACGACTAAGGAAATAGATTCCATTAATACTAAGATGTAACCTAGGGTGCTAGAAAGTAAAAGGCGTTGATATTCATACTACTTTCATGTTGAATAGGTTCAAAGGACGGCGAGGCAAGCAGGATAAGTAATAATTCAGACAAGGTATGTAAAGCTTTCTCTTTGCATGTTTTGGTATAAGTTCGTACAACTATCTTTCTTTCCTTTTGGCAAGTTTTAGCCTTAAGTGAATTGTGTGTGGAATGTGGGGATAATTCCATTCCCAAAACTCCAAGTAGGCCTCATAACCCCTATCCACTGCTTAGTTTTGGAATTTCTGTAAGGATTGAGTATTGCCTAGTAAGGCTTCTACGTGTTAAACAGTAGTGTGTGAAAAGCTATCTCTCATTTTCCTTGACACGTATTTGATACAAAAATGAGATTATGATGCCATAATGATTCACCGAGCCCCATGATGGGCCGGGTATGAAATATGTGTATGCAGATCCCCTGAAGGGAAGTACAGACTACATAAAGCTTATTCTCTTTCTTCTTTTGGTCATGCCTTTGTCTTAGTTGTAAGTTGAATATGATCTGAGCTCTAGGGTAACTCTATTCTCAAACATCTCTTATTTACTTCTGCATATTGAACTCCTACAGTAGTCAAACTATTTCCCTGGAAACTGGTATATGTTAAAAAGGTACCAAAGGTACAGGCTCCAAGTCTTAAAGACTATACGAGATTAAGTGTTTTGAATCCATAAATGATTTGGCCCTACATTAATACATGTCTAGGGTCCCCGAGATTACTTTTGAGACAGCCCATAATGGCATTTAGAGGACACTCGAGATGACTACACCGTTACTCGGGTCCTCAAACAAAAGCTTAACTTTCTTATTCTGTTGAGTCTCTGATAATGATTTAAATTGCATATAGTTACTCACTACTCTACTAGTGTATATTATAACGCTTCTTTCCCTGAGTCCCGGGTCAGGATATGTTCTCGTGCACAGTTCACTGCATTATTCCCTGAGTCCCTCAATAGAGGTCCAGGATACGTGTATAGATATATGATGATGTGTTGTAATAAGGATGTGATGGCACTGGGGCCATGATTGTTTTACAGAGATGATTCACCGGACCCTCGAAAGGGCCGACTATATGATATGACTCGAACATGCATGTTTTTGTAATTCAGAAAGTACAGGTACAAGTTTCTGAATTGATATCTTATCCTCTGTTTCTCTATCTCAGATATGCTTCCAGTTGTATTATATTATGTTTTACATACTCAGTACATATATCGTACTGACCCCCTTTCTCGGGGGGCTGCGTTCATGCCCGCAGGTACAGATACAGATTTTGGGAGTCCGTCAGCTTAGGATTCCATGCAACTCAATTGGAAGAGGCTCCATTATATCGGGGCCTAGTTTTGATACTGTCCACAGATATATAAAAATTATTTCATCTATTTAGGGGTACGGCGGGGCCCTGTCCCGCCATATGTTGTCATTTATATGTTTAGAGGTCTGCAGACATGTATATGTGGGTTGTGTATGTCAGTTTGATTCAGCTGGGTCTACATGATATATGATATATGTTATTATGTTATGGCAGTCTTGTCGGCTTGCGTTCCCTATCGTGTTGTGGTACAAACGAAAAGAGCTACAGGTTTATGGAAATGTTATCGCCCAATGGGGATTTGTTACATGATATTGTTTATTTACAGTTCAATGTGACCACAGCTGATAGATATGTATACGGGGGGTCTAGATCGGACCCCAGTCGCGGCCTACGGGGTTAGGTCATGACATATCACGATCCTACTTTGCCTTAACGTCAACCACAAGAGATGATTCAGAATCATTTTGCACAATAACACCACCATCCTCGGAATCAACCAATCGAACTCCCAAACTGTCTAATCTATGCACATCCCGTATTAGCTCTTTCTTATACTTAATATGGGCAACACTATTCATGGACAATTTACTAAGAGCATCGGCAAATATATTTGCCTTACTCGGATGGTATAACAAACATATCATAGTCCTTCAATAATTCAAGTCATCTCATTTGTCGAAGATTCAAGTTCTTTTGAGTGAACATTTTGCAAGTAGTGTCTCCACAACCTCATAAAAAATACTACCGTTGTCAATTCTAAGTCATGTATTGGATAATTCTTTTTATGCACCTTGAGTTGCCTTGAAGAATAAGTTATCACTTTACTATTTCGCATTAGAACACAATTGAGACCAACTCGTGAAGCATTAAAATACACAACAAATCCATTGGATCCTTCAGGTAAAGTCAACACTAGAGCGGATGTAAGCCTATCCTTCAACTCTTTGAAGCTTTTCTCACATGCCTCGGACCATTAGAATTGTACCTTCTTTTGAGTCATTTTAGTCAAGGGCGATGCAATGGAAGAGAAACCTTCAACAAACCGTCTATAATAACTAGCTAAGCCCAAGAAACTTCGAATATCGAAGGGAGTCAATGGTCTAGGCCAATTCTTCACCGCCTCAGTCTTCTTTGGATCAACCATAATTCCCTTTCTGGAAATGATATTACCAAGGAAAGCAAAAATTCACATTTACTAAATTTCTCATACAACTAACGGTCTTTGAGAATATGCAACACAATCCTCAAATTATCGGCATGCTCTTCCTCACTCTTAGAATAGATCAAAATATCATCGATAAACTCAATCCCAAATATATCCAAGAACTGTTTGAACACCCCGTTCATTAAATTCATAAAAGCTGCTAGGGCATTCGTTAGTCCAAAAGACATAATCAAGAATTCGAAGTGACCATACCGAGTTCTGAAAGTCATCTTCAGAATGTCACATTCCCTTACTCGGAGTTGATGATAACCTGATCAAATATCAATCTTTAAAAAGTGGCTTGCTCCATGAAGTTGATCGAACATGTCATGAATCCTTGAAATGGGATAATTATTCTTAATTCTTACTTTGTTCAACTGCTCATAGTCAATACACATATGTAGAGAACCATCTTTCTTTCTAACAAAGAGAATCGAAGCACTCTATAGAGAGATATTCGATCTAATGAAAACCTTACCTAACAAATCCTTCAACAAGTCCTTTAACTCTTTCAATTCTACTGAAGCCAATTGTTTAGGAGAAATAAAGATAGGCTGAGTATCGGGGAGGAGATCGATACCAAAGTCTATTTCCCTTTTGGGAGAAATTCCTAGGAGATCATTGGAGTAAAATTTCAAAAATTCATTAACAATAGGGACTGACTCAAGAGTAGGAGTTTCAGATTTAGTATCTCTAACCCGAACTAGATGATATATGCAACATTTGGAAATCATTTTTCGAGCTTTAAGGTAAGAGATGAATTGACTCTTAAAAATGGAATTTCTACCTTTTCATTTTAGGACTGACTCATTTCGAAATTGAAACTTAACCACACGGGTTCTACAACACATGGAAGCATAACATGCATAAAGGAAATCCATACAGAGAATAACATCGAAATCGGTCATATCAAGATCTACAAGATCAACTAAGGTGATTTTATGCAAAACGGAAATTGAGCAATTTCTATAGACTATTTTAGCCTTAACTGAATCATCAACAGGAGTATAGACCGAAAAAGGCTGTAGAAAGATCTCGGGACTAACAATAAATCTCATAGCAAGGTAAGGTGTAACAAATGATAGAGTAGCACCCAGATCTAACAATACTATAAACATCAAAGTCAAAGACTTTCAACATACCCGTGATCACATAGAGAGAATCCTCAACCTCTTACCTAGCTTGAAGGGCATACAACCTATTTTGATGTGGACCACCACCTTGTGGATCTTTCCACCTTGAGTAGTTTGACCTTGAGGATGCCCTTCCTTCCCCTTGCTAGGGCATTCAGAGATCGTGTTCCCCATCATTTTGCATCCAAACATGCACCCGTACCAACTAAACATTTACCTCCATGATTTCTCCACACTTGGTACACCTAGGAAGAGTAGATCCACTAACAACTTCTTGTGCCTTATGATTAAAGGCCCTATCCTTATCAAACCTTTAACTCGAAGTTTTTGAAGAACCTTAGCCTTGAAACTTTTGTCCTTGTTAAAAACAACCATTACGACCTCCAGATTTTGAATGAGAAAACCCACCTTCTTGCCAAGCCTTCTTTGACTCCCTTACCTTCCTCTCTCCTTAAGCTTCTCCCCTTTAATTTTCTCGGCATAAGTCATTAGCCTAGAAATATCCATCTCCTTGATGAGCATAACAGCTTGACATTTTGTTATTACCGAGTCTGATACACTAGAAATAAACTTATTCATTCAGGGACGAAAGTTGGCTATCAAAGAAGGAGCATATTTAGAGAACTTTGTGAACTTGAGGGCATACTCCCTCACACTCATGTTTCTTGATTGAGGTTAATAAACTCCAAAAACTTCGCCTCCCTCAAATCAAGTGGAAAAAAGTGATCAAGAAAGACAACTTTGAAATCTTCCCAACCTATAGGACCCTCTTCAACTCTTTCGAGTTTTTCATTATTTGAACAAAACTTGAGGGACACCTTTAAGTTGATAGGCTACCAATTTCTCCATATCCTCCCAAGATACTCCTATGATATCAACAATTTTTGTACAACTCATCATGAAGTCTTGGGTATCCTCATCAACCTTGGATCCATGAAATTTGGGAGGGTTCATCCTTGTGAAATCTCTAACTTTTGAAGTCGTTGTACTCACATTTGAAGGAGCATCTATCCCTCAGTTCACTTGAGTAGTAACGTCTTGGGCTAGCACTTGAAAGTGGCTTGGAACTCCGCATTAGACACTTGATTATTCAAAGGGTCATTTGGAGCTTATTGCTCCTCTTTAACAACATTCCTTCGGATGGGGTATCTTCAAGGAAGCATGATTCTGTAATCGTCGCAAAGAGAAGCATTAAAGGAGGAAACCTTAGAGTTCAAATTATAGCACAATGAGATCAGAAAGAAGTGAAGTATTTCCTAAGACGTCTCATAACCTCCTATTCATAAATATGGTGCACTTCACATCGATGAGAAAGACTCTACTTAACACGGCATGTTAGACTCCCTAAGACACTTTAAATCTTGTGCTCTGATACCAAGTTTTTCACGACCCGAACTAAGGCCTAGCCGTGAAATAATGATTAGAATACCGAAGGACCCCAACCAAGCCTTTTCGCATTTCATTCATGAGCATACTTAAGGTAAATAAAGTAAATAAGCAAGATCAAGATACAGAAAAACCATCTCAATAAAAGCATAAGTCTCAAAATGAGGAAAAGACAACACACACTCTCACTATCTAAATTCTTAAGCTTTTCATAATCATAATTCATAGAAACTTGTTCATAGGAATAACTCATTATCATGTAATTCATGTAATGAGGGTGTAGGCCTTCCACAAAATATCTTTAGGGTCTTAAGTCACCTTCTTCATTAAGAATCTTAAGTCACCCTTTCATTAAATTTCTTAACAATCATTGAATCATCATTTACCCCTTTTCATAAGGCATTCATAAACCTTGAAAGTCATTCATGATTTCCCATTGAATATAACTTGAAAATCATGATCATAGTTCATAAATCGTACTTGTACTAACATATATCATGGGTCATTAAAATTCAACTTGAAAATATGCAATATGATGTGAATTATGCATAATAAGGCCAATAGCATTGAAATATATCATAATTAAGAAGACCAATGCAAATCATGAAATTAAGGCTTTTAGAAGAAGAATTCATAAGAGAATCGAGAAAAAATATTTGGGATTCCATGGGTGAAATGTACCCATGGAAGAAGTCCCACATACCTTGATTCTTAGAAGCCCTAAATTGAAAAGAATGGAAGCTTGACTTTGAAGAAATTCCTACACTTGACTGATGAAAGAGAAGACTTGGAGAACAAACTTCTTAGAGAGAGGATTTGATTTAGGAGATTAGGGTGAGAATGAGAGAGTTATAAGGGCTTACCGTAGTTAATATATGGGAATATAGTCCCAAAAACCATCCACATTCATTAATAAAATATAGGGAATGATCAAAATAACTCCACTTAAAATTAAATTCGAGACCTAGAACGGACCCTTACCACGACCCGTGAAGGTCAATACTGACTGTATTGGGGGTTGTGGTGATGGACTTACCTTATGGAAAACGATCTTTGAAAGGGGGTGCCCACCACGAGACCCACCACGGTCCGTGAAGGGTAATACGACTCGTGGTGGTTGGGACGTGGTTCCTGATTTGGAAGAATTTATGAGGTTGGTTAAAAGATATGGAAACTACAAAAAATAGAGTAACATTTTAGTGTAAGTTTTTTTCTAAAGAAAAGAAAATTTTACAAAAAAATATATGTTTTGTTTTATTTTGATTTTTATAAATAATTTATTGTTTTCTTAATTATATTTTAGTTCTAGCTATTTTAACTATTCTATATTTTATTAGTATGGAAAGAATTAATTATTATTTATTATTATATTTTTTTTATCTTTCAAAATAAATAACCCATCTTCCACTCACATTTTGTTTTCCTCAACTTATCTAGACTACCCCCACTATCCCAACACCATTTCACTTATCTCCCACACCTCTCACATATTTACATCTATATACTACAACACAGCAAAAGAAGAAGACCTCATCTTCCATATCGGCACACAAGAAAAAAAGACCTCAAGAAAAACTCTCACAAAAAACCAACAACATAGTACAAAAAAAACAACCACAAAAGACGTACAAACACAGAAAAGAGAGGAGAAATAAAAAAAATCTTATTTCATCACACCGTTCGAGCTCTTGTTCGTTGGCTCTGGTTTTGGATCTTGTAGAAGAGTTTAACATTTTCTAACACTTGGAAATCAGTATATTGTAGCTTCTCTGTTGTGAATTAATCTTCTCCAAAAGGTAACACGTAATTTTTATTGTATGATTTGATTTCACGGTTATAAAAGACTTGATTACAAGGTTACGAGGTTGCTCAAATTCTATGTGTGTTTAAATTTGGCTTTATAATATTGATATGTATTTGAACTTTTTATATAGTTAAATTTAAAGTAAAATTGTGGTTCAACATGTGATTACTTCTCGCATGCTTAAAGATTCAATTTTTAACTTGTTCTTGATTAAAACATGAAACTTGATGTTCTAAGTTATGTAATTAATTGATATTCTGATGATATTAAATTTTAATGAGTTAAGTAAATTTTCCACTTTGCATGTTAAATATTTTTTTATTTGATAAAATAAAAATAAAGATCTGCAACTTTCTTTGCATTTTTTAGTGATGAATCTATTCAGATTATTAAATAAATAAGTTAATGTCAATCTATCTTATTAACTTTGGTTGTGTCATGACCTGAACTAAGGTCAAGCCGCAACATGGCTATCGGGATTACGAGGGATCCCAACCAAGATATCTTAGCATACATAAGGTAGAGAAACGTAAAAAATAAGTGGAAGTAATAACTCAAGGGAATGGGTCTAAGGGATAGAAAACTCCATAGATGTCCAACCGAACTACATCACATAGCATCTAAACATTCCTCTAGTCTAGTCTTTGATGGGGGCTTAGGACAAGCTCCTAGCTCACTAAAAAAATAGAATAAAGTAATGAAATGATGTGAAAAAAAATTCATATCCTCGATGATATGAGGACTCACCAACTTCTTGGAGAATACTAAGCACTC
This sequence comes from Solanum dulcamara, assembly GCF_947179165.1. Taxonomy (NCBI): domain Eukaryota; kingdom Viridiplantae; phylum Streptophyta; class Magnoliopsida; order Solanales; family Solanaceae; genus Solanum; species Solanum dulcamara. The sequence continues at coordinate 50,236,930 of NC_077243.1, forward strand.
TAGCCACGAATCGGATGATCGACGTTCGCCCCTACATTATGATACAATGTAGGCAAAAGATGTGTTAGTACATAGAAGGTACTAAGTATGTGAGAAGTACATGAAAAAGTAATAGGACATGATCAATATGACATAAGATGCATGACCGACAGCATGAGCAAAGCTTCAAAACATTTTAAAACATATGAAAACTCATGGTTAATGCATATCATAAAACTTCATAGCTTAACTTTCAACTTGTGTAGAATAATATCTTTAACCGACATCTTAAGACCATGCGAGCTATAACATAGAATCCGATGTAACCCTCATCGAGAAGGGGAGACTACCTTGACAGGGTATACTCCGTCATGGTACTCAACTCAACTCAATTGTGCTATATGTGGTTCCACTAGCTGCAATCCTATGCGGGCAACGTAGTTTGATACTTTAGGTTGCTACTAGGATTCCCTTGGGTAACTAGCTGCGTTACCGAACTGAATCCCATTTAGAAGTTTTCTCGGTGCTTAGTCAATATCCCAATGGAATTCATTAAAACATGATCATAAACATTAAAGGAAAAGATAGTATCTACCTATCAATCCATCTATATAAAACATAATAAGAATAGCTCATTAACTTTAGTGATTCATAGGAATCCATAACTTCGGTGAGAATTGTCCTTATCACCATCTTAAACATGATTGTGTGAGAATTGTACTTATCACACCATAATAATTTTATGTGATCATAATTAATCATCATCATAACTTTCATCATTAAATCATAATCTAAATTTTAAATCATGAAAGTTTCTTTAAACATCATTAAACTCATAATCAACTCATGAAAATCATCTTTAACTTCATAATCATACTTGGAAATAGCTTTACGCATGAGCATTCATAATTCAACTTAAAATCATGCAATTCATATGAAAATATGCCTATAAAGATCATTGATAATCATCTAAAATGAAATTGAAATATCCCAATGCAATTCATCAAAACTAGGGTTCATAAACCATTGAAAATTGAGGAAAACATGGAGAAACTTTGGAACTCCATAGGTGAAAGGAACTCATTGATCAATCCTCACATACCTTGATTGAATTCACTTAGAATTGAAGAAGAAATCTTGGTGAAATTTGAAACCCTAGCTTGAAACTTGGAGAGGAACCTTGAGAGAATTGAGTTCTTGCCTTGGAGAATTGTTTTTTAAAAGAAAGATTTAGAATGAAGAAATTTCAAAGGATTGGGTAGAATAGGCTTGAAATTAACCATAATTGTGTCTAGGCTCATTGAACCGAACTTGAGAAATGACATAAATACCCCTCATTAAAATTGGGAGTTTGGACGTATGAATCAGCTCTTATATCTCGTCCTCAAATCTACAATTCGTAGACTTGAATCATAGTGCATGTCTTTGAGAAGACTTAAAAATATGGTCTCTGAACTTTCTATGCGAGTCGTCATTATGACTCATAACCACGTCTACGGTTCATAGACTTTTCCATCCTGCAAGTCTTAATTTTTGAGATTTTGGGAGCTTCTGAAGTGCACCTATGAGTCATAATTATCACTCATCGTTATGCCTACGAGTCGCCATCTAAACTCGTCTTATGGGCCTGAAAACCTGCAAGTTTGTAAATCTCTGAAGTTTGGAACTGGGTCATCCTTACAACTCATCAACAGGACGATGAATCGTCTTGTTGAGTCGTAGGAAATCCTTAGTGACTTTTTTGAACAAGTCCAAGGACTGCCTCTACGACTCGTTTCTATGAGTCATAGGAACCTCTACGAATCGTAGAGTGGGTTGTAGACCTGAAATTTGTTTCGTTTCTTGAGGTTTCTCCTTCGTTCTAACTTTTTGACTTTCGGAGTCTTACAGGTTGTTGACTTTTGACTTTAGTAAGTTGCATCGTTTAACTTCTAACAAAAAATTATTTTTAACTTTTCATTTTTTAATGACTTTGTTAGTTGAATTTATTTTAATTGAATGTTAGGAGCATGATTAGGTAGAAAAATATTAAAATGTTAAACAAATTTGAGGCTTGACATACAAATAAATAAATAATTCGTGCCAAGATTGGAAAGCGCTGCTACCAATATACCACACACTAATAAAATAAGATAGTTTTAAATAATTTATAATAAATCGAATAGGGTAGGTAAATAACTTTTTTATTCTTAAGCTTATATGTATAATATATTTAAAATTAGTACAAGCCATATATAAATTAATAAATCAACCATGTTGGAACCACGAGACTTGAGAGGTGCTTAATACCTTCTTTTTGGTCAGCTGAATTCCTTTTCTAGATTTCTAGTTCGCAAATCAATAAAAAAATAAAGAGTCAACTTTCTTTTGATTAAGAATTTAAATAAGGTGACTTGGAACAACCAAATTCAATTACAAGTGGCGACTCCGAAATAATAAAATAATCTCCTTTTCAAAATATTCACTTAAATTTGAAAAACTTGTCGAAAAAGGGGTGTGACATCTCTGGCGACTCTGTTGGGGATAACCAAAATTCAAATTTGTTAATATTGACTTATGTATGGCTTTTATTAATTTTATTATATTGTATTTGTTTTCCTAATTTGTTGATTGCTTGTTTATCTAGTGCTTTTATATTATTTGAAATGTAATATAAATTGTCTAGCTCGCACACTCATCTAAGTATTCTGAAAGATACATTGCATTCAGAGATGTGATCTATGCTCCCGAACATTTCTTTGATATACCAGAGATACGATTACTCTCCTGGGAAGAATTTTATAGTCAAACATATTTTAGGATGAGAAAGACAAATAGTGAGGTCGAAAAGCCTTCTATCGGTAATTTGTCCCTTTCTGACTCGAGTTGTCCACTTGTTTTATAGCCAGTCTAAACACCCATTCCATGAGGTTGTTATACCTAGTAGAACAAGCCTAGGACAGTGATTATTCTTAATAGAATCCGCTTTATCTGCATCATATGTATATTTAACTTAGTGTGACTCAACACAGAGGTCATGTCCATCTAGGCCATGAACCATCTTTCAGACCCAGCCTGTTTATGACTATGTGCTATTCGTTACATTCTTTGAAAGATTCTATTTGAATGTTGACCGACATTAGAATAAATTAGTAAAATGAAAAAAAAAAGAATCTTTCTCAATTTTTAATAAATATAAAAAATTAGTAAAATCTCAAATAGTTCGGTTCTTGCATTTTTGCAGTAAAATGACCGAAACAAAAAACATTCCTCCTAGGGTTCAGTGATCTTTATTCAATATTTTTTAAAAAATCATCTTTATTCAAGAAATTCAAAAAAAAAGATTTTATCCTCTAAAATTCAAAAAAAAGTTTTCTTGCTACACATATATGAAATTCTGAACTACGCACACCTGAGAAAGATATGTAGGCAACTTTCCTTGGGTTTGGTGGTACTTATTTAAAAAAAATTCAAAAAAAAAGTTTTTCCATATTCAAAAACAAAACAAATATTTCATTGTTCAAACAAGCTAAAAAAATAAATTCTTATTTCATATTCAGCAAAAAAAAAAGTTTTTTTTCTGAGATTTTTGAACTACGCACACCTGATTCTCACATCGTTGAGATACGTAGATAACACTCCTTAGATTTAGTGATCCTTATTCAAGAAATTCAAAAAAAGTGAAAGAAAGTATTATTCCCTGTTGTAAAAAATATTTCTTATTAAAATGATGGAGTATGTTTATGAACCATCTTTCAGAACAACACATTCATAAAAAAAATTATTCCTTATTTATAAAAATAAAAGAAAATATTTATTTCTTATTAAAAAAAATACGAAGTTGGCTTATGATCTTTGTCAACTACGTAGACCTGATTCTCACAACGTTGAGATACGTAGGCATCCCTCCACGGAATTGGTGATATAAGTTCGAAAATTCAAAAAAAAAAGTTTTAAATGCTCATTCAAAATCAAATAAAAAAAGTTTGTTCACTCTTGTTCCAAAAATTTAAAAAGTTTTTTCCTCCTTCAAAAAATAAAAAATAAAAGTTTTCTTACTGTATGTTTCACAAGCTTTACGAACTTCACACACCTGATTTTCACACCTTGATGAGATATGTATCCAACCCTCCTTGGGTTCGGTCATCTTAATTCAAGAAATTCAATGTTTTTTATTCCTTATTAAAAATGTCCAAAAAAGCTTTTATTACTTGTTCATAAAAATAAAAGAAAATGTTATTTCTTATAATAAAAAATATAATGTTTTCTTATGATCTTAGTGAACTACACACACTTGATTCTCACTTCGTTGAGATATGTAGACATCCCTTCATTAGATCAGTGATATAAGTTCAAAATTCAAAATCTTCATTCAAAATCAAAAAAAAAATGTTTGTTCACTCTACTCTGAAAAAAAGTAAAAGCCTTCTTCAAAAATAAAACATAAAAAAAGTTTTCTTACTTAATGTTTCAGAAGCTTTGTGAACTATGCACACCTAATTTTCATCATCCGAAGGAAATACATAGTAAATCCCCTATGCATGTGATATTCCTTAATACAAAAGATTTTTAATTCTTATTAAAAAAATTAAAAAAGTGTTTCTTGACTTAATTGGTACCAACATATTTAGAAGTGTGCATGAAAAAAAGTGTTAAACTATCTGGCATGATAGAGGGAACCAACTTTGTTGTGACCAATAGATTCTCTTGGTGCCTCTTAATTATACTTACATGACTCGTGAGAAATTATCTTGCTCAAAATTAGGGTTAAAATAAATTTGATCTCATTGTTTCATGTATATTGTGCGGTGAGCTTTAGATCTAAAATTCAATGACATTGTTTTGTAGATCTAGAACTTGGCCTGAATGCCTGTTGATGCAAAATTTTGAGCAAAACTGAACTTTGGAAAGGATTGTAGGCTTTCTTTGACCCCATTGTGCCTTTGAAGCCTACCAAATGTCATGTAATCCATAAAACTCCCCATTTGAGTCTATATTTCTTTTTATTCGAATAACCACATCTTAACCTATATCATTATCAGCGTATAAATGTACTACTCCTTGATCCTACCTCTCTGACTACACTGATGTCACGATTCAAAAGTCGAAGTCATGATGACACCCATTCCAAACCCCATCCCAATGCGTAAGTCAAAAAGTAACCATACGAGACTCTCAAAAGGGAAGTCAGGCCACAGTATACACAATAAAAGGGCAACAACAACAAAATAATTCCCAAAACCTGTTGTTATAAGTGTAAAAAGTATCTAAAAACAAAAATTTGAGTCTGAATATACGGTTTAAGTCTCTGAATATAGAAAAGACTAAAAATGAAAGAGGGAATAGTGATGATCTTGATTCTAAGATCTCAGCACTGATTTGATGATAATGTATCCACTGGAATGAACTACTACTGAACACCCTGGCTAGTATCCGCACCAAAAGGAACACAAAAGTAGGGGTGAGTACAAACCACATATTCTCAGTAGGTTTAACTGACTGAGTATAAGGAATTAATCAAAAAACTATGAAATAAACTAAAGAACACTTCCACCTGCACACAGAAAAGTTCTACTTCGACTACGCTGCTGCCAATTTATATAGAACGGTGCGAGTAAAGTAAACACATAATACAGTTCAATATCACAGTTAGACAGATAGGTCAAGTATCATAGGTATCAGTGCAATGCAATGTATTATGATGATGCAATGATATAATGATATGGTGGGATCAAGGCTATTGCACAACCTATCGTATACACCTATTGAGCTATGCTACCAAACAAGATCCATGAGGGTCTCGAAGACCATATACCTCATCACAATCTCAATGTATCAACTACTTCATCACCCAACTCATGGCCAAGGACTCATGATACTAATGTCTCATTTATTTGCCACCTATCTCGTAGTCAGGGATATAAAAGATGTCACATTTTCTCTTTCAAAAGGGTTTCTACAGTTCTCAACTTCCCAATGATCAATAATAGTATGAATGAGGATGAATGCAATCACAATATATAATGTATGGAGGTAATATTCAACTCAACATGTAGTACCAGGTTCAAAGTTCTCAAAACTTAACCTAAGCATGATATTTACCCTCAATAGACAGTAATGGGAAGGAAAATACATCAATTAAGTGTTCACACTTTCTCAACAATAAATCACTACTCAGGCATGCTTAAAATCCTCAACTCAACCTCTCAGACAGCATTACCAATCAAATTACCTCTACTCATCTCTACTCATTCAAGTCATAGATTACAAAGTCTCAATCATGGATAAAATATAAGATAAGGCCCCTACACGGGATACATAGCCCATATAAGCCCCCACACCGGCATCACAATATCAATTATCAGTTCCAAATAACACTACGACCCCATCCCAAAGTTTACAACATAGATCTTGACTAATCACCCCAACTCAGCCCCAAGAAGGATAGTCAAACCTACCTCAATTGTTGAAACTGTACTCGAATGCTCTATCGGATGAACGACCTTTGAATTCAATGTCCAAAATGATAACCCACTATCAAGAATAAAACATACGTATCATAAGGAGTCCAATGACATCCATATTGATAGGTTTTAGAACTAGAGATAAAATAGTCTAAAAATTAATTAATTTTGAAAAGGTTCAAATCTGGAATTTTATTAAAAAATCACGTTCTACTCATTGAGGGGAGTTTGTGGGTGATAATCCCATAAAAATAGGCCAAGAAACAAGGTAGAAATCACTGAAACCGAATTGAAATTTAAACACCAAAATACCCAACAATTATCACTTAAAACTAGACTTAATCAAGCATTAAAGGAAAGAAAATTTACCGATAAATGATGATAAATTGAAAAAGGAACTTACCCACATGAAAACCTTCAAGAACTTGATCCAAAATCGCCTACTCAAAGCTCAAAATGAATAATGATGGTGGTTTTTCCGGAAATGGGTCTGTTTTCATAACTTAACACTGTTCACGCATAAAATACCTATCACGATCACGAGCAACTTATCCTCGTGATCGCGAGGCAATGGAAAAAGACTCATTGGAATCATGTGAAAAGATTCGCGATCGCGTAGAAAAAAATCTGAGCAGGTCGCGATCGCTAGGAACTCTTCGCGATAGCAAATAACACGTGGACCTGCACCATAAACCAAAAACCAAAAACAACAGCTAAAACACCATCCAAAAATGCCTCGGTTGGACCCTTAGAAATCATTCGGGGTCTGATAAAAATAAACCGAATGTGCTACTCTACTAAATTGGACATTTAGGACTCAATGGAATCATCTAATTTTTGAAAAGAAATTGTTTTGACTAAAATAGCCTCCCGGATCCCTTATTGGCCTAAAACTCAACTCTTTGGCCAAAAACTCAAAATAAAAATTAAGGTCCCGGGGCTGGAAGTCAAGGTTCAAATAGACCAACTCGACGTTCCAGACGTAGCAGAACTGACAGAATTCTCATCTGACACTCGAATCTCAAAACGTTGATCGAAGTCAAACCAACACATTTAAAACTTCACTTTTTAACTTAAGATCTCAAATTCACATATCAACTCCAATTCTATTTTTGATGACTCTCCTAGACCAAATTCCCCACTCTAGAGCTGATGAAACTGGCAGAATGTCGTTCTGAGATCCTTAACTCCATTTGGAACTAAAAACCACATTTTCACCTTTTAACTCTATAGAATTCAAGAATATGCCCATTTAACTACCTATTAAGACGTTAACACATTCAACCACATAAACTAAACAAATAATACTTGAAGACAATAATGATAGGGGTTAAATAGTATTTCACATAAATTTCCGAAAATGGCCCTCAAGGCCATTACAACAACCACCACTAAAAAGGATATTCGTCCTCAAACATAAGATAAAGAAAAGTACCTCGAGTCTCAAAAGGCTGAGGGTACCAGACCCACATATCAGAATCTAACTCCCACGTCGCCTCCTCAATAGGCCAATGCCTCCACTGTACCTTGACTAAAAGGATCTCCTTGGTCCTGAGTCTATGAATCTGTCTGTCTAGGATAGCTACCGGCTCCTCCTCATAAGTCAAAGTTGGACCCAACTCTACCGCATCATAAGAGATCATATGGGACTCATTCAGTATGTACTTGCAAAGCATGGAGACATGAAACACCGGATTGATAGCCGACAATATAGGGGATAAGGCCAACTCATAAGCCACCCCACCCACTCTCCTAAAAATCTCAAATGGGCCAATAAACCTCGGGCTAAGATTTCCTTTATTCCCAAACCTCATCACACCCTTCATGGGTAATATTTTAAGCCATACACAATCACCCACCATGAACTCTAAGGGTCAAACCCTTCTGTCAGCATAACTCTTTTGATGACTCTAGGTTGCCAATAGTCGACCCTGAATCAAATGTACCCGTTCCATAGCATCTCAGAGTAAGTCAATATCTAATGCATCAACCACAACTAAATCAAACTGCCTAATGGGTGACCTGTACCTACGATCATACAATGCCTCAAATGGTACCATTTGAATGCTGGAGTGATAACTATTATTATAGGCTATCTCTGCTAAGGGAAAGTGTTGGTCCCATTGAGCACCAAAATCAATCAAACAGGCCCTAAGCATAGCCTCCAACACCTGACTAGTCTGCTCGAACTGGCCATCAATTTGGGAATGAAATGCTAAAGTTATCTCTAGTCGCGTGCCCAAACTACGCTGCAATGCCCCCCAAAAGTGAGTGGTGAAAACTGAACTCTTATCTGACACAATAGAGATAGCCACTCCATGCAACCTAACAATCTCCCAAAGGTAGATCCTAGCTAACTGGTCCGCATTGTAGCTAGTCTTTACCAGAAGGAAATGGGTTGATTTGGTCAAGCGGTCCATAATCACCCAGACAGATTCATACTTATCCAATGCCATAGGTAATCTAAACACGAAGTCCATAGAAATACACTCCCACTTCCACTCGATAATGGGCATTCTTTGTATAGAACCACCCAGTTTCTGATGCTCATACTTCACTTATTGGCAATTCAGACACAGCCACAAGTCAACAATGTCCCTCTTCATGCCATACCACCAATAGTGTTGTTTTAAGTAATGAAATTCTTTGATACTCTCGAGTGAATCGAATATTTGGAACAATGACCCTCCTCTATACGTTCCCAATCACTAAATAAATAAATAATTTGTGGCAAGATTGGAAAGCACAGCTACCATTACATCATATACTAATAAAATAAGATAGTTTTAAGTAATTTATAGTAAATCGAAGAGGGCGGGTTAATCGCATTTTTATTCTTAATCTAATAAGTATAATATATTTAAAATTAGTTCAAGCCATATATAAATCAATAAAGTGAATGTGATGGAACCACGGGACCCAAGAGGTGCCTAATACCTTCCCTTCGGTCTACAAAATTCTTTATCTAGATTTCTAGTTTGCAGACCAATAAAAAATAAAGAGTCAACTTCCTTTACATTAGAAATTTAAATAAGGTGACTTGGAATACTAAAACTCAATTCCAAGTGACGATTTCAAAATAATAAAATATTCTCTTTTTCAAAAAAGTCAAATTGGAAAAACTGTCAAAAAAGGGTGTGACTCATAGATCATTCATAAAATCCTTTTTCAATCATGACCATAGTTTCATAAATTTATACTTGAAAATAGCATAGGGCATGGGTCCATGAAAAATCAACTTGAAATCATGCAATTTAATTTCGTTCATGCATAATTAAGTCAATGATAATGAAATAAACCATAATTGAAGTAACCTAGTGCAATTTCATAAGAATTATGGCTTAGAAGTAGAATTCATAAAGAGAATTTGAAGAAGAACCTTGGAAATCCATAGATTGAAGGATCTATTGATGAATTCCCATATACCTTAGACAATTAAAGCCCTAAATGCACTTGAATTGGAGGCTTTGAGTGGAATTCTTTTAGAACCTTGCTTGAGAAGGATGAAGACTTTGGGAGGAAAATTGTAGAGAGAAGATTTATGTTTAGCGTGAATGGGGGTTAATGAGGGAGTTAGGAGGGTTTAGAATGGTTAATAGAATAGGATTTGTACCCAAAAAAATCCGAATACATTAATGAATTAATAGGATAAAGACCAAGATACCCCTTAAAATAACTGAATGGGTCACTTGGATGGGAGGTCACCACAGACTATCAAAGTCACCATGATTCGTGGTAATGGTCATGAACTGGAGGGTTGGGATAAAGCTTGAAAGGTTGACCTCCACGAGCCCCACTACGACCCGTCAAAGGCTCCATGGGTCATGGACCTTGTCATGAAGGGGCCCTTTCCTTTGGGTCCATCTATCTCTCCTACACAGACCTCACTATAGTCCGTGCAACCTAATGGCCCATGAAATGGATTTCGTGGAAATTAACAAATTTGGGGTCTGAGGGGTCAAGAGCACGAGCAGTCTACGATTAGTGGTGCTGACCACGATCCGTAGACCCTCTTATGAACCCTACCCTCTATTTTACCCTTTTTCTAGCTCAATTCCACGGTGCCTTTCATGGCCCGTGGTGAGATTCACGGTTTGTCAAAACTGCACGTGAAAACTCAAGAAGTTGCAAATTCGAGAAATTTTTGTTTAAACTCTATTTTCTAACTTTTCAACTTCTGGGGTCTTATAATACCCTAGTTCCCAGCCCTAGTTCTCAAGAGCTATCTTATTCTATAAGGATTAGAGACTTTTGATAATGAACCCATCAATCTTCACTGGATCCAAAGATGAGGAGGATGCTCAAAACTTCATTAATAACATATAAGATCCCGAAGGCAATGCATGCAATTGAGAAAGAGGGAGTTGACCTTGTTTTCTATCAACTGAAGGATTTTGCTAATATCTTGGTACACCCAGTAGGAGGAAAATCTAGGTGAGGATTTTGAACCTGCAGTCTGTGATGAGTTTGAAAATGCATTCCTAGAACACTTCTTTCTGTGAGAGATGAGGGAAGGAAAAGTTGAGGAGTTTGTTAATTTGAAGCAAGAGGGGATGATCATGAAAGAGTGAAACCTCAAGTTCATCTAATTGTCTAGGTATGCTCCCAAAATAGTTCCTGATGTGAGAGCTAAGATGGGGAAGTTTTTTTCTGGCCGAAGCAAGCATGCAAAGTATATGTGTCAGGCTGCCTTATTGATTTCAGACATGGACACCTCTAGACTTATGGTGTATACTCAGCAAGTCAAGGAGAAACAGAGGAAGGATAGGGAGTAACACCAAAGTATGAAGGCCAAATACATAAGTAATTAGTCTAACATTTAGAAAAGTGGTAATGACAACTGTTACTTCTCTCAGAAGAGGTCTTCTAGTTATGATACTTCATCAGTAAGTACACCTACAGCCAAAAACAAGAATGACTAAAGGTCTCAAGGTAACCAAAATTTTAGAGCTTAGGGCTCATAGTCTCATGGCATTATAGTCCATAGTTCTTCATGCAAGCCACCTGATGGTAAGTGTGGTAGACTTCACATGGGAGAGTGTCGAGATGTCATTAATAGTTGCTATAAATATGGCTAGATGGGTTATTTTATAAGAGATTGCCTATCTAAAAGGTAGAGTAATGGGGGAAATAGAGACCAATCTTCTTCAACAGCACCACCAAGTAAAGATAATCAGAGAGGCTATACTTCAAGTGCAGTCAGAGGTCCAAAACGTTTATATGCTATAGCTAGTTGCCAAGATTAACAGAACTCACTAGATGTTGTCACTGTTATACTTTGAGTCTTTTCTCATGATGTATATACATTACTTGACCAGGTGCTACCTTGTATTTTATGGCTCCTTATGTATTCGTTAAGTTTGGGATCCTTCCCAATTGACTCTTAGAAACATTCTGTGTTTCTACTCCTATTGGTGAGTCTATTCTATTTAAAACAGTTTATCGAGATTATTCTGTCTCTATTTATCATAAAGATACTTCAGCATACTTAGTTGAGTTAGACATGGTTGACTTCAATATCATTCTTGGCATGGACTAGCTTTATGCTTGTTATAACTTAGTTGATTGTAAAACCCGAGTGGTCAAGTTTTAGTATCTAAATGACCCTGTTATTGAGTGGAAGGGTAGTCCAGCTTTGCCTAAGGTCGATTCATTTCATTCCTTAAGGCCAGAAAGTTAGTCTCTAAGAGGTGTATCTACCACATTGTTCGAGTTAGAGATGATAGTGTGGAGATACCATGCCTTCAGTCAGTTCCAGTTGTGAGTGAGTTTCCTGAAGTCTTTCCTGAGGATTTACCTAGAGTCCTTCCCAATAGAGAGATAGACTTCGGAATAGATGTTCTTCTTAATACTCAGCCTATCTTTGTTCTTCTATATAGAATGGCTCCAATCGAGTTGAAAGAGTTAAAAGAGTAGTTAAGAGGTCTCCTAGATAAGGGATTCATTAGGCCAAGTGTCTCACCTTGGGGCGCTCCTATCTTATTCATACGAAAGAACGATGGTTCCCTTAGGATGTGTATTTGTTACCATCAGTTGAATAAGGTTATCATAAAGAACAAGTATCCCCTTCTAAAAATCGATGACCTATTCTACCAACTTCAGGGTTACACTTGTTTCTGTAAGGTAGTCCTTAAATCAGGCTATCATTAGTTTGAAAGTGAGAGAAAGTGACATCCCGAAGACAACCTTCAAAACTAGGTATGGTCACTATGAGTTCCTAGTTATGTCCTTCGATTTGACTGACGCTCCTACAACATTTATAGACCTCAAGAATAAAGTGTTCAAGCAGTATCTATACTTGTTTGTTATTGTGTTATCATTGACATTCTAATATATTTGAGAAATAAGGAGTATGCCCGTAATCTTAGAATTTTTCTCCTGTCATGACCCAATTTCTCTTGTGTGGCATCTACTATAACCCACTTGTAGGTAAGGCAACCTGTAACCCAGAACAACTAGTAATAGGTTTAAGGGTAGAAACTTAACATGAGTTAGTAGTTCTAACATAAACAGGATAATTCAGCGGAAGGCAAACCAAAATAACATATATACAACTGATCCCTCCTAGAACCTAGAAGTCACTATTATAGAGATGACTAACAAACAATTACAAGTCCCAAAACTGGACAACATAAAAAAACCATCTCAAAAAGCAAAAGACAAATAAAATATATGTATAGAAGGAGATGGGTAAATCCATATTGTTGTGTGATCACCCTCACCTCCGATCAAGATTGCTTCAAGCTCGAGTCAATATTGACAATTGGTGCTTGGACCTGCATCATGAAAATAGATGCAAAGTGTAACATGAGTACCAAAATAACAGGTATCTAGTAGACATCATAGGCTGACTTAGCTAGAAAAATAAAGGCGATATGAATAGAGAGATTAGAATAGAACAGAGGTCAAAAGAAGAAGTCTAATCTAAGTAAAGCAACGAGATGCACATGAGTGTAAAAGATCTAACTAAAGTAATATACAACTAAACTACACCTAACTGGAACCCCGTAAGCCTAGAAGGTACACTCGTGTGTAAGTTTAAATAAAAACCATATTGGACCCCTATAAGACCGATGAGTACACAAAATAGCTACAACTACTGAGAACTGAAATTGAGAGCCCAAGACCAGAGGATAAAGAACCAGAACCTCCATCCCATCCAGTACAATCTGACAGTATGGAGGCCGAACTTGTCTAACTTGCCGCTCCCGAGAAGTATCCAAGAACTGATCAAGTATCGAGTAACGCCAAACCTCTAATCAAAAGCTCATTATAAGGATTTAAATACTGAGGCCATCCCTACATAATCGGATGCTCATCAATAATGCTAAAACGGTCGAGGCAGGTGCAGGAATTCAAATGTTCGACAAGGTTTCCCAATATAACTAGTGCAAATGTTCCCAATGATCAATAATACCAAATTCTATGGATCCCCATCCATAGTTATTCAATTAATAAACACCATCAAAACTAAGCCTCAAACCAATCTTGAATCATAGAGCGGAACCCGATGTCGCCATAAAAACTTGCATAATCGTAGAATAGGGGAATTAAGGGTAGAAAGTCATCGAAGCAAGCATATCTCCTAGCTAAGGCCTAAACTATCAGACTCAAGTCTGCTACATATGTCTATAAGGATCTAAGCTAGATGAACGATGTTGGGGAAAAACTAAGGCCTATCGGGTCTGAATCATGCATTTCTAAGGTAAGAACTATTCACACCTTGACTAAGGCCGAACATGTCTAAATGAAAAATAAAAAAAGTATACGAACATACCATAAGGGATGGATATGCTCACAATTACTAGATAAAACCTCGAAAAGGCCTAAAATGATTTCTAAACGATTAAGCATGATTCAATACTACCCAATCCCAATTTCAAACTAATAAACACACAATTACACTCTCAAGCTCAATATAAAGAAGGAAAAATAGTAGCCTACCTATAGGCCAATCGCGAGCTCTCCAAAATCACGAAATTAGAGTTTTCCCTTTTCTAATGGCCTTCCAATGCTGATACACTATCAAAAATATGTATACAACATTATTAGGGTAGTTTGGACTTTAAAATTATCAAATTCAGAGACAAACTAATTTTGGAGTAAAAAATCAGTAATGTGGGACTCGCTCCATAAATTACAGAATTAACTCTGTGAAAAGGTCCTACACGCTACCCCAAACTTGTGTTCCAAAAAGGAACACAATTCAGTGCCCAAAATAGTCCCAATAGAAACTTACATCAAAAAATCACCAACAACCTCAAAATACAACTAAGGCAGCAGGAAAATGGGTAAAATTATAGGCGTGGTTTGAATATGGGATCACAAGCTAATATTTCTTGACTTACATCACTTACAGGCATCGTAAAAGTGACCCCCACCCAGAGGCGGGTTTTGCTTTAGCGATATAAGATTGCTTAAGCGAGGGGACAGTTTCTTTAGTGACCCCGTGCACACAAATGAGATACGCTATCACCCAAATTTGATATTCCGGACTCAATGGAGCATGCCAAATTTCCATAAGAGGTCATTTTAATGAAAAATGGGTCTCAGACCTAAGTGCCATTTTTACCAAATTCCACAACAAGCCTCAGAATTAGACCTGAAGCTTTAGGAAGCGAATCAAGGGTCATTCTAGACCAAACTCGATAATTCGGAGCTAACTGTGCTGAAGGAATTTTAATCTAAGCGTGCTTTCTAAGAATGTTAACCAAAGTCAACGTTAGGCTAAATTTTAAAAGCTAAAGTGACAAATGGCCTCAAACTCGCACTGATTGCATCGATATTTGTGTCGACCATGCCACTAGCATAATTTAGCTATTTTGGAGCCGATGGAACCATCAAAATTTTATTTTGAGGTCATTTATCTAAAGTAATAACCGAAATCAACTTTTCAAGTCATAAAGGCTCCAAAGTAGAGAAAGGAACTAAAGTCCAAATGAACGACCAAACAACTGAACAGTTAGTGCCAGCAAGTCATAAATGACTTAGCTCGCTACAGGAACACTTTAAGGTCACTATAGGAATGCTTTAAATAATGAAAAAGAGGCATTAAGGCAAAAATGACCTGGAGGGTCATTGCAACATCCACTACTAAAAAGAAATTTCATCCATGAAAGTAAGAGTCAAGAAGTACCTATAGGCTTAAATAAGTCAGGGAACTATTCTCGCATCTTCTGCTTGGTCTCCCAAGTAACCTCCTCGACTAGACGGTGCCTCCTATAGAACTTAATAATAGGAATAGCTCTCAACCGCAACTGTCTAACATTTTTGGAAAGATGGCCATTGGTTCCTCTACAAAGGTCAGATGATCATCTAATTCAGTTGAATCATACTAGGGCACATGCGACTCATCTGGAATATACCAGCGTAACATTGATACATGGAAAACTTGGTAGATAGATGATAGTGTTGAAGGAAAAGCTAACACATAGGCAACCTTACCAACTATCCTCAATATCTCAAAAGGTCCTATATACCTAGGGATGAGCTTGCCCTACCTCTCAAACCTCATCATGCCCTTCATGGGCGATACAAGAAGAAATACCCGATCACCAATTGAAAAACCTCAATGGTCGGCACCTGTGGTCTGCATAACTCTGATTTCTACTCTAAGCCATCCTAAGCCTATCATGAATCACCTTCATCTAATCCAAGGCCTCCTGAAGTAAGTCTTTACCACATGGACTAGGCTCTATAGACTCAAAAGAACAAATCAGAGAGTGATAATACTTATCGTATATAGCCTCGAATGGGTCCATTTGAATGCTAGAGTGGTAGCTATTATTGTAAGCAAACTCTGCCAAAGACAATAATTGGTCCCACTAACCCCCAAAATCCATAAAATTAGCTTGCAATATGTCCTCAAGTACCTGAATAATGTACTCTGATTGGCCATCAGTCTACGGGTGAAAATTTATTCTAAGGTAAACACGGTGCCCAACTCCTCCTAAAAAGCCCTTCAAAAGATGGAAGTGAATTGTGAACCCTGGTCTGAGATAATAGAACTGGCACACCATGAAGATGAATCACCTCCCGAATATAGATAGGGCCAACTTCTTAGTACTGAAGGGAGTATGAACTAGAAGAAAATGTGCCAACTTGGTCAATTGATCCACGATGACCCAAATACTATCGATACCCCTGGAGGTCCAAGAAAAACCAACAACGAACTCTATGGTGATACGCTCCTACTTCTACTCCAAAATAGGTTATCTAAAACTCACCACCAGTCCTTATATGATCGGCCTCCACCTGTTGGAAACACAAGCAATATGACACATTGTCTGAAATATCTATCCTCATACCACTCCGTTAGTAGTGCTGCCTCAAGTCACGATACATATTAGCTGTGCCCGAATGGATGGAATATTTGGAAACCATGGCCTCACTAAGTATAAGCTAAATCAAACCCCCAACTCTCGGAACACATAATCGACCATAAAATCTCAAAACCCTATCTAAATCTAAAGTAGCCTGAGTAGCATCACTTGCCAACACCCTATCTCTGAGTGCCACCAAAGACTCATCCTCAAACTGATGACCCCGAATCTAATCCAACAAGTATAACTGAAACCCCAGATGGGCTAATACCTATCTGGAATCTGAGATATCAAGTCAAATCATTCCGTTAGCTAAGGACTGAATGTCCAAAGCCAAAGCTCACTTCGAAACAAAAAGGAAGGCTAGGCTACCCATACTCCCTGCCGTCTGGCTCAAGGCATCCGCTACTATATTCCCCTTCCTTTGATGGTAAAGAATAGAGAGATAATAGTCCTTCAGGAGCTCAATCCACCAAAGCTGCCTCAAATTAATATCCCTCTGGCTCATTATGTGCTAAAAGCTCCTATAGTCAGTGTATATCTCATAATTAACTCTGTATAGGTAGTGCCTCTAGATCTTAAACATGAAAACTACTACTGCCAACTCTAAGTCATGAGTGGGGTAGTTGCGCTCATGCAACTTAAGCTTTCTCGATGCATAAGTAATAACTCGATCTTGTTGCATCAATACAAAACCCAAACCAATGCCGTATGCATCATGATAAACCGTGAATCCCTCACCCTTAACTGGAAAAGTCAATAGAGAAGCAGTGGTAAGCCTCAGAAATCTCCTCTCCCACTCCTACAACCACACAAATAGAACATCTTGACAAGTCAAGCGCGTCAAATGGGATGTAATAAAAGAAAAACCCTCAACAAAGTATTTGTAGTAACTCACCAGTCTGACAAAGCTGCGAACCTTGGTAACGGAAGTAGGCTTGTCCCAACCTTGAATAGCCTTAATATTCACCAAATCAACCATAATCCCTTCTTTGGACACCACATGTCCGAAGAATTCTATAGACTCAAGTCAAAACTCAAACTTTGAGAACTTGACATAAAACCACATATCTCTCAAAGTCTCAAGCACTATCCATACATGCTACTCATGCTCACTCCAGCTCCATGAGTATACCAATATGTAAACAATGAAGACAATTACAAAAGAATCAAGGTATGGCCTGAACACCTGAGTTATCAAGTTCATTAAGGCGGTAGGGGAATTAGCCAACTCAAAATACATCACAAGGAACTCATAGTGGCTATAAGGAGTCCTAAATATAGTCTTAGGGATGTTCACTTCCTTAATCCTCGGTTGATGGTAATCGAATCTCAAGTTTATCTTAGAAAACACCGCGGTACCCTGGAGTTGATCAAATAAGTCATCAATGTGAGGCATGGGGTAAAGATTCTTCACTTTCATCTTATTTAACTATCTGTAATCAATGCACATACTCATGGTCCCATCCTTCCTCTTCACAAATAAGGATAAAATCACCCTATAGCGACACACTCAAATGGATGAACCCCTTACGTAGGAGGTCTTTAAGCTAAACACTGAGCTCCTTGAGCTCTGTAGGTGCTATCTAGTAAGGTGGAATAGAAATAGGCTAGGTGCCTGGCTCCAACTCTATGGAATAATCAATATCATGCTTAGGGGAAAGGCCAAATAGGTCCGTAGGGAACACATCCACAAAGTCGCTAACTACAGAAACTGAGTCAACTGAAGGTCTATCTCTTCTAACATCACATATAGGCACAACAAGCTAGACATACCAAAGTAATCAATCGCCGAGCCTGCATAAAAAAGATAATCCCCATCAGTGTATGACTATAGGCACCCTACCACAATATTGGAGTTATGCTAGGAATGTATAAGGTAACGGTCTTAGCGTAGCAATCTAAGACCTTATGGTAAGGGGATAACTAATCCATGCCTAGAATCACATCAAAATCTAGCATATCAAGCATGATAAGGTCAAGCCTAGTATCATAACCATTTATGGTCACTAATCAAGATCACAACACCTGATCCACTACTAAAGACTCACCCATTGGGGTCAAAACATGAATAGGCTTTGCCAAAGACTCGGAACTCATACCCAATAGGGAAGCATAATAGATAAATACATAAGAATACGTAGATCCTAGATCAAATAAGCTTGTAACAGGCAGGTGGCATAACAGAAGTGTACCTGTAATTATATTCTCAGATGCCTCTGCCCCTTAATGTGGCCGCATAGAAATAACTCTCAACACCTCTACCTGGTGTGTATGACCTACCTCCTGACCTGCCTCCCTATGCTCTACCTCTAGTACCCTATCTATTGCCTTGACAATCCTGGTCCTGACCTTCGCTTATCACTAGAGGAGGCACTCTTATAACTTGTTTAGCTGATAGAGGAGCTTGTACAACTGCCTCTTACCCTCGCTGGGGGCACTCTTAGGACCAATGATCAAGTGAACCATAGTCATAATACCCCGAAGCTGATCTTTTAGTAATAACTCGGCCATGGTAGAAAAGGAGTGAATCTGATCCTCTAAAGGTCTAGCCTATGCTAGGACCTTCCTGTAGATGCTGACTACCCTCAAAAGTAGGTTATGCCTCTTGAGTAGGCCGGCTAGTCTCACCCAACTAAAATCTCTTGTGGGGCCTATTATAGGAGTCCCTCTCTTTAGTTTGGGACCCATTACTTTCCTATTAGTGAGACTACTTATCACTGCCTCTTTAGGCCTTGTAATGAATATTATCCATGGACCAAGCATGGTCGTCCACATCCAAAAATTAACAGCCCGCTAAAGATAGGTTCTTTATGTCAACTCTCAGTCTATACCACAACCTTAGCTCAAAACAACAAACTTTCTCCTCCCCCATGGGTAATATCATGGTGGCATAACAGGAAAGCTCAAGGAACCTTGCCTCGTACTTTAAGATAGTCATGGGGCCCTACTCCAATCTGGTGAACTAATCACAAAACCTGTCCTTGATGCTCCGTGGTATGTATCAAGTGAAAAAAGCCTCCTAGAACTCATCCCAAGATACATAGGTGACATAGCTAGTCTAGACTGTAAGTTTGAGTGCCACCACTGTCTAGAGAGCCAATGTATTTGATGTGCAGTCGTCTCCTATTGACTCTACGAGTCCTTAGGACTGAAGTTTCTCTTAGCATATAGTTAAGAACTCATCGGTGTCCTCCCCAGTCGCTCTAGCAAACATCTAGGGTGAAAGTATTTAAAATACCCCAAGCATCTTCTAATCGCACAGTAGCATGACCCCGTGTAAGACCTTGTAAGTCGGAAAGTTGGAAACAAGGAGAAAATTCTCAAATCTTAAACAGGGCCCAAGTTCACAACCATTTCTATGAGTCGTAGAAGTTCCTATGACCCATAGAAATGAGTCATGGAGGGAGTCATGGTAGTTAGTCATGACCAATCTTAAAAGGGAGGTCTTACACTCATGATTATGGTCTATTCTTCAGTAGATGACCCGTAGAAAGCTCCGTAGGATGACTTTAGAAGCCTTGTTCAAAAGTTTCCCCAAGGCCAAGAATACAATCTAGGATGGGTCATAGAAGACCTTACGGGTCATAAGAACAATTCATCACAAAACTTTAAAGACCCTAAATTTTATAGATTTTTGGACCTGTAGGACGAGCCTCTGGAATGAGTCACTTTCAAATTGATGGGTCATAAACTTGACCCGTTCCCAAAATTCAAAAACTCAATTTCAGAACTTTCTCAAACTTGCAGGATGAGTCATTTAGATGACTCTTCATCCCTTTAATGACCCATAAGAGTTGGTTCATATGTTCAAAATCCAAAGTTAAATAAGGGGTAATTGTGTCTTTTCTAAAGTTCGGTTCAATGAACCTAGACACTTTTATGACCAAGTTCAAAGTACATAAATATTCAATTCTTTAAATTCCCCTTCAGTTTAATTTATTTTCCCAAAAATTTACTCAGGCAAAAATAAAGTCTCTCAAGGTTTCTATCCAAATTCAAGTTAGGGTTTTCAGATTTTTTTCAAGATTCTTCTTCAATTCTTAGTGAATTCAAGAAAGGTATGTGGGGATTGATTCATGGGCGCTTTTCATCCATGAAGTCCCAAAGATTTCTCAAGTTTTCATTCAAACTTCAATTGGGTATGAACCCTAATTTTGATGAATTGCATTGGGCTGATTTAATTCTATTTTTAGATGTTATCAAAGATCATTAGATGCATATTCTCATATGAATTGCATGATTTTAAGTTAAGTTATAGATGCCCATGCATAAAGAACTTTTCAAGTTGTGATTATGAGTTAAAGATGTCTTTCTGAGTTGATCATGAGTTAAATAATTTACAATAAAGTTTTCAATAATTTAAAGTTGAGATTTATGATTTTAAAGATGAATCTATGATGATGAAACTTATTATCAAAGATGTTATTATAATGTGATAAGTCCAATTCTCACACAAATATTTTTTAGATGGTAATAAGGACAATTCACACCGAAGTTATGG
Organism: Solanum dulcamara; assembly: GCF_947179165.1. Classification (NCBI taxonomy): domain Eukaryota; kingdom Viridiplantae; phylum Streptophyta; class Magnoliopsida; order Solanales; family Solanaceae; genus Solanum; species Solanum dulcamara. The sequence continues at coordinate 50,258,178 of NC_077243.1, forward strand.
ATTCTTATGAATCACTAAATAGATGAGCTATTCCTAATATGCTTTAAAAGTAGATTAATAGGCAGTTACTATCTTTTCCTATTATGTTATGATCATGTTTATGAGTTTCTGTTGGGATATTGACTAAGCACCAAGAGGGCTTCTAGGTGGGGTTAAGTCCATTAATGTAGTTATTCACCCAAAGAAATCCTAGTATCAACCTAAAGTCCCAAACTACATTGCCCACGTAGGTTGCCTTCGTGGCCTAGCTAATGGATCGACATAGCCCAGTTGAATAGTTACCATTGGAGTATGCCCTGGAAAGGTAGCCTCTCCTGTTTCGATGGAGGAGTCATCAGCCTGTCTCAATGCAAGAGTCATCAGATTTCATGTAATAGCTCGCATGGTCTTAGCTGTCGGTTAATGTTCCTATCCCACATAAATTGGAGTTAAGTTATGCGATGTCAAGTTACGAGTTTATGATAAAGATTTTATGATATGCATTAACCAAGAGTTTCGTATGTTTTAAATTAATTTTAAGCTTTACTCATATTCATTATGATTGGTCATGCATCTTATGGCATATTGAATATGTCTTTTTACTTTTTCATGCATACCTTACATACTTTGTACATTCAAATGTATTAATGCATATTTTGCCTACATTTTGTCATAATTTAGGGATGGACAACACTCGCAATTATCCTATTCGTCGATATTGATTGCCCTAAATATCTTAAGAAGTTGGGAGTCCTAATTCTATCGAGGATATAACTTTGATTCACGTTACTATTATTTTGACTTTCTTCTATTATTAGGGTAAACTAGGAGCTTGTGCTAAGCCCCCGTCAAGGGTTAGACTAGAGACATGTTTAGATGATAATGTGATGTAGTCCATGCAGACGTTAATGGGTTGGTTTTATTCGTTAGTCCTATCCCCTATGAGATGATTACTTTCGATTATCTTTATCTTGTTCTTTACCATATGTATGCGATATATGCTAAGAGGCTTATGATTGGGGTTCCTCGCATCCTGATTTCCATGTCATGGCTTAGAACTAGTTTGGGTTGAGAAAAATTTGGTATCAAAGCACAACACTTAGAAGAGTTCTAGGGAGACAACTTATCATGTTAAGTAGATTCTTGTTCATTGGTGTGAAGTGCGCCACATCCATAAATAAGAGGCTATGAAAATCTTAGGAAAAGTCTCACTTCTTTCATGATCTATGTCATATGGTAGAGTGGTTCAGTATTTTCCCTCTAATGCCTGTTCTTTGCAATTTTCAAAATATGCATCCATGAACATACCCCATTAGAAGGAACCTGGTTGAAGAGGAGCAACAAGCTCCAAAAGACCCTATGAATGATCAAGTTTCCAATACCGAGTTTCAAGCATCCTTTTAAATGCTTTTTCAAGCCTTTACAGCTCAAGTTAGCTCAGATGATTGCTCCCATTAACCCAAATTTTGGTACGGCGGCGATAAGAGTTCATGATTTCATGAAGATGAATCCTTCAAAGTTTTGGGGTTCTAAATTTGATGAGGATCCACAAGAGTTTGTTGATGGCATCCATAAGATTTTTGAGATCATAGGGATTAGACTGGTTGAGAGAGCGGAGTTGGCTACATACCAATTAAGGGGTATTACCAAAATTTGGTTTAATTAATGGAAAAGTGAGAGGCCTAGAGAGGTGGAACCTACAACTTGGGATGAGTTTAAGGGGGTGTTTCTTGATTGATTTTTCCCATTAGAGTTGAGGGAGGTGAAAGTGCAAGAGTTTATCAAAATTAAGCAAGGTGGTATGAGTGTGAGGGAGTATGTGCTTAAGTTTGCTCAATTGTTAAAATATGCTACATTCATGGTTGTCGACTCAAGAGCTCGTATGAGAAAATTCATATCGGGGGTGTCGTATATGGTAGAACAAAGTGCAAAATAGCTATGTCGATTTGGGAGATGGATATATCTACTCATGACCTATGCGGAGCAAATAGAGAGTAAAAAGCTAAAGGTGAAGAATAGGGAGTCAAAGAGGCCAAGGACCGATGATAGTGACTTCTCCCATGCCAAGTCTGAAAGTGGTAGACGTCCTAGTTTTTGCCAAAAGTTCTCCAAAAAGGGTCTTCTAATTCCACTACTCCAAGATTTGACAAGGATAGGGTTTCCAACCCTAAGCCTCAAGGAGGTGCTCCTATTGGCCAAGCTACTCCCGCATGCAAGTAGTGTGGTAGGAACTACAGGGTGAATGTTTAGCCGGGTTGAATGTGTGCTACCAATGTGGTAAGCCGGGTCATCATGCTAAGGAATGCAGGGTCAAGTATTTTCATCCTCAAGGCCAAGTTTCTCAAGGTGCCCAAGTGCAATCAAAGGGTGGTCAATAAAATAATAGGTTTTATGCTCTCCATGGTAGGCAAGAGGTGGAGGATAATCCCGATATTATTATCGGTATGTTATGGTTCTTTCAGTATGATGTTTATGCTTTGCTTGATCCGGATGCAAACTTGTATTTTGTTTCCCCTTATGTGGACATGAGATTTTATGTTAGTATCGAGACATTGTTAGAGCCTTTCTCCTTTTATACTCTTGTAGGTGAGTCGGTTGTGGCTAAAAGAGTCTATAGAAGTTGTCCAGTTATGGTCTTCCATAAAGTTACCCTATGTGATCTAGTTGAGATTGAGATGAACGATTTTGATGTTATCATTGGTATAGATTGGCTATATGCATGTTATGCTACTATTTATTATAGAACCTCAATGGTTAAGTTCCAATTTCCAAATGATCCGATCCTAGAATGGAAGGGTAATAATTCCGTGTTTAAAGATCAATTCATTTCGTGCCTTAAAGATCAAAAAATGATCTCCAAGGGTTGCATATATCATCTTGTAAGGGTTAGGGATGAGAATTTTGAAGCCCCTACTTTAGAGTCGGTCACCATTGCAAATGAGTTTCCAGATGTGTTTTCCAATGATTTACCCAGTATCCCTCCTGAAAGGGAGATTGATTTTGGTATAGACCTTCTTTCGGATACCCAACTTATTTCTATTCCTCCTTACCAAATGGCTTCGGTGGAGTTAAATGAGTTGAAGGATCAATTGAGGGACTTGTTAGACAAGGGTTTCATTAGACCAAATATATCCCCATGGGGTGCTCCCATATTGTTTGTTAGAAAGAAGGATGGTTCACTATGGATGTGCATTGACTATCGACAATTGAATAAGGTAACCATCAAGAATAACTATCCAATTCCGAGGATAGATGACTTGTTTGATCAATTGCAAGGGTAAATTTACTTTTCCAAAATAGACCTTCATTTTGGTTATCACTAATTGAGGACGGGGAGTGTGATATTCCCAAAAAGGTATTTCGAGCAAGGTATGGCCATTATGAGTTTTTAGTCATGTCATTCAGTTTGACTAATGCTCCTACGGTTTCATGGACTTAATGAATAGGATGTTTAAGCAATATTTAGATATGTTTTTGATTTTATTCATTGATGACATTTTGGTTTACTCTCAAAATGAAGAGTGGCATTCTCATCACTTTAGGATTGTGTTGCAAACTCTAAGAGACAAACAATTATTTGCAAAGTTAAAAAAATGCGAGTTTTGGTTAAGGGTGGTGGCTTTACTTAGTCATATTGAGTCCATTGAAGGGATTATGGTTGATCCTAAGAAAACCAAAGCAGTTAAGAATTGGCCTAGACCATTGTATCCTTCAGAAATTAGGAGTTTCTTGGGCCTATCCAGATACTATAGGAGATTTGTGGAAATGTTTTCATCGATATCGTCACCATTGACCAAGTTGAATCAAAAGAAAGTAAAGTTTCAATGGTCGGAAGCATATGAAAAGAGTTTTCAAAAGCTGAAAGATCATCTCACTACCACCTCTATCTTGACCTTGTCGGAAGGATCCGATGGTTTTGTGGTATATTGTGATGCTTGAAGGGTTGGTCTTAGTTGTATTTTGATGCAACATGGTAAGGTAATAGCCTATGCTTCTAGGAAAAATAAAGTGCATGAAAAAAATTATCCAACCCATAGTCTTGAGTTAGCGGCGGTTGTGTTTGCTCTGAAGATTTGGAGTCACTATCTTTATGGTGTCTATGTGGATGTGTTCACCGACCACAAGAGTTTATAATACGTGTTTAAGCAAAAAGATTTGAACCTTCGGCAAAGGAGATGCCTTGATCTGTTGAAGGATTATGACATGAGTATGTTGTACCATCCAGATAAAACCAATGTTGTTGCCAATACACTAAGTAGATTGTGCATGGGTAGTGTGGCACATGCTGAATAAGATAAGAAAGAATTGCTTAAAGATGTTCAGAGATTAGCGCATTTAGGTGTGCGTTTAGTTGATTCTAATAATGGAGGTGTTCTTGTGCATAATGGTTCAGAATCATCTCTTGTAGCGGATGTTAAGGCCAAGCAAGACCAAGATCCAATGTTGGTCAAGTTAAAAAAGTCAGTTGCCGAAAAACCCATTTTGGCTTTCTCCCAAGGGGGAGATAGTATGCTACATTACCAAGGTTGTTTGTGTGTACCTAATGTTGATGGATTGAGAGAGTTGATAGTGAATGAGGCCCATAGTTTAATATACTTAATTCATCTGGGTTCCACCAACAGAAGTGTATTGGTGGAGTGGCCTGAAGAAGGACATAGTTGAGTTTGTGTCCACGTGTCCAAACTGCCAATAAGTTAAAGTTGAGCATCAAAGATCAGGAGGTGTAGCCCAAGATATTAAGATTCCTACTTGGAAATGGATGTAAATATGGACGTTATAACAGGTTTGCCTCATAATAAGAAGCAATATGATTCCATTTGAGTCGTTATAGATCGGATGACCAATTCAGCTTATTTTCTACTGTTTAAGACTTCCTATGGTGCCAAAGATTATACAAAGCTGTATATTCATAAGTTGGTAAGACTCCATGGTGTTCCCTTTTCCATTATATCGGATCGAGGTATATAATTAACTTCGCACTTTTGGAAGTCATGTCAAAAGGTTCTCGGTACAAAAGTCAAGCTAAGTACCACTTTTCATCCTCAAACCGATGGTCAAGCCGAAAGGACAATCCAAATGTTAGAGGATATGTTAAGGGCGTATGTTATTGATTTTAAAGTAGGTTAGGATGAAGAATTTCCATTGATTGAGTTTGTCTATAATAATAGTTATCACTCTAGCATCCAAATGGCTCCTTTCGAAGCATTTTATGGGAGGAAGTATAGATTCTCGGTGGGATGGTTTGAAGTAGGTGAGGGGTTGAAGACGACTGAAGGTCGTCAAATGTCCTATTCCGATGTTAGGAAAAGAGAACTTGAATTTGAAGTGGATTATTGGGTCTATTTGAAAGTTTCACCCATGAAAGGTGTAATGCGTTTTGGCAAGAAAGGGAAATTGCTAAAAGAACTTATTTCACCAAGTATTGCTAATTTCTTCCATTTTAGAATGGCTAACCCAAAACAACTAGTAATAGGTTTAAGGGTAGAAACTAAATAGGAGTAAGCAGTTCTAACATAAAAAGGATAATTCAACGGAAGGCAAACCAAAATAACATATATACAACTGATTCCTCCCAGAACTTGGGCATCACTAGTAAAGAGGTGACTAACAAACGAGTATAAGTCCCAAAAGTGGACAACTGAAAAAAGATTATCTCAAAAAGTAAAAGACAAACAATATATATATATATATATATATATATATATATATATATATACAGAGGGAGAGGGATAAATCCAGAATGTTGTATGCTCATCCTCGTCTCTGATCAAGACTGCTCCAACGTCGAGTCAACGCTAGCAATTGGTGTTCAGACCTACATCACAAAAAAAGATGGAGAGTGTAGCATCAGTACCAAAACAATAGGTACCCAGTAGGCATCATAGGCCGACTAAGCTTGAAAAGTAAAGGTGATATGAATAGAGAGAATAGAACAAAACAGAGGTCAAGAGCGAAAGTCTAAAGCTAAGTAAAGCAATAAGATGCACACCAGTGTAAAAGGGTCTAACAAAAGTAATATATATCTAAACTACAACTAACTGACCCCCCATAAGCATAAAAGGTACACTCGTGTGCAAGTTTAAATAAATACCTGGCTGGACCCTCATAAGCCCGATGAGTACATATAATAGCTACAACTACTGAGAGATGAAATTGAGGACCCAAGAATAGAGGATAAAGAAACAGAACTTCCATCTCATCACTAGAATCTGACGGTATGGAGGTCGGACCTGTCTAACCATGAACTGATCATGTATCGAGTAATTGAGGCAGTACCCCTAATCAAAAGTTCATTACAAGGATCTGAATATCGAGGCCGGATCTGCATAGCCTGATGCTCATAATATGGCAACATAATTGATGCTGGAGTATAAGTTTGAATGCTTGACAAGGGTGCCCAATATAACTAGTGCATATGCTAAAAAGGATCAATAGTACAAAATTCCATAGATCGCATTCCATACTTATTCAATCAATAAATACCATCAGAACTAAACCTCAAACCAATCTTGAATCGTAAAGCAAAACCCGGTATCACTGCTAAACTCAAAAAATCGTAGAATCACAGAAGTAAGGACAAAAAGTCATAAAAGCAAGCATATCGCCTAGCTAAGGCCCAAACTATTAAATTTAAGTCTTCTACACCAGTCTACAAGGATCTAAGCCATCTCTTTGGCGTTGGGGCAAAACTAAGGCCTAATGGGTCCAAATCATGCATTTCTAAGGTAACCAAAAGTCACACCTAGACTAAGGCCGAACATTCTCCAAATGAACAATATAACAAGTATATGAACACAGGACAAGGCATGGAAGATCAACAAGACAATAAACATGCTCACTATTACTCGATAAAACCTCAAAAAGGCCTAAAACATGATTCCTAAATGACTAGGCAAGATTCAATACTATTCAATCTCAAATTTCAACTAATCAACACGCAATTACATTCTCAAGATTAATCTAAAGAAGAGCAAACTGTAGCCTACCTGTAGGCCGATCACGCACACTCCAAAATCATGAAATTAGATCTTTCCCTTTTCTAACGGCCTCCGAATGCTGCCCCGCTATCAAAAACATGTATACAACATTATTACAGTCGTTTTGACATTAAAAAAATTAAATTCAGAGACAAACTGGTTTTGGAGTCAAAAATTAGGAATGTAGGACCCACTACATAAATTACAAAATTAACTTTGTGAAAAGGTCCTACTCGCTACCCCAAACTTGTGTTCATAAAAGGAACACAATTCAGTGCCCAAAACAGTCCCAACATAAACATGCATAAAAAATTCACCAACAAGCGCAAAATACAACTAAGGCAATAAGAAAAGGGGTAACATTACCTCTGACAAAGGCTTTGTAGCTAATTCTAATCATATCACAATATTCCTCTAGAAAAACCTCACAAGCTAACCTTTTAAATCACCCTAATTGCCTCAAAATGGAGAGAGAAATTGTGGTTTGAATATGGGATCACAAGCTAATATTTTGGACTTGAATCACTTACAGGCATCGCAAAAGCAACCCCAAAGTTTGCTTAAGCGACCCCCACCCCAAGGTAGGCTTCTCTTTAGCGACATCTGGTCGCTTAAGTGAGGGTCTAGTCGCTTAAGAGATACCCTACCCAGGTGGCCTAGTAGCTTTAGCGATTCCCCTATCGCCTTATATATTCACCTTAGTGATGAGGGGTTGCATAAGCGATGGCACCAGACACAGCTGGTGGAAAATGGGATTTGGCATGTCCAATTCTCTAATAGAGTATTCGAGATTCATTCAAAACTCTATGCGCTTAAATGAGATATGATACCCCATCAAATTTGATATTCTGGACTCAATGGCACAATGAAATTTCTATACAAGGTCATTTAATGAAAAGTGACTCGCACAGCCAAGTTCAATTTTTACCCAAATTTCACAACGGGCCTTGGAAAGCAAATGATGGGTCATTCTAGACCAATTTGACATTCCAGAGCTAATCGTACTAACAAAATTTTCATCCGTGTGCATTTTTAAAATTGTTGACCAAAGTCAACATTGGGTCAAATTTAAAAGGCTAAAGCGCCAAATGGACTTCAACTCACAACAATTGCCTCGATACTCATGCCAACCATGCCACTAGCCTAGTTTGGCTATTTGATAGATGATAGCGCCATCAAAATTCCATTATGAGATTGTTTACCTAAAGTAATGAACAAAATCAACTTTTCAAGTTATAAAGGCTCCAAAATAGGAAAACGGGCCTAAAATCCAAATAAACGACCAGATAACTGAACAATCAGTGTCAATAAGTAATAAATGACTTGGGATCACTACAAAAATTCTCTTGTTATATCCCGCATTTTTATACGAAGGATTATTCATGAACTAATCGACATAAGTTCGAGGACAAGATTATTTTTAGATATGAGACAAGGATTTTTAATCCCGATTTTAATGATTACACGGTTTGCTAATTAATAACAGTTAGTGAGAATATTAGTGGAGATTTGGGATTAATTTACCATGATTGAATTATTAAGTGGGGATTAGTGATTAATTATAATTAATTAGCTTAACTATATCACTAAGTGAGGCCTACAAAATGTGGCTAAATTTGATTGGCTCATGGAATATTAATGGAACACATGTCAAGGGCTGGACACATGTTAACCAAATAGGCAGTATATATAAACTAAATGGATGAGTCATATTCACAATTCAACTACAAAGTTGAAGGATAGAGAGAGAGGCTCTCCTTCAGCCACAAATTGAATCATAGAGAGAGAAAGGGAGTTCAGCCATGGCTGGATGAACTTGAAACTTTTAGTTATGATCCAAAGATAATTTTTCTAAGGTAGTTCAACCATTTGAAGAGTCTATGGTAACGTGAATTAGTCCTTGAGGGAAGCAAAAGTGTTCATTAATTAAAGCTATGAATCTCAGCAAGTTAAGAAGCTAAGTTTATTAAGGTAAGAGTTGATCATTTTCTATAGGTTTTAGGGTGAGTTTGGATGTTTTGAGAGTATATAAATGTGAATTAGATGTATGAAATTATGTATGTTGATGTTGGGAAGTTGTTCAAGCCATAGGGGGCTATTTTATGAGCAAATGGTGAACTGATTTTATTTAGTATTTTGATTGTTGTTGTTATGGATTTTATGGTGAGAATGAAGGTATTTAGTGATGGAAGTTGAAGTTAAATTTGTTTGTGAGCTTTTGTAAGAATAATAGTGATAATAATGTAGTTTACTTGCATATGAATAGGTGATATAGTTATCGTGTGGCTGCTATTATGTTTTACTAAAATTAGATGAAAAGATTATATGAAATAATATGTAAGAATCATATGTGATTTACTTGGTGTGTTCGTAGGTATTCGCAGGATTTTTGAGCATCTTTTATGTTGTTAGTTAGGGATTGTTTCAATATGTCATTGTTGTTCTTGTTGGGCTTAGAAGATTAAGTGTAACTAAAGTTATACATAATGTTATTGTATTGGTTAGGGTGTTAGAAGATCGTTTCAATGAAAACGTTGAGACTATGGGTCATTAAGGATAATTTGAATATATAGTAGTTGTATGTAGATTATTATCAAATGGTGTGAATGTGGGGCTATTTAGAATGTTGTGCGGGCTGTTCGGAGTGTTCTCGAGTCATGTCTTGAATAGTCTTAGATTAGTACTTGAATGTGTGGTTATTAATGTTGGCTTGGTTGTTATATATTTTGTTTAAATATAAGGGAAACATCATCTAAATTATCTAGGAAGGAGGTGCTAACATTGGAATACATTTTGAATCTCCCCTTAGCTTAACCATAGTTCTTGACGTCTTAATATAGGTTGAGACTTTAGGAAGCATATTCGTGTTGTGTTGCGAATAAATGCCAAAGATATGTAAAGCTACCTTTTCTTTCTTTTGGCATGTCTTAGATATAAGTGATATATGATATGAACTTTGGGGTAATTCCATTCATAGGTTCCGAGTAAGATTCATGATTCTTATTCACTTCTTGACGTTAAATCTCTTAAAGTAGTTGAGCTACTGTCCTTGATTCTTCTATTTGTTTGATAATAGTTGGTATGTGAAAGTCCTTATTCTTAAAGACTCTATAACGATTAATGTCCTTAACTTTCATAAGCTGTCTCATATTATCTGGATACGTGCCTATGATCCCCGAAGCTTTATTTAATATAGTTCATAATGACATTCAAAGAGTACTGAACATAACTATCGCCCTGACACTCAAGTATTAATTCGTCTACTTATCTATGGATTCTCAAATAATGATCTAAATGCATATGGTTACTCACTACTCTGGTCGTGCATACTGTTATTACATCTTTAACCAAGTCCGGGTATGTTATCATGAACAATTTTACTACATCATTCACTTAGTCCCACAATAGGCCGGGTATGGTATACATTTACCCGACTTTATTCACCGAGTCTCTTACTAGAGGGATGGGTATGGTATATGTATATGGTAATATTGATGATACAATTATGACAACGATTCCCATAATGGGTTGGGTATGGTATATGATAACAATATGCATGATTTTTTTCGTAAGGCATAGGTACAGTGAGTTCTTGATTATCATATTTGTCTCCTGGACTCTTTGCTTCAGGTATGATCTTTCTTATGGTATTTTATGCTTTGTATGCTCAGTATGTATTTTGTACTGACCCCCCTCTTCTGGAGGGGGGGGGGGGTCTTGGCTTGCTCTCTTGTCCTAGAGCCTAGACTTTTGGTACAAATCCTTTTGATTTATATATATGTTTATCCAAGGGTACGACGGGCCCCCGTCCTATCATATGATACCATTGATACTCTTAGAGGTTTATAGACATATGTGTAGGTTATGTGTATATGTGTTCAGTTGTGTCTATATGACTTATATTTTGGGACGTTCCCATTCATAGTTGAAGCCTTGTCAGCACATGTATATACATATTTTTGGAAGTTTTATGTAGTGGCAGCCTTGTCGGCTTTACTATGTTATCATTTGATGGTTGTGACTCCTTAGGAGATATGTGGCTTCGAAATATATATGTGTGATAGTTTCGAGACAGTTTCATCTGTATGAATTCCATATTATGTTTAGTTGTGGATTGATTATAAATAATAGGTGGGTACATGAGTGTCTAATTCGAGCACTAGTCATGGCCTACGGGGTTGGGTCATGACAAAAGTAGTATCAGAGTAGTTCGTCCTTAGAGTGTCTACAGACCATTTCTAATAGAGTCTTGTTTATTGATGTGTTGTGCACCACATCTATAAATCGGAAACTATAGGACATTTAGGATATTATCTTTCCTTCTTATTCTAGATCATGCGATAGAGATATATTATCAGGATAATCCCCCATAACATATTATTATGTTTATAGGAACATAGTGTCTGGAGAGGGAAGAAAGGTTTATCCTAAGAAGATAAAAGCAGTACGAAATTGGCCTAGACCATTGTCTCCTTTTAACTTTAGGAGCTTTTTGGGTCTAGATGGGTTTTATAAAAGGTTCGTCAAAGGGTTCTCTTCAATTTCATCTCTTTTGATGAAATTGACCCAAAAGAAGGCAAAGTTCCAATGGATGGATAAGTGTGAAAACAGTTTCTAAAGTTTGAAAGATCGACTTAGCTTCGGTCCTATTTTGACTTTATTAGAAGGAATAGAAGGGTTCATTATATATTGTGATGCTTTGAGGGTCTTTTTGTGTTGTGTTTTGATGCAAAATGGCAAGATTATAGCCTATGCTTCTAGAAATTGAAGGTACATGAGCGTAACTATCCTAGCCATGATCTTGAATTAGCAGCCGTTGTGTTTTCTCTAAAGATTCGGAGGCATTAACTCTTGGGGTACATGTAGATATATTTAATGATCACAAAAGTCTCCAATATTTGTTCACCCAAAAGGACCTTAACCTAAGGCAAAGAAAGTGGCTTGAAATCCTCAAACATTATGATATGAGTGTGCATTATCATACGAGTAAGGGAAATGTTGTTGGCGATGCATTTAGTAGGGTATGTATGTAGAGTGTGGCTCAGTCGATTAAGAAAAGAGGGATTTGGTAAGGGATATTTACCGATTGGCTGGATTAGGAGTGAAATTGAGTGGTTCTGATGATGGTGGAGTGTGTGTGTAAAATTGGTCTAAATTGTCTTTGCTATTAGATCTTAAGTCAAAACAAGACCTTGATCCATCATTGGTGGAAGAAAACAAAGTAGAAGTCTTTTCACAAGGGGAGATGGGGTACTTCGTTACCAAGGATGATTATGTGTTTAAGATATGGATGGCCTAAGGGGTTTGATATTGAAGGAGGCTCATAATTCTTCATATTCGATTTATCCCAGTTCAAACAAAATGTACTAATATTTAAAGGAGATATATTGGTGTGGTGGCATGAAAAAGTACATAGTAAGGTTCGTAGCCAAATTCTCAAATTGTCAACAAGTCAAGGCCGAACACCAAAGGTCGGGTGGCCTAGTACAAGACATTAAAATCCTCACTTGGAAGTGGGAGGATGTGAAAATGGACTTTGTAATAGGTTTGACTTGAATTCAAAAGAATCATGACTCAATTTAGATGGTTGTTAATAGAATGACAAAGTCGGCTCACTTTCTACAGGTCAGGACTTCTTATAGTACCAAGGATTATGCTAAGTTGTATGTTTGGGAATTGGAAAGGTTGCATGTTGTGCCATTTTCGATTATTTTGGATTTTGGTACCCAATTCACTTCTCTTTTTTGGAAATTGTTTCAAAAGGGACTTCGCACCAAAGTGAAGCTAATTACATCCTCAAATCAATGGGCAAACCGAATGGATAATTCAAACAATACAGAATATGTTAAGGTTCTGTGTGTTGATGTTCAAAGGGAGTTGTGATGACCATCTACCACTTATTGAGTTCGCTTAGAACAATAACTAACACTCAAGTATTGATATGATGTCGTTTGAGGATTTATATAGGAGACGATGTATGTCTCCGGTTTGTTGGTTCAAAGTGGGTGAGATGCATTTGTTGGGTCCCGATTGGTGCTTGATGCTTCGGAAAAGGTGAAAGTCATTAGAGAAAGTTTAAAGACGGCTTGAAGTCGTCAAAAGTCCTATTCCGATACTAGAAGTAGGGACCTTGAGTTTAGTGTGGATGATTGGGTAAAGTTGAAGGTTCCACCCATGAAGGGTGTAGTTTAGTTTGGAAAAAACGGAAAGTTGAGCTCTATGTATGTGGGGACTTATAGGATCTTGAGACGGATTGTCAAGGTTGCTTATGAGTTGGGATAGAACTGGATGCTAACCCTATATTTATCTGAGTCTTATGCTAAAAAGGACTTTTTGCCATTGGAAATGGCTATAGTTTATTCGGTATTTCATATGTCTATGTTGAGGAAGTGTTTGGGTGATCCAAGTTGCATTGTGCCTTTGAAAGTGGTGAATGTTGAAGAAAACTTGACCTCTGAAGAGGTCCCAATTGAGATTTTTGAATGTCAAAGTCCTTTGGAGGAATCAACAAGTCAAAAGTGCTACATGGAAAGCGAAAGAGGATATGATGAAGCGATACCCTCATCTCTTTCAGTCTACTCCAGCCTAAGGTACTAAGTTGTCTTTGCTCAATTACTTGAAATCCTTGCATTTAAATTTTTATTTTCATATGCATGCATAGCTATGCAATGTGTTTTGAACGATGTTTTAAAATTGCACTATTGCATTCACGATGGATTGTTAGTTTACACTCTACTCTACTCAAGCTAAGTCTTATCTCATTCAAGGACGAATGTTCCAAGTGGGAGATATTGTAAGGTCCTCATGTTTTAAGGGTTGGAATGTGTTACAATAAGGTAAAATAGAGGAAAATTGGCTTCGAAGGATTTTTTGGACTCATTTTCCGCAACATGAATTTTTCAAGAAATGCGCAAAATAGAAGATTCTACGACCAAGGGCGTCGCGAAGCTATTCCCTGTTAGTATATATTTTTCTGAGATCAAGTTGACCTCAAATCTGGAAAATATTGAACTTCGCAAAAAAATGAACTATGAGGCTTGTGTTCCGGACCTAATCCCTGATAGTTCAAATTTCTGTGAAAATTTTCAGTTTTAAGTAAGGATAACTTGGACAATTCTTTTAACATGTATCAACGGGTTTGGAAAAAATTGGGGTTATTTTCCACCTTTTATTCTACCTAAAACCCTAGAATTTCATTCATCCTCCTTTCCAAAACATCTCCTACAAGATTCCTCTCAAACTAAAAGGGTTTCAAGGCTCTCCATCGAAGACCAAGAATTAAGATTTCCTCAAGCTTCTCAACACCTCTTCAATTCTTCTTTCAGCTTCACTCTAAGGTATGTGGGTTTCTTAATCTATGCATTCTTCTACCCATGGAGTCCCAAAAACCCTTTTCAATTAATTCCTTTGAATTTAAATATTAATTCTTTATGGGTACTTCTAATTTCTTCTTATTAGCATGAGGTGTGATGGATATTGTGGTTATTGGCACATATTGCATGAAATTGATTACTACCTATGAATGTCCTAATTTTCTATCTTGGTTTTATGAATTTTCAAATAGGTCTTGTTCAATTCTTCTCCAATTGCTAGATTATGGTTCAAATTATTGATATTATATTCAAGTAAGCTTATATTAATACTCAATTGCATGAATTGTTGAATATCAAGTAATTTCCTATCTCAACTATTATTGGTCTTTGAAATAAATGGTGGGTTATTTGAAGTATATTTTAAATTGACTCAATTGATAATGTTTATGCATGATTCTATTAAAAAGCATGTTTGAAAGTTGAATTGAAGAACCCACCTAGTTTACTATGTTTTCAATGAAGTTTGACTTAAAAGCTTTTGACTCTAAATGAATGTTTATAAAAGCAATGTCTATGTGCTATGACTATTTTGAAGTATTAAATTATTCTGTGGGATTGACTTAGCAATGAATGGGGCATTGAGGTGGGATTCGGTAAGGAAATCCTAGTAGAAACCCCTTGTCTCATTAACTATGTGCTTCCATAGTAGCCCATGTAGGCTAAGGCTATTGGATCCACAAAATTCCTTAAAATTAAGTTAAAGAATGAATGTAAAGTTGACAGAGTTTTACCCTAGGCAAGTAGACTCCCTGGCCACCGCAGGGGGTTATGTTGGATTTCCTATAATAGCTCGCATTGTCTTATATGTCAGTTATAGTAATCTTTTAATAAATGAGCATTTCAAATGCTATTTACTTGATTACTCATGCAAGCACTCACTCATTACTTTACTTTATAAATATCTTAATGTTTTTTTCATTCTATTGCATTCCTACATAGTTAGTACATTCAAAGTTCTAATGCATACTGATATCATGTAGAGACAAGTGTACCTCTTTTTTCTCCTCCACGTGGCTAATTGAGATTTTATTTGAAGGCTACTTTTTGGTGAGTTTCCATGTTCTAAGAACAATACTCCTTTATTTTTCTAACTTATGATATGTTTAGACCTTTAGACACTTACTATGGCATTTCATTCTATTTTGATTGATGGTGAGTTAGGGACTTATCTTAGCCCCCACCAAATCTAAAAGTTAGAGGTATTATTGAACATATGTAAGTTGAAGATTTACTATTATGGTTCCCGCTTTGATATTTCCCTTAGCCTTTCTTTCCCTTTGTTTTCCGCTTGTTTATTTATTGTCATTACCCATGAAAGGCTAAATGAATGCTTTGAGGCTTGGGTGAGGTACCTCCGGGTTCCTCACCCGTTGTGTCACGTCTAGGACCTAGGCTTGGGTCATGACAGTTGAAATGCTCAACCCCTAGCATTTCTCCTCTTTAATACTTACTCTCAAAATATTCTAAGTGTTAATGAGAGAAGAGCATCATGGGGTACTGATATGGGGCTTATTTTAGTCCCTAAATGTCAGGGTTTTGGTTTAGGAAATATGGGAAAAAATGATTTTACCCCTCATTTAAAACTATCTCGGGTCGCCTTTAATTCATTCTATGGACTGTAGAATCATAGAAGACCCCTCACGGAAACTTCTCCATGAAATTGCACTTCACTGGATTGGGTCATGTTGGGTCTACAATCACTTTCTATGTTTCGTAGACCTTGTGATGAGTTGTGTAGGCTGTCTATAGGATCTCAATGAGGAATTTAAGATTAGGGTCTACGGGCCCTCCTACGGGTTGTAGAACCCTATTTTGGAACTCGATGCACATTCTAGTATGACACTGGAATGTAATATTTGGTCTATGAGCTTCCCCTACAGGTCGTAAAAAATTAGACGGGTCATGGACTTAGCTCATTGGAATGGGTCTGAGGTCTAAGCTTAGGACTTCCTATACGGATCCTCTAAAGTCTGTAGGAATTTACGGGCCATAAAAGTCATCCATTAAAATGTTACACCCCATACTTTGGTACCTTAGAATACTTTTTAAGCTTCTCAAGTTTCTGGGAAGGCTCTTAAGTTTCTTAAAAATCGTTATGTGAGTCGGATAGTTTATAATGCTATCAAATAACTCCAAGGAAAGGAGAACGAAATGCTTCATAATAAGGAAGATTGGAAATAGGGTTATCAAAATTCGAAAGGAGTTGGAGGCCGAGAAATGAGTCATAGGACTCGATTTACCTATGTAAGCTACCAACTTAGACGTCTTACATACTTGAGTTGCTTAAGGACATACCAAGCTTACGTATCATGGATTACATAGGCTCGTAAAATAAGATGAGATTACGAACCCACGAGGAAGGGGAAAACACGACACGTGGAAGCCAATGGAGGAGTGACACGTGATAGCACCTCATGCAAGCAGGTGACCCACCTACTTAGGGTCAAGTAGGTGACCCACCTACTTGGGAGGTGGGGCCCACAAGGACACGTGGCAGCCCCTCCTTGAAAGCATGGATCCGTGGCCCAATAAGGGTTTGACACGTGTCACCCTTAGGGGATGACATGTGTAACTTCATAAGGGACCCTATATATGTATGTTAATGACTCTTAAGTCATTTGAAGTCCAAAAATTAGCCAAATTATAGAGAGAAACGTGAGAGAAAGAGATCTCACAACAGCAGCCACAAATTGGAGAAAATTAAGGTAAGTTCTTCACTTTTCTTCCGTGAATTAGTTATCTACGGTGTTCATCAATTATCTGGAGTTATATATATGTATATTACGGTGCCTATGAAACCATATTTTCAGTTCTTCACTTGGAAAACTAAGAGAAACGTAAAGAGAAAATGCTAGGGAACAGACCCGTTTTTGGAGGGGACAATTGTTAGTAATATTGGTATAACTTCTTGTTTATAGATTAGTTTTGGGTGATTCAATATATTTTGGAATGGTATTTCATAGGTATATAACTTTTAGTTAGACCTTTAAATCCAGTTTTGCTTTTAGCTTCGCGAAAAAGGGTGATGAAGTGTAGAGGAGGTACTGCCTAGATTTTGTTTTGGAAATCCTACACGGATAGCTGTGAGTATTTTGGGCATATATTTTCGTACAAAATTGTTGTAGGGGTAATTCAAAATTGTTTGAGACCTTGATACACAAGTATATAACTTTCATCGAGGCCACAAATCCTGTTTCCCTGAATTACCCCTCCGAAACTAAGCGACAATATAAGATAGTGGGCTGTCCAGATTTCGCGTTTTGATAGTTTTGGCGAGTTTGACAAGTTTAACGTAAGGTAAGGCGTTTACTTTTAAATTGGAGTTTATGGTGTTGTTATAGAGGGTATTTACGTTGTGTAAGTGGCTGGAAATGTGAAAATATGATAAATGTGCTTGACGTACGAAATAAACCAAATTGGAATCGCTATAGTTAAATTGTAGTCGAAATGAGGCATTGTGCATGTGAGGGATGTTGCAGGTGTGTGATGGTGTGTTGCGAGTGAGTCATTTGGAGTTTATGTGGTATAATATTGGTGTGAATTGTATATATATATATGCTGCAGGTTATTGTTGTTGGTTGGCTGTAGCTATTAGGAGTATAATTGGAAATTCGGATAGGGCACCTTATAGGGGAGATGCTGCCCTATTTTCGTTAACTCTTTAACTAACTAAGGAACTAGTCGAGAAGGCGAGCAAGGAGTTGAGTTCTATAAATATTCGTGTGTAACCTAAGGTGCTGAAAAGACTAAGGTTGTTGATATTTGTATTGCTTCCATGTTACTTAGGTTTAAAGGATGACGACACAAACGGGATAAGAAGTAACCCATAATAGGTATGTAAAGCCAACATTTCCTTCTTTTGGCATATTTTGGCATACGTATGTAAGGCTTATAATTTATTTTAGTATTTCTTTGGCATAAGTATGTAAATCTTATTTCTTCTCTTAGCATGATTTGACATAAGTACATAAAGCTAATCTCCCTTTTTGGCATGGTTTTTACGAAACAAGTATATGATTTCCATATGATTCCCAAGAAGTCCTATTCTTAAAGCCACTAGGATGGCCAATTTTTCGACTTCCAAAAGATATTTTGTTATGCCTTGATACATATATATGATTCCTAGAAGTTCTATTTTGATATAGTCCATAGTGACTTTCAAAAGGTACTTGATATGACTTTTGTCTCGATTTTGAAGGAAAGCTCATTTTGATTATTCCGTCGAGTCTCAATATGATTTAAATTGCATATAGTTTCTCACTACTCCACTCGTGGATGCCTCAATGTTTCCTTGACCGAGCCCAGGCTAGGTTTTGTTATTGTGCGTACTTCTCTGCATTGTTCACCGTGCCTCAACATGAGGGGGCAGGTACGACCTGTACATGGGTTATGTGGAGTTATGATGTGCCATGTACACATATGGTATGATATGATCTGATATGACCATCCGATATGATATGATCTGTTACGGAGATATTCCCTACTCTGGTGTTATGATGTGCTGTGGTGCCAGTGAAGGGGCGGCGACCACGTTTTGTATTTGTTCACCGAGTCCCTTAATGGGGCCGGATGTGGCATATGTTTTTCTGCATACATTATCGGTGATTATGAAAAGCATTTTGATATTCTGGATATTTTGCTCATTTTTGCACATTCTGCTCTGGTAACGACTTTACTTATTATAGTCCATGCTTTATATACTCGGTACATTTTTTATACTGACCCCCCTTTCTTCGGGGGGCTGCATTTCATGCCCGCAAGTACAGAAGCTCGGTTTGCCGATCTGCTTACCTAGGACATCCACCCTGTTGGTTGGCAGTGCTCTTTGTCCAGAGCCCTATTTTGGTACTAGCATTTTGTTGTACATTTGTACATATTGGTTAAGGGTACGGCGGGGTCCCTATCCCGCCATATGTTGTCGTTCCTATTCTTAGAGGTCTGTAGACATATGTGTGTGGGTTGTTTAGGGGTTTATTTTGGTTATGCCTATGCGATATATTGTAAAAGCTAATATGTTGTGGCAGCCTTATTGGCTGGCTTTCCCTTTCATGACATAATGCAAATGAAAGAGGCCACACGTGTATGAATATTTTATCACCCACTGGGTTCATGTGTTTGGTTCCTATATCTAGGAGGCTGTATGAACATGAAAAAGTTTTAACCCATTGAGGTTTTTGTGAGCAGTATCACATTATAGATAGTCCAATTTGACTATAGTCGACAGTTACGTAAACAGGAGTCCAAGTCGGACCCCAGTCGCGGCCCACGGGGTTAGGTCATAACAGAAGTGGTATCAGAGCAGTTCGTCCTTGGAGTATCTACAGACCGTGTCTAGTCAAGTCTTGTTTATCGGTGTGTTATGCACCACATCTATAGACAAGAGGCTACAGGACATTTAGGATGTTACCTTTCTTTCATATCAACGATCGTGCGATAGAGCCGAGTCATAGGGAATGAAATTCCTCATACTAACTTGTGATTTCAGCAGAAGGACAACATCAATATAAGAAGGTTACTGACGATATTGGAAGTTACACAGCACACAGGTAAGCAAGGCACGAATGATAGGTGTCAGGTAAGGTATTGAATTACGGTTGACATGTAAAGTTGAAAATTGAAAGGAAAAGTAGACGGAAAGTCTAAACAGGTGCAGTTCGAGTTGGACATATGAGGTAAGTCCATTAGTTTATACTATTGTTGATATTAGGCGCCCTGTGAGGCTGCGATATGATGTGATATGATACATATATATGTATCTTTATGCGTGTTGCCCCTGTGAGGCATTGTTGGCATTTTCTGCGTGCAGGTGTTGAGATAATAAGAAATACAGAGGAAACTCTGCCCAAATTAACCTTGAAATAAAAGGAAAATGATTTAGGAAAGACTGGTAGTTCTGGATAGAACGATATATTAAGGATAAGACTAACTAAGAAGGGTAAGTAACCCATAGTAAGAATCGTGAAAAAGGTTAAGAAGTGTTATTCTATGGGGTAGAATGTGAACATGATAGGATGTGAATATAATGAGGATCGTTATGAAAATAAGTAAAGCCTTGTGAGAAAGTGGCTTCGAATAAATTGCTACGTGACTCAAGTACCCATAATTAGACTGGATTAGCACCTCATGATTGTGTTAAGTTGTCGTACCTAGGCAACCAAAGGTATGGAAGATATAAAGGAAGGCATAGATATGGTGCAGTATACCGAATGTGTTGGAAAAGAATCATACGTATTGGAAAATTGGAAATAAGGGCGTAAGGTAGAACACAACAGATAGTGACATGGGTACACCCTAAAGGGGGGAAGTGGCTTCAAGTGAGATTCCATACTGGCATGAGTTAATAAGATCTAAAGGCTAGCAATAAATGCATAGAAGCCATGATACCGGAGACAGTGCGGAGAATTAATAGTAAGGACTTGAATAGTATAATATCAAAGAATAGGTGCATACAAAGGGGATGAATACAACAAGAAAATTACGATGAGAACTTAAAAATACTGTAAGGAATAGCCAGGCTATACTCGACTGAAGGTAAGACATTGGTAACAAAGTTACTGACTACTAATATTGTGGTGTACAAGCAGCAAAAAAGGAAAGGATGAGAGATCTCTCCTATACTGGAATATGAGGAAACTCAAGGGTAAGTAGAGAAAGGAAGTAAGAAACGATACAGGTTTACGTACAGACTAGTATGGTGATGCTTAAGCATCTCTTGGGCTATTTTAAGCTCTTACACATGTTCGTGTAAAGGGTGCAATATGATGTGTGGTAACGAAACTAGAAAGAAGTAATGGAAAAGAAATATCACCTGTTCCATATGCCTACAGGTAATCTACCTTCTTAAATAGACCATATGAGTTGATACAAGGCCAATGGACGGCAGCCAGTACAGAAGAATCCTGAAGCACTCGTAAGACCTTATGAGGCTAGTTAACATTCGGGGATGAATGTTCTAAAGGGGGAAGGATGTTACACCCCGTACTTTGGTACCTTAGAATGCTTCTTAAGCTTCTTAAGATTCTGGTAAGGCTCTTAAGTTTCTTAAAAATCGTTATGTGAGTCGAATAGTTTATAATGCTATCAAATAACTCCAAGGAAAGGAGAACGAAATGCTTCATAATAAGGAAGATTGGAAATAGGGTAATAAAAATTTGAAAGGAGTTGAAGGCCGAGAAATGAGTCGTAGGACTCAATTTACCTACGTAAGCTACCAACTTAGATGTATTACATACTTGAGTTGCTTAAGGACATACCAAGCTTACGTATCATGGATTACATAGGCTCGTAAAATAAGATGAGATTACGAACCCACGAGGAAGGGGAAAACACGACACGTGGAAGCCAATGGAGGAGTGACACGTGATAGCACCTCAAGCAAGTAGGTGACCCACCTACTTATGGTAAAGTAGGTGACCCATCTACTTGGGAGGTGGGGCCCACAAGGACACATGGCAGCCCTCCTTGAAAGCATGGATATGTGGCCTAATAAGGGTTTGACACATGTCACCCTTAGGGGATGACACGTGTCACTTCATAAGGGACCCTATATATGTATGTTAATGACTCTTAAGTCATTTGAAGTCCAAAAATCAGCCAAATTATAGAGAGAAATGTGAGAGAAAGAGAGCTCACAACAGAAGCCACAAATTGGAGAAAATTAAGGTAACTTCTTCACTTTTCTTCCGGGAATTAATTATCTACGGTGTTTTTTAATTACGTGGAGGTATATATATGTATATTAATATGCCTACGGAACCATATTTTCAGTTCTTCACTTGGAAAACTAAGAGAAACGTAAAGAGAAAACGCTAGGGAACAGACCCATTTTTGGAGGGGACAGTTGTTAGTAATATTAGTATAACTTCTTGTTTATAGCTTAGTTTCGGGTGATTCAATATGTTTTGGAAAGGTATTTCATAGGTATATAACTTTTATTTAGACCTTTAAATCCATTTTTGCTTTTAGCTTCACGAAAAAGGGTGATGAAGTGTAGAGGAGGTACTGCCTAGATTTTCTTTTGGAAATTCTACACGGACAGCTGTGAGTATTTTGGGCATATATTTTCGTACAAAATTGTTGTAGGGGTAATTCAAAATTGTTTGAGACCTTCATACACATGTATATAACTTTCATCGAGGCCACAAATCCTGTTTCCCTTAATTACCCCTCCGAAACTTTCAAAAGGTACTTGATATGACTTTTGTCTCGATTTTGAAGGAAAGCTCATTTAGATTATTCCATTGAGTCTCAATATGATTTAAATTGCATATAGTTTCTCACTACTCCACTCATGGATGCCTCAATGTTTCCTTCATCGAGCCCGAGCCAGGTTTTATTATCGTGCGTACTTCTCTGCATTGTTCGTCGTGCCCCGACGTGAGGGGACAGGTACGACCTATACATAGGTTTTGTTGAGTTATGATGTGCCATGTACACATATGGTATGATATGATATGATATGACCATCTGATATGATATGATCTGTTATGGAAATATTCTCTACTCTGGTGTTATGATGTGTTGTGGCGCCAGTGAAAGGGCGGCGACCACGTTTTGTATTTGCTCACCTAGTCCTTTAATGGGGCAGGATGTGGCATATGTTTTTCTGCATACATTATCGGTGATTATGAAAAGCATTTTGATATTCTGGATATTTTGCTTATTTTTGCACATTTTGCTCTAGTAACGACTTTACTTATTACAGTCCATGCTTTATATACTCGGTACATTTTTTGTACTGACCCCCCTTTCTTCGGGGGGCTACGTTTCTTGCTTGTAGGTATAAATGCTCGGTTTGCTGATCCACTCGCCTAGGACATCCACCCTATTGGTTGGCAGTACTCTTTGTCCAAAGCCCTATTTTGGTACTAGCATTTTGTTGTACATTTGTACATATTGGTTAAGGGTACGGCGGGGTCCTTTCCCGCCATATGTTGTCATTCCTATTCTTAGAGGTCTGTAGATATATGTGTGTGGGTTGTTTAGGAGTTTATTTGGGTTATGCCTATGCGATATATTGTAAAAGCTATAATGTTATGGCAGCCTTATCAGCTGGCTTTCCCTTTTATGACATGATGCAAATGAAAGAGGCCACACGTGTATGAATATTTTATCACCCACTGGGTTCATGTGTTTGGTTCCTATATCTAGGAGGCTGTATGAACATGAAAAAGTTTTAACCCATTGAGGCTTTTATGAGCAGTATCACGTTATAGATAGTCCAATTTGACTATAGTCGACAGTTACGTAAATGGGGGTCCAGGTCGGACCCCAATCGCGGCCCACGGGTTGGGTCATGACAAAAAAGGTCTCAACAGAACTCAAATTTCTCTTGTAGGAGTGACCTACGGACCTCACCTATGACAAGTAGCTCGATCTACGGTCCGTAGGGTCACAGTTTTGAAAGGTCTCACTTAGTCTCTTTTGGGCTATTCTAATGGGTATAATCTAGGATGCTTTGGGGTGTTAACACTTTTTTGGGTGAAGATATCCATATGAGCACCATAAAGATAATGTGTTTATATCTTCAAGGAAAATACCACTGTCACTAACTCCAAATCATGAGTCGGATAATTTTTGTAATGAGCCTTACGTTCCCTAAAATCATACGCTATCACCTTACCATTGTACATCAAAACACAACCAATATAAATACTCGAAGCATCAAACTAAACAACAAAATCATCGAATCCTTCCAAAAATTCAAAACTGGGGAAGATGTTAGTCGATCTTTCAACTCTTGGAAACTCTTCGTACAAGCTTCTGAATTTCTGAGTTAGTGTAGTCAAAGGAAAATTCAGTAGAGGAAATCCTTCCATAAACCTCCTATAGTAACTTTCTAAACTCAATAAAATCTAAATATCTAAGGGATAAAGAGGTCTAACCCAATTCTTAACCGCCTCAGTCTTCTTAGAATCCACCCTAATACCATCACTGAATATAATATGGCCAAGAAAGGTAATCAACCACAATCAAAACCCGTACTTGCTAAATTTAACAAATAACTGATGATCTTTAAGAACTTGCAAGACACTCCTTAAATGATAGGCATGCTCATCTTCACTCCAAGAGTAGATCAAAATATCATCAATAAACACAATAACGAACATGTCCAAATATTTCTTAAAGACCCTATTCATCAGATCTATAAAAGTTGTAGGAGCTTTCTTTAGTCCAAAAGTGTCAACCCCCAAGTTAGACCCTAAGAGTGACATGGCGAATGGAAACCCGAAGGATCCCGACCAAGTCATCTTAGCATACATTGCATTTAAAAGGTCAATTAAATATAATGAAATCAAGTAGAAGAATAGTCTCAATCATATAAGTCTAGGAATAAAAACTCAAGTCATATGTCAAATAATGGACTACATAACCTTTATGTATAAACATGCCTCTACATACTAAACGGGGTCTTAGGATAAGCTCCTAGCTCACCCTAATATAGAAGGAGTCAAAAGTAGCAATATGAAGAAATGTCTTGTCCTCGATGAATGAGGACTCACCAACTCTCTAGAAATAGTAGCAAAGATCTAGCCACGAATAGGATGCGTCATGGGATTGTCCGTCCCTACATTATGATATAATGTAGGCACATATGCATTAGTACATAGAAGTTACTAAGTATGTGAGATATGCATGAACAATAAGAATGCAGACATAATCAATATGAGCATGGGATGCATGACCAATCTATTGAAAAGAATGAATAAGTCTTGAAAAGCATTTGAAATCATATTTAAAACTTGTGGTTAATGCATCATAAATATCATAGTAGAACTTACTTCATTTCATATAACTTGTATGGGATATGACCTTTAACCGACATCTAAGACCATGTGAGCTATAATATGACATCTGATGTAACTCCTAAATAGAGAAGAGAGAGGCTACTTTCCAAGATAGACACCGTGAAAATATCATGAACTTCATAAGTTATACATGGATACACTAGTTAGGACATAAAGGCAACCTAAGAGGGCAATATAGATTGGGACTTTTAGGTTTCTACTAGGATTCCCTTGGGCAACATACCTTTGGTTACCAAACTGAACCCCACCTAAAAGTCCTCTCAGTGCTTAATCAATATCTAGATAGAATTCATTAAAACATCATCATGAAAATAGTCATAAGAGTAGCTCATTAATATAATGATTCATAAGAATCCATAACTTTGGTGAAAATTGTCCTTATCACCTCTTTAACATGATTGTGGAAGAAATTTTCTTATTACACCATCATAAATCTTAACTTGAACAACATTGAAACTTCATCACAATCTTCATAAATCATTTATAAGTCTCAAATATCATTTATAAAGACCTTCATTGAAAACCATTGAAATTCATGATTATAGTTTATTGAAATCAAAGTCAAAATTGACTTCATGCATGAGTACTTATAAAACATATTAAAATCATCCAATTGAGATTGAACTATTCATAATCAAGTCATACGAATCATAAAATGTCATAATCAAGGCATCCCAATGCAATTTTACAAAAACCCTAAAATTTGTAGACATGAAATTAACATCATCATTCAATCATTTCCCAAGACTTGCTTAAACATAGTCATTTGCTTCATAAACTTTCATTTGGAGTCAAAACTTTCAATTCAACTTCATTTGAACATAAGAAGACTAGGTGGGTTCATTTTGTATAATTTTCAAATACATATAATGCATGAGAGTGATAGAAATGCATCATATGAAACATCTTAAAACAATCCACCATATACACTTTAAAACTACCTTTCAAGCCCTTATATAAGAACCCTAATAAGATCTTTCATTTCATGAAATATAGAGTCAATATATATCAATTTAAGTAAATAAACTTTAAATATCCATAATATATGCATTTGGAATCATCATGTAAAATCCCATAAGAATTCACCATTTAGAATTTGAAATATCAAGTTAAGGAAATATTTGGACTCCATGGGTGGAAGAACCCATGGATGAAAACCCACATACCTTTCTTGAATTCACTAAGAATTGAAGAAGAACCTTGAAGAAATTGGAAACTCTAGCTTGAATTTGGAGAGAAAATTTGAGGGACCTTGTGAGTTCTTGCCTTGGAAGTTTTGAGAGAATGAATTGAATAGGAGGGGGTCTTTAAGAGAACAGTGTCTACTGACTTTGAACTTGGCCATAAACTTGTCTAAGTTCATTGAACTGAACTTTGCAAAAGACACAATTTTCCTTCATTAAATTTGGAAAATTGGCCCTACGGGACCCTTCTACTTATCGTTATCGTAACGATTAGTCGTGCAAAAGCACCGTCTTGCAGGCCTGAGAAAAGAGCCCAAAACATAGTATCTGAAGTTTAGGAACTACTCGTGTATACGACCTGTCCTCAATGAAATGAATCATTCCTTAGGCTCGTCCTGCAGGTCCCCAAAACCTGCAAAATTCAAGTGTCTAAAGTTTATGAATGACTCGTGTATATGACCCGTCATCAAGGAAATGACCCATTCTGTAAGTTCGTAGACTTGGTCCTGAGAGGTCCTTGAAACTTGGCCTTTGAACTTAGCTTATGAGGGGCTTCTACAACCCGTCGTCTCGAGGATGCCCCTCCTAGAAGGCCGTAGACCCTCTCCTAAGGGGAACTCAAATTTTCTTCTCAACGGGTCGCTCTACGACCCAAACTTACAAGCCGTAGAAGGCCCTATAAGACGTAGAGAGGATTGTTAACATGGATGGGTTCAAAATTTTGAGACTTTTCTCCTTGGTTCCAACATTTTGATTTTCGGGGTCTTACAATATCTCCCTGTTGGAAAAATTCGTCCTCTAATGAGCTTAACTTATCTTAGGAAGAACACAAAAAGAGGACTAGCAACCCAACATGAACAAAATGACACATGCAATGCAAACACACGAGATCTTTAAACTTAGCATAAAGCATGACTTTAAAATTTAACTTCATGAACATACATGCATATGAGGACGTAAAAAAACTAAAACATTGGAGTCTTAAACATTTATTATGAGTAACTTAGTACCTTAGACTGGAGTAGAATGAAAAAGATAAGGGTAAGGTTTCATCATATCTGTTTCCGCTTCCCATGTAACACTTTCAACTTGTTGATTCCTCCAAAGGACTTTAACAGATGCAACTTCTTTGTTCCTCAATCTCTTAACTTGCCGGTCTAAAATTTCAACTGGGACTTCTTCATAGATAAATTTTTCTTCAACATTCACTACTTCTAAAAGAACAATGGAACTAGGATCACCCACACATTTTCTCAACTTAGACACATGGAACACCGGGTGAACCATGGCAACTCCAAATCATAAGAAACTTTGCCCACACCTCTCAAGATTTTATACGACCGTACATATCCAGGGATCAATTTCCCCTTTTTACCAAATGGAACCACACCTTTCATGGGTAAAACCTTCAAATACACCCAATCACCCACCTCAAACTTAAGATCCCTTCTTCTAGTGTCAAAATATGACTTTTGATGAATTTGATCCATCTTCAACCTTTATCTAATGATCTTCACCTTCTCCAAAGCATCAAGTACCAAATCGAGTCCCAATAAGGTCATCTCCCCTATTTTGAACCAACCAAATGAGGACCTACATTATCTCCCATACAAAGCCTCAAACGGCGCCATATCAATACTTGAGTGGTAACTATTATTATAGGCAAAATCAATGAGCAGTAGATGATCATCCCAATTTCCTTTAAACTCCCACACACAAGCCCTTAACATATCCTGTAGTGTTTGAATTGTCCTTTTGTCTTGCCCATTAGTTTGAGGATGGAATATGGTGCTCAACTTTACCTTAGTACCGAGGCCCTTTTGAAAGGATCTCCAAAATTCAAAAGTGAATTGGGTACTAGGATCCAAAAAAATGGACAACTGCATACTATGCAGCCTCACGAACTCGTGAATATACAACTTGGTATAATCTTCGGCCCTATAGAAAGTCTTAACTGGTAGGAAGTGACCCGACTTAGTCATTCTATCAATAATCACCCAAATATGAGTATGAGGCAAACCCACTAAAAAATCCATATTAAAATCTTCCCATTTCCATGTAGCGATTTCAATATCTTAGGCTAGACTACCCGACCTTTGACGTTTTGCCTTCACTTATTGACAATTCGGACACAAACCTTACTATGTACTTCTTCATTCCTCCTTACCAATACAACTCTTTCAAGTCCCAATACATTTTCATCGAATCGGGGTGAATAGAGTATGCAGAATTATGTGTCTCCGTCAAGATCAAACTCCTTAGGCCATCGACATCCAGAACACATAACCGACCTTGGTAATATAATCCGTCATCTCCCACTTGTGAAAAGAACTCTACCTTCCTTTCTTTCACCAACTTCTTTAACTCAACAAGTGTTGGGTCAAGGTCTTATTTCGACTTGACATTCACTACAAAAGAGGATTTGGACCCATTTTGTACAACCAAACCACCATTATCGGTACCACGCAACTTCACCCCTAATCTAGCCAACCGGTAAACATCTTTCACCAACTCCCTCTTCCTTCATCAACATGGGCCACACTGCCTGTAGACTCTCTACTAAGTGCATCGGCAACCACATTGGATTTAACCGGATGATAATACATACTCATGTCATAGTCCTTGAGGAGCTTTAGCCACCTTCTCTATCTTAGATTGAGGTCCTTTTGGGTGAATACATATTGAAGGATTTTATGATCGGTATACACATCTACATGTACTCCATAGAGGTAGTACCGCCAAATTTTCAAATCAAAAACCACGACCACCAACTCAAGATCATGGATAGGGTAGTTACTCTCATGCACTTTCAATTTCCTAGAAACATAGGCTATGACCTTACCATTTTGCATTAACACACTACCTAAACTAGTCCTTGAAGCATCACAATAAATGAAAAACCCATCTAATCCTTTCGGTAGAGTCAAAATAGGAGCGAAGGTAAGTCGATCTTTAAAAATTTGGCAAATCCTTTCACACTCATCCATCTATATGGATTTTGCCTTCTTTTGAGTCAACTTTATCATAGGAGATGAGATAGAAGAAAACCTTTCAATGAATCATCTATAGTAATCGGCTAGGCCCAAGAAGCTCCTAATATCTGAAAGAGACAATGTTAAAGAAAGGCCACCTCCTTCAACCAAAACTCGCACTTGCTAAATTTTGAAAATAACTACATATCCCTCAACGTTTGGAGCATAATCCTCAAATGATCCTTATGTTCTTCCTCACTCTAAGAGTAGATGAAAACATTATCAATGAAAACGACAACAATAGCATCAAGGTAGGATTTGAACACCCTATTCATTAGGTCCATGAACACCACTGGTGCATTTGTCAACCCAAAACTCAGTACCATAAACTCGAAGTGACAAACCCTTGTATAAAATACCATCTTGGGAATGTCACACTCCCTAAGTCTTAGTTGGTGATAGCCGGACCGAAGGTCAATCTTGGAGAAGTGACCCGCCCCTTGTAGTTGATCAAAAAGTCATCTATCCTAGGAAGTAGATAATTGTTCTTAATTATCATCTTATTCAATTGCCAGTAATCTATGAACATTCGAAGTGACCCATTCTTCTTTCTTACAAATAGAACGAGGGAGCCCAAGGCGAAATACTTGGACTAATGAACCCTTTTTCTAACAAATCATTTAATTGCTCCTTCAATTCCTTCAATTCCATCGGGGCCATTTGGTAAGGAGGAATAGAGATAGGTAGGGTATCGAGGAGGATATCGATACCAAAATCAACTTCTCTTTTGGGAGGGACACCAGGACAACCCCTATAAACCTTCCTAGCCACAATCGACTCACCTACGGGGGTAAACACCAAATAAGGATCTACTAATATTTCAGGTAATAAATAAAACCTATTTTCTAAGAATGGAGTAACAAATGACAAGTTTTAACCCAGGTCCAACAATGCATAAATATCAAAAGTAAAGAAACTTAACATACCGGTAACAACATTTGGTGCTTCCTTAATTTGTAGCCTTCCATGCAATGCATAGAAATGAGTGGTGCATTGGTCTATTCCATGAGCTTGTTGTCTATGAGCAACTTGGCCTAGAGGCCTACCACCACCACTACATCTACAATCCCGATCATGATGACCCCACTTTCTGAATTTGAAGCACACGTTTGAGCCTAGGTCTTCCCATACTTCCTATATTAGGGAAAAGCTTACGTACCAATGTTATCTCTTCGGACCACCATTGAGTTGCGACCGTTGTCCTTGTTGAATTTGGGAGAAGGATTATTGGTGGAACCTTATCCCATGAACCGTTTGTCACTTTGGCCTTTGCTGTTGCTACCATATCCGAACCTTTGAAGGTTGAACCCTCCACCATCCACTCTAACCTTTTGAAACCCTCTAGACCTTTCCCTCAACTTCTCTTCTTCTATTCTTTTGACATATGTCATCACCTGTCCATCTCCTTGAACAACATGTCCATCTTGCACTCCTTGGACACTAAGCTCGAAACACCCGAAATAAACTTACTCATCCTTGCCCGGGCTCGGAGACCATAAAGGAAGAATACTTGGACAATTTTTTGAACTTGAGCGCTTACTCCATCACACTCATACTCCCTTGATGGAGATTTATGAACTCTTGGATTTTTGCCTTCCTAAGCTCCAACGGGAAAAAATGGTCTAGAAAGACACTTTTAAACTCTTCCCATTCTATCGATCCTCTTTCTTCGTTCCTCTCAATAATCCATTACTCATACCACACTGGAGCCATGCCCTTTAGTTAATAGGCCACTAGCTCAAACTTTTCATTCAGTGGACACCCATGATTGCCAAGATCAGGCACACCTCTTCAATGAGCTTCATATGGTCCTCATTTAGTTTAGAACCATCAAACTCAGGCGGATTCATCCTTTGAAAATCTTAAAGTCGAGAGGCCAGATTTTGCACTTGAGGAGGAGGGACACCTTGATGCCCTTGGTGGGCTACAACTTGAGCCAATAATGTGATAATGTTGCGAAACTTAGCATTAGTTACCCCTTCCCCACATTTTGGTACATCCGAAATTGGAGAAGCCTAGTCCTCATTATCAACTCTTTCTCTTGGAGGTGCTCTTCTCGAGGCATTATCTAAAGAACATAAAATTGGTTGTTAGTTAGAGGAAAACTTAGAACACTCTAGGGAACGAAAAAGACCCTATTTGACGTGGTATGTTGGACTCCAAAGACCATTTCGAAACCTCATGCTCTGATACCAAAATTTTCATGAACCAAGCCTAGGTCCTAAATGTGACACGTCGAATAAAACACCCGAAGGTACCTCACCCAAGCCTCTTAGCATTCATTAAGCATTTCATTAGTAATAATAAATAGATCAATCAAAAATATAAGGGATATAGGGACTAAGGGGATTCACATTAATAAGAGTCAAAGACAACATAACATCCTTTTCCATGTCCAACAACACCTTCTACGTTAAAACTTGGCGGGGGCTAAGACATGTCCCTGGCTCATCCTCAAGATTAAGTTAAAATACTAAACTTAAGTGTATAAACATAACATAAGATAGATAAGATAGGCATGTCTTTCCTAAAATACGGGAACTCACCAAAGTGGTAGCCTTCAACGCTCAACTTAGCCATGAAGAGGAGAGTGTGGAGCGATGTTGGTCCCTACATGATGATATCATGTAGGCAAAAGTATGCGCTAGTACTTTGAAATTACTAAGTATGTGAGTATGCTATGGAATGAAGATTATAAGAGAGAGACATATATAGGCAATATGCATAAGTAAATGCATGCATGAGAAATCATCATATGAATCCTTAAAATATTCATTTTATTGGGAAACAACCTTAATCAATATTTAAGACCATGCTATCTATTTCATGAAATCCAACATAAGCCCCTATGTTTGCACGGAAAGACTACTTGCTGGGTAGAACTCCGTTAACTTTAATCATTTTTTTAACTTTTACTTAAGGCCTAATTGTCGATCCACTAGCCTAAATAGCCTACAAGGGCTCCTATGTTGGAGCATAGTTAATGCAACATGAGACTTTACTTAAGGACCCCTTAGGTCGAGTTTCCATCTATATGCTAAATTCGGTGGTAGGTCAATCCCACGGAATAACATTTAAATGTCATAATAACATAAGCATTGTATAGCTTTAGACATCAAATCATCATCAATGGAATAGCTCGTTAAAACATTTCATTTGATTCAAATATGTGAGATTTTTCCTTTCATATTGAATCCTTTCTTTGGCTAAAATTCCCTTCATTATCATTCAATCATTTCACAAGACTCCCTTAAACATAGGCATTTGCTTCATAAACTTTCATTTGGATTCAAAACTTTCAATTCAACTTCATTTTAATATACGAAGACTAGGTGGATTCATTTCCTATAACTTTCAAATACATCTAATACATGAGAGTGATGGAAATGCATCATATGAAACATCTTAAAACAACCCACCATATACACTTAAAAACTACCTTCAAAGCCTTCATATAAGAACCCTAACAAAATTATTCATTTCATGAAATGTAGAGTCAATAATTATCAATTTAATTAAATAAACTTCAAATATACCATAATATATACATTTGGAATCATCATGTAAAATCCCATAAGAATTCACAATTTAGAATTTGAAATATCAAGTTGAGAAAACATTTGGCTCCATGGTGGAAGAACCCATGGAGGAAAACCCATATACCTTGTTTGAATTCACTAAGAATTGAAGAAGAACCTTGAAGAAATTGGAAACCCTACCTTGAATTTAGAGAGAAACCTTGAGGGACCTTGTGAGTTCTTGCCTTGGAAGTTTTGAGACAATGATTTGAATAGGAGGGGGTCTTGAAGAGAAGAGTGTCTACAAACTTTGAAATCTGCCATAAAAGTGTCTAGGTTCATTGAACTGAATAATGAAAAAGACGCAATTGCCCTTATTGAATCTAGAAAACATTGGCCTTATAGGACCCTTCTATGGGTGTTCATCGTAACGACGAGTTGTGCAAATGACCCATCTTGTAGGCCTGAGAAAAGAGCCCGAAAAATAGTCTCTAAAGTTTAGGAATGACTTTTGTATATGACTCGTCCTCAAGAAAACAACTATTTCATTAGGCTTGTCCTGCAGGTCCCCAAAACCAGCAAAATTCAAGTCTCTAAAGTTTATAAACGGTTTGTGTATACGACCCTTCATCAAGGAAATGACCCATTCTGCAAATTTGTATACTTGGCCCTGAGAGGTCCTTGAAACTTGGCCTCTGAACTTAGCTTATGAGGGGATTCTATGCCCCGACTTCTCGAGGATGACTCATCTTGGAAGGTTGTAGAAACTCTCCTGAGGGGAACTCAAATTTTTTTCTCAAAGGGTCATTGTACGACCCAACCTTGCGAGCCGTAGAAGGCCTATGAGCCGTAGAGGGGGCTCGTTCACATAGATGGATTAAAAACTTTGAGTCTTTTCTCCTTGGTTCCACATTTCTGACATACGGGGTCTTATAGAAAAGCCTTCCACAAACCTTCTATTTTAGCTGGCTAAGCCCAAAAAGCTTCTACTATCAATGGCCTAGGCCAAATATTAACCATCTTAATTTTCTTAGGATCAACCATAGTACACTCATCAGAAATAATGTGAATAAGAAATGTAACCAATCTAAACCAAAATTTACACTTTCTAAATTCTACAAACAATTGACGATCCTTAAGTACTTGCAATACTATCCTCAATTAATTGGCTTGATTCTCCTAAATCTGATAGTAAACTAAAATATCATCAATAAACACAATCACGAATATGTCCAAGTATTGCTTGAACACCCTATTCATCAAGTCCATGAAGGCCGCGGGAGGCATTGGTTAGTCCAAAATACATAAATAGAAATTCAAAATGGCCATACCTTGTTCGAAATGCCATCTTAGGAATATCACACTCCCTCACCCTTAATTGGTAATAATCAGAACGGAGATCAATTTTAGAGATATAGTTTTTCCATTGCAATAGGTAAAAAAAAATCATATATCCTTGGAATTGGATACTTATTTTCTATGGTCACTTTATTCAATCGCCGATAGTCGATACTGTCACGACCCAACTCCGTAGGCCATGACTGGGGTCTGACATGGGACCCCGTATACATAAATCTCAACTATAAGACCTATACACAAGAATCCAAAGGGTGATAGCAAATTTGTCTGTACATAGCCTCTTTCATTTGCACCATGTCATATAAGGGCCAACAAGGCTGCCTTAACATAATAACATTTATCATATGCCATATAGGCACAAATGAATCAAACTCGTAAACAACCCACCTATATATGTCTACAAACCTCTAAAAATATTAATAGTGACATATGGTGGGACAGGGCCCTCATCGTACCCCTAAATAATCAACTATATACATTATACGATCAGCACCAAAAGCTAGGCTCTGAAATAATGGAGCACTTTTGACATAGCTGAGTAGGAGTCCTAAGCTGGCAAATCTCCAAACTAAGTATCTGTACCTGTGGGCATGAAATGCAGCTCCCCTCCCTCCCTCGAATAAAGGGAGGTTAGTACGATATATGTACTGAGTATGTAAAACATAACACATCATAGCTGAGACCATAACTGAAATAAGGATGCAGGGGACAAGTGTAACAATTAACGAGAGCTTCATACGTGGGATTTTTTTGGCAAAGGAAAGTCAAGAGAAAGGGTGGTAGCTATTCTAGCAAGTACCTTCACCTTAGGAAATGTAGTCATGTACATCATCATACAATGTGCCCGGCTCGCTAAGGAACTCGGTATCATAACTATTTCATCATATTACCATTTCAACATATCATCACCCCCTTTCATCATGTATGTTATTTCATCAGGTCATCATATACGGCATCATATCATCATATACGGCATAATCTTATCATATATGTCATCATAGTACATCTGGTCCACTATGGGGCTCCAGGTCACAAGTATATCCCTATTTTTTCATATGCATGCCTACGTAAGTATCTGCCCCTTTAGTGAGGGACTCGATGAAAGAGTAGTGTACATAACGTACTGTACCCAACCCCTTTATGGGACTTGATGCCATTATCACATAGTAAAATATACTAAGGAACGTTTGGCCCGATCCATAATTTTAAACAATGATGAGGAACGTACGACTCGATTCACAATTTCATCATATCATCATATATATATATCCAGCCCAGGACTCGGTGAATAACTTCAACACATACGGCGTCATCGTATGCTTCAACTTCATTATATACGACATTTCATTATCGTATACTTCATACATACATATACATAGCTGGTCTGGGACTCAGTAAATGAGTAATAAAGATGTGCATGATAACGTTCCCAGCCCATCGTGGGACTCAGTGAAAGAAGGGTTACCATATGCACGAGTAGAGTAGTGAGAAACGATATGCAACTATGTCATCTCCTGAGACTCAATGATACAATCAAGTGAACCATCACTTGAAGACTAGGGAAGTAATTCTCCAAGGTACCCTTTAGATGTTATTAGGGATTTCATCAATAAGGGCCTCATGAACCACAAACGTGCACCAAGATAATGCCACATAGTTTATGCAATCAAAGACATAATTTTTGCAATCAGACAGATAGCTTATGTAATCAGAGATACAACTTATGCAATCAGAGACATTTATCCTCTTAGAGCCTTTCAGAATAGGAGCTTATATTTCCACTTACTATTCAATATATAGGTGGCTCGGGAGTAGTAATATAACTACTTTAGGACCCTTAGTATTCAGAGGTGACTACGAGTCACAAATTACGTCTGAAACCTCTAAATGGAATTATGTTTAAACTCATATCAGACATCATTTCCCTTACCTTAAGCCCATTTCAAGGAGAGAAATAGGCAAGCCTTATATGTACTACTTATCATCCTACAGAAGACTTGAAAGGCGAGGACTCCACTTATTGCAGGAGTTCTAACATCTAGAAGTGAACAAGGGTCTTGACTCCTACTCACCGATTTATGAATGGAATGACTCCCAAATTTCGTATATATATAACTTAAGGCTAAGACATGCCTAAAGAAAAGAAAGGGTAAGCTTCACATACCTTTTGTGGATTAACTGTAATCCAGATCGCCTCGTTACCTCCTTCATCTAATAACATGAGAGTAATACTGAGGTTAATAAAATTTCACTTTCCAATTTCCAACTCTATAACCAAGTACCCATAGGAATCATTTCCTTATCCAATACCCTCGACTAGTTTGTTACTAGCTCCAAAATTACTGAAAATCGGGCAGCATCTCCCCTATAACTTCAACATCCCCGAGATTTCACTCAGCCAAAATGTCAACAACCATATCAAAAAAAAAACAACCAGCAGCATATATATAAATAAATCACTTCAACATTACCCAATACAACTCTAAACAACTAGCTCAAAACTATGATACCAAAATAGAGTTTTTAACCTTTATTTTGTAAAACCTTTAACCATACTAAATGGGGGGTCGTGTGGCTGAAACCAAAAGCACCCACACCTTTTATAGAACCCTTTACATCCTTGTAACATACAACCACACCAGCTACAACTTCAGCCCACAATCACAGCACCCTATGCGACTTCGACTTAGCTATGGCGACTTCAATTTAGTTTGTTTCTAACGTCAAGCATCCTTATGCAATTTTTCCACTTACAACCTTATTTAAGACATGTAATATAACTTATAAAATCATCATAAACTCCAATTTTAAATGGAAAACCTTACCTTGCCTGAAACTTGCCAAACTCACCAAAACTTGCCACGAAAGTTCCTTTAGTGCGACTAAAACTTTGTGGATGCTTGATAACGTTTTGGTGCTGCTCCAAACCATAAATTTACATTAATAACATCCTCATAACATCATGTTATACCCTAGATAATTAATTCACATTGGCTGAACCTACTCTCTCTCTAGTTTTGGATTTTTCTTCTCTTCTTTCTTTCTCTAGAAGTCTCTTGAACTAGGAAGATAAAAGAATTTCTTGTATATAAGAATGATTCATAACATATATATATAGAGAGAGTCTACTTAAGGGGGGTGACACATCTCAACCCCTAAGTGGTGACATATGTCAAGCCCTAAGTGGTGACACATGTCAAGCCCTTATTGGGCCAATATATCCCTTCCTCCAACCATAGGATGTCACATGGAAGGTGGGGTCCACCTATTTTCTCCAGCTTCTACCACGTGGCACTCTATCCTTACTGCCATATGGCACTCTCTCATGCTTCTATGTGTCACTCTCTTTTCCTTCTCGTGGGTTCATAATCTCGTCTTACTTTATGAACCTATGTAATCCTTGCTACGTAAGCTTGGTATGTACTCAAGTAGCTTAAGTATGTAAGATATCTAAGTTGGTAGCTTACATAAGTAAGTCAAGTCCTACGACTCATTATTTGGTCTCTAACTTCTTCCCAATTCTTACAATGCTATTTCCAATCTTCCCTATCACGAGGTGTCACATTCTCCTTTCCTTAGAGTTGTTTGATAGCATTATGGACTATCTGGCTCTCATGGTAACTTCTAAGAAGTTTGAGAAGCTTTAAGAAGCTTTAAGAAACTTAAGAATCCTTCCAAAAACTTAAGAACCTTTTAAGATACTTAAGAAGCTTAAGAACCTTCCAAGGTACAAAAGTATGGGGTGTAACAGATACACAAACGAAGTGAACCATCATTCTTTCTAACAAACAAAATGGGAGCACCTCATGGAGATATACTTGGTCTAATAAATCCCTCATCCAACAAATCTTTCAATTGATTCTTTAACTCTTTTAGTTCCTCCGGAGCCATATGGTAAGGAGGAATAGAAATAGATTGGATATCGGGAAGAAGGTCTATGCCAAATTCAATTTCCCTTTACGGAGGAACATTGCATAGATCATAGGGAAACACATCCAAGAACTCATTAACAATAGCGACCGACTC
Source organism: Solanum dulcamara (assembly GCF_947179165.1). Lineage (NCBI taxonomy): Eukaryota > Viridiplantae > Streptophyta > Magnoliopsida > Solanales > Solanaceae > Solanum > Solanum dulcamara. The sequence continues at coordinate 50,296,434 of NC_077243.1, forward strand.
TAGAGTAGGGGCTTCAAAATTCATATCCCTTACATGTATAAGATGGTAGATGCAATCTTTGGAAATCATTTACTGAGATTTAATGCACAACATGAATTTACTCTTCATCATCTAATTACTACATTTCTATTCTAGGATCAGCTCATTAGGAAGTTGAAACTTAATCACACAGGTTCTACAATCAACAAAAATATAACATGTATATAACCAATCCATACCAAGGATAACATTGAAATCAGTCATATCTAGTTCAACTAGATCACATGAAATAACTTTATGAAAAAACAAAACTTGCCAATTGTTATAAACTCTTTTAGCCATAACCAACTCACCTACGAGAGTATAAACAGAAAAAGGCTCCACCAATATTTCATGGCTTGCATCAAATCCCATAGCAACATAAGGAGTAACAAAAGATAAATTGGCACCCAAATCAAGTAAGGCATAAGAATCATAGTGAAAGAATCGTAGCGTACAAGTAACAACATAGGGAGTCTCCTTAACCTCATGCCTAGCATGAAGAGCATAAAACCAATTAATGTTGTATGACCCAGAAGTTGAAAAGTCAAATGAAAGAGAACTCAAGGGAATTTGCACAGTCTCCTAAGTCTAAGAGTGGGTGTACTACTCACAAGGACCCTTACAAACCGAAGAAATGACTCGTGGAAGTGAGTCTAAGGCTGGGGAATATTATAAGACATGAGTGTGGTCTATGAGTCATTTGATGGCTCATGAAAGATCTACAACTCGTAGAAGTCCCTCATAGAAAAGTACTCAATTTCCTACAATCACAAGTTGTAGGACTTCTTCTACGACTCAACATGATGAGTTTTAGAGGGGTTTATGACTCGTAAGGATGAGTCATAGGTAAAATTCAAATGTTCAAAATATGCAGGTATTCAGACCTGCAAGACGATGAGGGTCTATGACCTGCAACCCTTTTGACGAGTCGTAAGGATGACTCATAGAGAAATATCAAAGACTTAGGGTTTTCAAGGTTTTAGGAAGTATATAAGACGATTTATTTCTATGATTCATCAACCTGCCTACAAGTCATAGAACCCAAATTGTAGGGTTGCCTAGCCAGGATTAATGAGGGGTAGTTTAGTGTTTTTGCTATATCGTATTAATGTATGTGGATGTTTTTAGGACTAGATTCATGATGTTAACTATCCTATATACTCCTAAACCTTTTTTATTCCCTCATTAACTCCCAAACAACTTTAAGACTCCTCTCTAAAGGTTTCTTCAAGAGATCATCTTCTTTATCAAGGTTTTGGCTAGGGTTTCTTCAACAAGTCTTCTTCTCTCAATTCCAAGGTCAATTCACCAAGGTATATGTGGATTCATCCATGGTTCCTTCCACCCATACAGTCCCAAGGTTATTCTCAAGTTAATCTTATGATTTCAAATTCAAAACCCTTAATTTTAATAATTTTGCATTGGGTTTTCTTACTTGTGATGAATTTTATGATATTTGACTAAATCACCTATCTAATTGATATTATATTCATGAATTGTATATGGGTTGATAAGATTAGTATGATCATGAATATTTTCAATCTTATTTAACAATTTTCAATCATATTGGCTATGTATACAAGTTATACCCTAATTTTAAACATGAATTATAATCATGGATTACAATTATGTTCAACATATGATTTTCATGCAAGTTATGAAGAAATATGACTTAGGATCCTTAGTTGGTGACCTAGGAACCTAATAACATAAAATACATAAATATCATTTGTAATGTTGAAAGACTTTACTCACATTGCAATTATGACATGAAAATGAGCTACTATATAAGTTTTAAACCTATGAACAAGTTTTATTTTATGTTAAGTTTGATTACTATGTTATGTATTCCTTTAGATCTGACACAACAATGAATGAGTCTTGAGGTGGAGGCTTGACCTACGGGGTCCTTATATAAAGTTTTTTGTCTCAGAACTACTTTCTACTATAGGGTTTGTCTTTACGTCCTAGCTAGTGGATTCACATATACCACATGTTCATTACTCTCCTAGCGGGGTAGAGTCTACCTTTGCAAGTAGATTAGCCTTTCTTTCATTATACGAGGATATATTAGGATTCCATGTTATAGCTCACATAGCCTTATTATCGGTTATGGTTCTATCCCACATATGTATATTCTCTTGACGTTCTTTTACGATCTCAACTATGCCTTTTAAATACTTTGATCATTTTGGTTCCCTCATAAATTTACTTATCCTTTTTTATCATGCATGTTATTTGATTATTGCATCTTACAATTTATATTGCATGACATTCCCACATACTTAGAATATTCAAACATACTAACACATATTTTTTTGCCTATATTGTCTCATAATATAGGTGTCGAGGATCACATTTCTTCAACCCTTGGCTAGTTGAGTTGCTATTCTACGAAGACTAGTTAGTCCTGATCTATCAATGGCTAAGTATGAGTGTGTTTCATTTCAAAGACATTTTTTACATTTCATATATTGAGGGTAAGGTAAGGACATGTCTTATCCCCTGCCCGTCTCAAGTAGTAAAGGAATTATTGAGCATATGGTGTAGAATCTATGTAGTTGAGCTTACACTCTCTTTTATGGTTTCATGTTTTGTGACTATCTCTCTCTTTCCTATGTTTTAACTTTACTTTACCTTATGCATGTTTATGATACATCAAGAGGCTTGGTTGGATCCTTTTGGATTTTGATCATCCTGTTACGACTACGCTCTAGTCCAAGTCGTGAAAAACTTGGTATCAAAGCTCAAGATTTAAGATGTCCAAAGGAGTCCAACACGCCACAACAGGTAGAGTCTTATTCATGGGTATAAAGTGTTCCACATCTATGAATAGGAGGCTATAAGGCCTTTTAGAAAATCCTCATTTTTTTCATGATCTATGTCGTGCGATAAAGTATACTCTAAAACTTCCTTTCCCTAAAAATTGTCCTTTGCAATTTTCAGAAATGCCTGCAAGAAGGTCACCATGCAAAGAGAGGTCAATTCTAATGAAGACCAAGATCCTCCGGCTCCTCAAGAAAATGGTCCCCTACCCACCCAAGTGACCAATGTAAAGTTCTAGACTGCTATTACCATGGTAGCCCAAGTTGTGGCCAACCAATGAGTTGTTGCTCCTCCTAATGCTCCTACTCCAACTTCTAGAGTGAGGGACTTTGCAAGGATGAACCCTCCCAAGTTCCATGGATGGAAAGTTGATGAGGAACCCCAAGAGTTCATTGATAAGGTTTATAAGATAGAGATTATTATAGGGGTCAGTTGGGAAGAGAAAGCGGAGTTGGTGGCCTACCAACTAAAGAGTGTTGCTCAAGTTTGATATACCCAATGAAAGTTAGAACGAGTTGGTAAAGGTCCTATTGATTGGGAAACCTTCAAGCTTGCTTTGCTTGATCAATTCTTCCCTCTTAAACTAAAGGAGGCAAGACTATTGGATTTCATCAATCTTAGGTATGGCAACATGGGTATGAGGGACTACGTCCTCAACTTCACCAATCTATCCAAGTATGCTCCTTCATTGGTTGTCAATCTACGTGCCTGATGATTCAATTCATATCGGGGGTGGGTGTCCAACTTTGTTGCAAAAGAATGTCGTACCACTATGATTGTAAAGGTAATGGACATATCTCAGCTTATGACCTTTTTCAAATAAAATAAAGAAGAGAAACTCAAATAGATGAGGATGAAAAACTCTAAGAGAACTCGTTATGAAGGTGGGTTCTCATATGCTAGGACCGGTGGTAGTAGTGGTTGTTCTCAACAAGGCCAAGGTTTGAGAAAAAGGTTTGTTAAATATAGAGTGTGAGTTCTAGTAGCCCCACTTTTCCTATGGCACCATCTTTGGGAGGATGCCACTTACGAGATAAAAGGTAATTTTACTTTTTTTAAAAAAATAACAAATAGTCAACACCCTTGTGGGTCCATAAAATACACAAAACTCGAATCAGTAGTTATTACAAAACTATTATCCTCCTTTGTGCAAAATGACAACCCAACATATAAACGCAGTACAGGCATGACTTGAGTTAAAAGCACACTCCAAAATAGCAAAACTAGTCACCCTGTTAAAGTTACAAGCATATAGTTTTGTTTTCACAAGCATTCAAAATTTCATACATAAGTGCCACATGTATCATGTACAAGTCCCCCAAAATATTTACATAAACTAGATGCATATGTAGATGTGATCTTCACAAGGGCTCCAAAAAGTCTACTCCAAATGGCCATTTTCATACCTCGTCCTGCACATTACCTATCATAAAAAACAACTATCGCTACGCATAAAGCTTAGTGGTGTAAAAACTTTGGGCTTTGAGCCATTAAATTTTTCAATTTTCTTTTTCATCGCAGGTGGCTCAATAAGGTAAAGGTAAGCCGAAGTGATCAAGTATATCAAAGTATCGAATATAAACCTTGAAGAGTTTCAAAATCAATATCAATATTCGAAGGCTCAAGTATCAAGAAACTTATAATTCAATTCGAAAGAGTTGTCAAATAATCAATTTCGCCCAATAGGTACGTCATGCCTTCACACTAAGCATAATCAATGTCAAGATAGACCGAAGCCACGAAATCAACAAGGACCAAAGCCCATATCAAGAAGGGTCATCACCCAATATCAAGAGAATCAAAAACCATGTTAAAAGTGGCTTTCCACTCATAATAAAAAATGGACGAAAATCTCATCGTCGAGATGAAATGTAAATCCAAAGTCAAGATGGGCAAGATCCAAATTGAGAGGCATACCAATATTTATGACAAGTCACCACAAAAAGAAGGACAAAGTCCCAGCAAGAATGCAAAATGATCAAGCAATTCGTACAAGTGGGCAGTTTAGAGAAAGTTTTGCAATACTTGAGATAATAGTCATATAGTAATACAAAACAAGGAGCAAGGAAACAACCCATCAAAATACTTTAAATTTTAGAAAATAAAATATTTAAGTTCAATTTTATACACAAACCTTGGCATTTTAGCATACAACAGGTTCTACCACAACTCGAGGAGCTTAATTCCTCTCCGCCATAGACCAACTAAAATCCACTTTGTCAAATAGTTTCTTTTAGCTTGTATAAGCACATATACACCTTTAATACACAATTAAATATCTACTTAAGTTTAAGAGTCTCATCATATTGAAACTAAACATAAAATTAATAAAATTTAACCTAAACTATTCAAACCGGAATTCTGGACAACCTACTGTCCTGTATTGTTGCTCCTCTTCGAAGGGGTAAATGGGGGAGGTAGGCTTTATGGCCTTAAGGAAAGTTATAGACATGTGTATTAGGGTCGTATAAATTTATAATCACCCCTACATTAGTTCTTTACAAAACGATATGCCCAAAATACCAACAACTGTCCATGTAGGATTTCCAAAATAAAATCTAGGCAGCACCTCCCCTATACTTCATCACCCTTTTTCGAGCAGCTAAAAGCAAAACTTGGTTTCCGATCCTAAAAAAAGTTATATCCCTATAAAATATATTTCCAAAACATCTTGAATCACTCAAAACGAAGCTTTACAAAAGTAGTTATACTAATTTTACTAACGGCAGTCATATCCAAAAACAGGTTTGCTACCAAGAACAAGAACCTCCTCGCTACCCCAACTATAAATTCTATGTTGTTAAACACCTCTACTTAACCGAAGAATACCTTAGACAATTAATTGACAGAATGAAATCGGAGGGCTTATCTTAATTGGCCAAACCCGTAGTTCTCTTTCTCCTTTTTCTTGATTTTTCTCTCAAGTCTTTCTAAGTTTAAGGCTGAAAAATTACTTCTTAGTCATATTAACATGTATATATATGCTCCCTTAAAGTTTGACACGTGGGATCCCTTAGAGGTGACACGTGTCCAACCCCTAAGGCATCACCTCATCCATGCACCCATACCAAAGCTACCACATGGTAGCGTGGGTCCATCCAAAGTAGGTGCATCACCTACTTGTTTCAGGTAGGTGCTATGCCTCTTTTTCCCTGTTCCGTGGATTTGTAATCTCATCTCATTTTAAGAACCTATGTAATCCTTGCTACCTAAGCTCGATGTCTACTCAAGTAGCTTTTCTATGTAAGACATCCCAATCAATAGCTTACGTAGAACTTCACAAATAACGTGGACCACCTAACCATCTTTTAGAAACAACATAAAAAGAAAATTGGGGTGTTACAACTCTCCCCTCTTAAGAAATTTCATCTGGAAATTTACCTTATACTATCCTCAAAAGAAATGTGGATACTGAATTCGCATATCCTCTTCTCGCTCCCAGGTTGCTTTAGTGCCAGAATGATTCCTCCAAATGACTTTTACTGTAGGAACTTTCTTGTTTCTAAGCTCTTTTGTCTCACGGGCCAAGATTTGCATAGGTTCCTCATTATATGTCATGTTAGGACTTATCTTAATGGATTCGATAGGGAGAACATGAGATAGATCGAAGCGATATATTCTAAGCATAGAAACATGGAAGACATTGTGGATTCTATCTAACTCCGGTGGAAGAGCCAATTTATATGCAACTGGACCAATTCTCTCAAGTACTTCATATGGTCCAATAAATCGAGGACTAAATTTTCCCTTTTGGACAAATCTCATAATTTTCTTCCATAGAGAAAGCTTTAAAAAGACCTTATCTCCTACTTGATATTTAATTTCACGCCTCTTGAGATCAGCATAAGACTTTTCTCTATCTGAAGAAATTTTTATACGATCATTGATGACTTTTACCTTATCTTCAGTTTGATGTACAATCTCAGGACCAACCAGTTTTCGTTCACCAACTTCACTCCAGCAAAGAGGATTTCTACACTTTCTCTCATATAAGGCTTCGTAGGGAGACATTCCTATACTTGATTGATAGCTATTATTATAAGCAAATTCTATCAAGGCTAGGTGTTTGTCCCAACTACCTTCAAATTCCATAATGCAAGCTCGAAGCATATCTTCCAAGATTTGAATCACCCTCTCGGATTAGCAGTCTGTCTAAGGATGGAAAATGTACTAAAGTTCAACCTATTGCCCAAAGCTTCTTGCAATCTAGTCCAGAATCTAGATGTAAACCTTGGGTCTCAGTCAGATACAATAGAAACAGGAACTCCATGTAACCTCACAATCTCCTGAACATACAATTTGGCTAGACGTTCAAGTGGGTAGTCCACCTTGATGGCCAAGAAATGAGCACTTTTGGTTAGCCTATAAACTATAACCCAAATTGCATCATGATTTCTTTGAGTGCGTGGAAGCCTAGAAACAAAGTCCATAGTTATTCCTTCCCATTTCCACTCAAGTATCAACAAGGGTTGTAACAAACAAGTCGGGACTTGATGTTCGGCCTTTATCTATTGACAAACTAAGCATCTGAAGTAAACTCCGCAATGTCCTTCTTTATACCATTCCACTAGTAGTGTTTTTTAATAGTTTGGTACATTCTAGTACCTTCAGGATGCATTGCATATGGTGAAGTATGTGCTTCATTCAAAATTTTCTTTCTGAAATTGTCATCTTTAGGGACACATAATCTATTTTGATAAAGTAGAACACCATCCCCCCTTAATTTAAAATCAAGTTTTTATCTAATTTGAGCTTCTTTAATCAATTTCACCAGCTTCTCGTCTAACTTCTGTGCTTCTTTGACCTATTCAAGTAGAACTGGTTTGACTTGTAAGCTGGCAGCAATAGAGCCATCAAAGTTAAATGCACGACAAGCATTCATGACTCTCAATTTAACAAACAAAGGCAAGTGTCTTAGCGATAAACTAAGAAGGGCTTTACGACTTAGAGCATCTGCTACTACATTGGCTTTACCCGGATAATAATCGACCGTGCAGTCATAATCTTTAATGAGTTTAAGCCATCTACGTTGCCTCAAATTCAACTCTTTTTGTGTACGAAAGTACTTTAAACTTTTGTGATCAGTAAATATGTGACATTTTTTGCCATATAAGTAATACCTCTAAATTTTCAAGGCAAACACTATGGCAGCGAGCTCAAGGTCATGAGTAGGATAGTTCAGCTCGTGTGGTTTCAATTTTCGGGGAGCGTACGTAACCACTTTCCCTTCTTGCATCAAGACACAACCCAAAACACAATAAGAGGCATCACAATATATCACATATTCCTTCCCTTTAGTTGGTGGAGTAAGTCTAGGAGCTTCTGTTAATAAGGATTTGAGCTTCTCAAAACTCTCCTGGCATTTGTCATCCCATACAAACTTGACATCCTTCCTCAAGAGTTTAGTTAAAGGGGAGGCTATAATGGATAAGCCTTTGACAAACCTTCTATAGTATCCCGCTAAACCCAAGAAACTCCTTACTTTAGTTGGACTTTTAGGTGGTTTCCATTCAAAAATAGCGTGAATTTTACTAGGATCCACTTTCACACTTGCCGCCGACACAATATGCCCCAGAAAGGCTACTTCACCGAGCCAAAATTCACATTTAGAAAGCTTGGCATAAAGCTTCTTCTCTTACATAATTTGCAAAACAATTTGAAGACGATTTCTATGATCTTCACTATCCTTGGAATATATTAAAATATCATCTATATAAACCACTACAAATTGATCGAGATAAGGCTTAAACACATGATTCATCAGATCCATAAATGTTGCAGGAGCATTCGTCAACCCAACTGGCATCACCAGAAATTCATAATGGCCATATCGAGTCCTAAAGGCAGTGTTAGGGACATCATGTTCCCTTACCCTCAGTTGGTGATACCCAGACCTTAAGTCAATTTTTGAGAACAAAGTAGCACCTTTTAACTGATCAAATAAATCATCAATCCTAGGCAGTGGGTATTTATTCTTAATTGTTACCTTATTCAGTTGTCGGTAATCAACACAAAACCTAAAAGTCCCATTTTTCTTTTTCACGAATAGCACAGGAGCTCTTCGGGGGGAAATACTCGGGCGAATAAAACCTTTCTCAAGGAGTTCTTATAATTAATTTTTCAACTCTTTCAGTTCTACTGGAGCCATTTGATAAGGCGTCATAGAGATAAGAGTGGTTCCAGGAACAACCTCTATGGGAAATTCAACCTCCCTTTCTGGGGGCAGTCCGGAAAGATTTTCAGGGAAGACATCAGGAAATTCACACACCATGGGTATATCCTCAAGGCTTGGACCTTCCAGTCATGTATCAAATATATGAGCAATATATGCTTCACAACTTTGTCTAACTATCTTTCTTGCCAATACCGTAGAGATGATATTAGATGACAATAATCTTTCACCTTGAACAATGATATGTGAAAGTGGAGGAGCTCTAAAGGTCATATTCTTTGACCTACAATCAACTACCTCATGGTATCTATAAAGCCAATCCATAGCGATAATGACATCATAGTCTTAGAAAGGCATTTCAATTAAATCAGTAGGGAAGACTAGATTTTGAATTACCAAGGGACAACCTCAATAGATTTGATTGCAAACAACTTGTTGCCCCAAAGGACTTTGGACAAGCACCCTATAATCGAGTCTCACAGATTTCATATTTTTAGGAAAAGCCAATGGTGTGCAAACATATGAATGTGTAGAACCAGGGTCAAATAATGTAACAACACATAAGTCAAATAAGTGAAATTTACCAACAACCATATCTGCTCCATCCTGGTCATCCCTCTGTATCATCGCATAAGCTCATGCTATAACTCTTGATCCACCAGCTGGATTGGATGCACCTGCACCTATTGCTTGTGGGTTTCTAAATCTGGCACCTCTATTCCCTTGAGAGGGAGTGGTAACAGGTTTTTAAACCATGTTTTTGATGCATGGAGAAGAAGTGGGGTTAGGATTAGGATAATACCTCACCTTATGATAGAAGCTCCCATAATTAAAATAAGCGCCAGAAGCTCTTCTACAAGTACCAAAGTGATTCTTTCCACATTGTGCACAAGGGGGTATACGAGTCTTGCCTTGGCCAGAGCTTGGAGTGCTGGCAGTAAAGGAACTTGATCTATTCTGCTTATGTTGGGATAACTTGCGAAAAGTATTAGCTTGGGAACTATCAAACCTCCCCCTTTTTGATGGACCTCCCAAATCTGCATAAGCTTTTCTGAACTTATGTTCATTTCTACCAGCTTTTTCCTTGTCGATCCTTTCCCAAGTAAGAGAAGCTGAAACTAATTTACAAAAGTTTTCATGTTGTAGGACCGCTACAGATTTTCTGATAGAATCATTCAAACCATCTTCCAATCACCTGCACTTATCTTTTTCGTTATTAATAATACCCCCAGCATAGAGGGACAACCTGAGAAACTTCTGCTGATATTCAGCGATAGATATACTCTCTTACTTTAAATTTAAGAACTCTTTTTTCTTTGCATCATGATAAGCAGGTGGGATATACTTTTTATGAAATTCCTTCACAAAATCATTCCAAGTAAGAACATGAGGTTTTTCCCTAGCATTCGGTACACTTACCTACCAATCATAGGCATTTTTTTGTAATAGTGAGATAACATAGTTAAACTTGGCAGCATCATAACACTCTAACTGCTCGAACACTCTTTCAATTCATTCTAACCACTGCTCGGCATCTGTAAGGTCAACAGTACCTTCAAACTCAACTCCACCCATTTTTCTCATTTCTCAAAGTTCATTTCATCAGGGTCAGGCACTTTTTTGGCCATATGACGAAAGAAATCAGCCATTTGTTGAAAAGAGGGATCAACAGCTAGAGCACTATGACTCATTTACAGGTGTGGCCCAACTCTCATACCCTGATTACTTCCCGCTTCATATCCCCTTGTACTAGGAAGATTAGAATCAGAAAAATATTCTCCAACCCTTTGTTGTAGGTGAAGTTGGACATTAGAGGTATTTAAACCCTCACAAATGGCTTCCATAAGTCTACTGAAAGTTGAAGATGCCATGACTTAATTCCTTCATAAGGAAAGATCACATTGCATTAGGGACATGTACATGATGCATATGCACTATATACAAAAAACCATGTAACAAAACAAACAGTACACATACAAGTCACAATAAAAGTCCTAGAAACATAAACCCGGGCTCTAATACCAACACTTGTGGCACCCCCTTTAGGAGGATGCCACTTATGAGATAAAAGGTAGTTTAATTTTTTTAAAAAAAATCACAAATAATCAACACCATTGTGGGTCCATAAAATACACAAAATTCGAATTAGTAGTTATTACAAAACTATTATCCTTCTTTGTGCAAAATGACAAGCCAACATATAAATGCAGTACAGGCATAACTTGTATTAAAAGCACACTCTAAAATAGCAAAACTAGTCACCATGTTCAAGTTACAAGCATAAAGTTTTGTTTTCATAAGCCTTCAAAATTTCATACATAAGTGTCACATGTATCATGTACAAGTATCCCAAAATATTTACAAAAACTAAATGCATATACAGATGTGATCTTCACAAGGGCTCCAAAAAGTCTACTACAAATGGCTATCTTCATACCTCGTCCCGCATATTATCTATGATAGAAAACAACTATCGCTACACATAAAGCTTAGTGGTGTAAAAACTTTGGGCTTAGAGCCATTAAATTCTTCAATTCTCTTGTTCGTCGCATGTGGCTCAATAAGGTAAAGGTAAGCCCAAGTGAACAAGTATATCAAAGTATCGAATATAAACCTTGAAGAGTTTCAAAATCAATATCAATATTCCTTATAATTCAATTCGAAAGAGTTGTCAAATAATCAATTTCGCCCAATATATATGTCATGCCTTCACACTAAGCACAATCAATATCAAGATGGAACAAAGCCCTGAAATCAAGAAGAACCGAATCCCATATCAAGAAGGGTCGTCACCAAATATTAAGAGAATCAAGAACCATGTTTAAAGTGGCTTTCCACTCGTACTCAAAAATGGACAAAACTCCCATCGTCAAGATGAAATGTAAATCCAAAGTCAAGATGGGCAAGATCCGAATTAAGAGGAATGCCAATATCGATGACAAGTCACCTCAACAAGAAGGACAAAGTCCCATCAAGAATGTAAAATGATCAAGCAATTCATACAATTGGGCGGTTTAGCGAAAGTTTTGCAATACTTGAGATAATAGTCATACCAAAATACAAAACAAAGAGCAAAGAAACAACCCATAAAAATACTTCAAATTTCAGAAAATAAAATATTTAAGTTCATTTTTATACACAAACCTTGGCATTTTAGCATACAACAGGTTCTACCACAACTCGAGGAGCTCAATTCCTCTCCGCTATAGACCAACCAAAACCCACTTCGTCAAACAGTTCCTCTTAGCTTGTATAAGAATATATACACCTTAAATACACAATTAAATATCTACTTAAGTTTAAGAGTCTCATCATATCAAAACTAAACATGAAATTAATAGAAATCAGCCCAAACTATTCAAACTGGAATTTTGGACAGCCTACTGTCCTGTATTGTTGCTCTATTTCAAAGGGGTAAGTGGGGGAGGTAGACTTTATGGCCTCAAGAAAAGTTATAGACATATGTCTTAGAGTCACATAAAATTTTGAATCACCCCTATAGCAGTTTTGTCCAAAATGATATGCCCAAAATACCAACAGCTGTCCATGTAGGATTTCCAAAATAAAATCTGGACAGCACCTCCTCTATACTTCATCATCCTTTTTCAAGCAGCTAAAACCAAAATTTGGTTTCCAAGTCTAAAGAAAAGTTATATTCCGATGAAATAGATTTCCAAAACATCTTGAATCACTCGAAATGAAGCTTTACACAAGTAGTTATACTAATTTTACTAACGATAGTCATATCTAAAAACGGGTTTGCTACCAAGAACAAGAACCTCCTCACTGCCCCAACTATAAATTCTATGTTGTTAAACATCGCTACTTAACCAAACAATACCTTAGATAATTAATTGACGGAATAAAATTAGAGGGCTTATCTTAATTGGCCAAACCCGTAGTTCTCTTTCTCCTTTCTCTTGATTTTTCTCTCAAGTCTTTCTAAGTTTAAGGCTGAAAAATTACTTCTTAGTCATATTAACATGTATATATATGCTCCCTTAAAGTTTGACACGTGGCATCCCCTAGGGGTGACACGTGTCCATCTTCTAGCGAGCCATCTCATCCATGCACCCAATCTAAAGCTACCATGTGGCAGCGTGGGGTCCACCCCAAGTAGGTGCATCACCTACTTATTTCAAGTAGGTGCTATGCCTCTTTTTTCCTATTCTGTGGGTTTGTAATATCATCTTACTTTAAGAACCTATGTAATCCTTGCTATCTAAGCTCGACGTGTACTCAAGTAGCTTTTCTATATAAGATATCCCAATCAATAGCTTACGCAGAACTTCACAAATAATGTGGACCACCTGACCATCTTTTAGAAACAACATAAAAAGAAAATTGGGGTGTTACAATTCCAAAGTGTGCTAAATGTGGAAGGAATCATACAGGAAGGTGCTTGATGGGAGCGGGTGCTTGGTATGGATGTGGAAATATAGGCCACAAGCAATTCAAGTGTCCTATTATTGCTAACAAGGGAAGAGAAGGTTGTCCTTAAGAACAAGTTGCTTAAGGAGGCCAAGTGCAATAAGGTGTCCAAGATCAATGAATGGTTGGCCAACGCAACAATCGATTATATATTCTTCATTATAGGTAAGAGATTGAGAAGTCTCCCGATGTGGTTATAGGTATGTTATGGGTCTCTCACTTTGATGTTTATGCATTTCTTGATCCAGGTTCCAACCTGTCTTTTGTTAATCCTTACCTTGCTATGAGAATTGATGTTTGCTCAGAAGTATTATTAGAACCTTTTTTGATTTATATTCCTATTGGTGATTCAGTGTTAGCCAAGAGAGTTTATAGAAATTGCCCCATGTCGGTATTGTATAAAGTTATCCCTTGTGATATTGTTGAGCAAGACATGACGATTTTGACATTAATCTTAGTATGGATTGATTACATGCCTCTTATGCATCCATTGATTATAGAACCCATAGGGTCTATAGTTTCAATTTCCTAATAAGCCTATTCTTGAATGGAAGGGTAATAATTCAGTGGTTAAGGGTCCATTGATCTCTTGTTGTAAAGCCCAAAAAATGATTTCCAAAGAGTTTATTTACCATGTAGTGCAAGTTAGGGATGTTCAGTCTTAAACTCCTACTCTTGAGTCGGTACCAAATACATTTTTTGATGTGTTTCCCCGTGATTTTCTTGGTGTTCCTCCCAAAAGGTAAATTGACATTTGCATAGATCTCCTTCTCGATACTCAACCTATTTATATTCCTCCTTACCATATGGTTTCTGCGGAACTTAAGGAGTTGAAAGAGCAATTGAAGGATTTATTGGATAAGGGTTTCATAAGGCCAAGTATTTCACCACGGGTTTCTCCCATGTTATTTGTTAGAAAGAACATTGGTTCACTCTGAATGTGTATACACTACCCTCAATTGAATAAGATCACCATAAAGAACAAGTATCCAATTTTGAGAATAGATGATTTGTTTGACCAATTGCAAGGGGAAAGTTACTTCTTAACAATTGCTCTCTATTTTTGTTGTCATCAACTAAGGGTAAAGGAGTGTGATATTCCCAAAATATCATTTCGAACAATATATGTCCATTTTGAATTTGTAGTTAGGTTATTTGGGTTTACTAATGCTCCCTCTTTCTTCATAAATTTGATGAATCGTATTTTCAATCCATAATTGGACATGTTTTTTGTAATGTTTATTGATGACATCTTCGTTTACTCTTGAAATGAGGAAGATCATATGAGTCACTTGAGGATTGTATTGCAATTGAGCGACTAGCAACTATTTTCCAACTTTAGTAACTGTAAATTTTGGCCAATGGAAGTTCCATTTCTTGGCCATGTGGTATCCGGTGATGGAATTAAGGTTGAGCCAAAGTAAATGGAGGCGGTGAAGAATTGTCCTAGACCATTATCTCCTTTGGATATTAGAATCTTCTTGGGCTTAGCCAAATACTATAGAAAGTTTGTTGAAGGTTTCTCGTCTATTTCTTTTCCTTTGACTAAGTTGACCCAAAAGAAGGTGAAATTTTAATGATCGGACGAATGTGAGAAAAGTTTCCAAATATTAAAGGATCGCCTTATGTCAACTACTATTTTGACATTACCCGAAGGTTCGGATGAGTTTTTTGTTTATTATGATGCCTCACATGTTGGTTTGGTTTGTGTTTTGATGCAACATGGTAGGGTTATATCATATTCCTCTAGGCAACTTATAGTGCATGAACAAAACTATCCAACTCATGATCTTGAACTATCATCTATTATGTTTTCTTTGAAAATTTGGCATCATTATCTTTATGGAGTGCATGTTGTTGTATTTACCGACCACAAAAGCTTGAAATATGTGTTTAGCCAAAGGTATTTGAACCTTAGGCAAATGAGGTGGGTTGAACTTCTAAAGGATAATGATATCAGCATGTTGTACCATTAGGGTAAATCAAATGTTGTAGTTGATGCTCTTAACCGGTTGTCCATGGATAGAGTTGCTCATGTTGAGGAAGGTAATAAGGAGTTGGTTAAATATGTTCATAGATTGTCATGTTTAGGTGTGCATTTGATTAATTCCAATGATGGAGGTGTTCTTGTTCATAATAGTTTGGAATCATCTCTTGTGGTGGATGTTAAGGCCAAATAAGACAATGATCTAGTTTTGGTTGAATTGAAGAATTTGGTTGCCGATAGTTCTCAGTATTCAATTCTCCAGGATCCACCAAGATGTACCGCGACTTGAGGGAAATGTATTGGTGGAATGGCATGAAAAGGACATAGCGGAGTTCATGGTTAAGTGTACAAATTATCAACAAGTTAAAGTTGAGTATCAAAAATAAGGAGGTTTGGCTCAAGACACTGAGATTCCACGGGTTTGCCTCGTACTAGAAGGGAATATGATGTTATTTGGGTTGTTTTAGACCGAATGACTAAGTCAGCACATTTTCTATTGGTTAAGACTTTTGATGGTGCCAAAGACTATGGTAAGTTGTGTATTCGTGAGTTTGTAAAGCTTCTTGGTGTTCCCTTGTCTTTATATCAGATAGAGGTACTCAATTCACTTTAAATTTTTGGAAGTCATTCCAAAAAGGTCTTGGTACAAAAGTTAAGCTAAGTACTGCTTTTCATCCTCAAATAGATGGACAAGCCAAAAGAACGATCCAAACTTTGGAGGATATGTTAAGGGCTTGTGTGATTAATTTTTAAGAAAGTTGGGATGAGAATTTTCTATTGTTTGAGTTTTCCTACAATAATAGTTATCACTCTAGCATCCAAATGAATCCATTTGAACCTTGTATTGAAGAAGATGTAGATCCCCGGTGGGATGGATTCAAGTGGGTGAGATGTCATTGATTGGTCCCAATTTGGTGGTAGATGCAATGGAGAAGGTAAGGCTCATAAAAGAGATTGAAGAAGCCTCAAGGTCGCCAAAAGTCTTATTCGAACATAAGAAGAAAAGACCTTGAATTTGATGAGGATGATTTCATGTATTTGAAGGTTTCGCCCATGAAAGGTGTAATGCATTTTGGTAATAAAGGAAAATTGTCACGATCCGACCCAGGGCCTAGTCGTAACACGGTGATCAAAATCTCGAAGGGCTCAAACCAAGCATCTTGTACATATCATAAGCATACATAAGAAAAAAAATAAAAGAAGAAACATCATAAGAGAGTCAAAAACCATGAATAGAAATCTAAAAATGTCTTATGACAATATAGTCTCAAACATATGTTTAGCTAGATGCCTCTAAACATGAGTATGGGCGGGGGCTAAGACATGTTCCTATCTCACCCTCAATATAAAATATAAACAAAGTCTTTTGAAAAGAAAACAGTAACCAACTTGAAACTAGTCCCCGGTCAATAAGAACTCACCCCAACACTGTCGGATAGAGAATGCCTACTAGTTATGTGGACCATTAGGATCTTCAACCTCAACCCCTACATTATGAGACAATATAGACAAAAAGTTTGCATTAGTATATTAAAATGTACTAAGTATGAGGGCGTGAGATGCAACGTAAATCATGGAATGCAAAGGTCAAGTAAATCACATGATAAGATGAAATACGTAAAGTAATAAGAAATTCATATTGACCAAAGCATTTAGAAGCATAAATTTAAAATCATAACAAACTTAAGAGATCATACATATGTGGGATAGGAACCATAACTGATAATAAGACCATGCGATCTATAACATAAAATCTGATGATCCCCACATCGAGAAGGGGGAGGCTACTTTGCCAAGGTAGACTCCTTATCATGAACATGTGCTATTTTTGGATCCACTAGCTAGGCCAAAAGGCAATCCTACGATGACACATAGTTATGAGACAAGATACTTTATATAAGGACCCCTTGCTTTGAGCCCCCACCTCAATTCCACATTCGGTGCTAAGTCGAATACCACGGAATACATACATAACATGAAATTATAATATCATATATCATAGTCGAGATCCTAGGCTTGAAATCATAGAGTAGCTCATTTTCATACCATACTTGTAATGTCAGAATTGTCCTTTCATCATTACAATCATATTTGCATAATTCATATCGTTAGACCTTAGGTCACCACATAGGGCCCTAAGTCACCTTACTTCATAACTTGAATGAAATTCCATAATTTGAGACATACTTATAATTCATGATCATAATAGAAATACATAGTCATAATTCATACTTTGAAAATTCATGACCATAGCTTGAACTTGAAATTAGGGTATGACATGAATGCATGATCAATTGACTTAAAAAATATTAAATTAACTTGAAGATATGCATGATCATAAACTTTATATCAGCCCATACATAATTCATATAGATAATATCCTTTAGAAGTATAAATCAAAATACTCATAATTTACATCATGAACCTTAGAAATCAAAATAGGATAGTTTATGGAAAAACTCTTCAATTTAATTTAATAACCATCAATTTATATCAAAATAGACTCATGATCATACTTTAAATCAAAATTCATGAAATTAGAATAGAGATCACAAAACCCATAAAATACCATACTTTAATTTGATAGAAAACCTTGAGAAATTTATTGGGCTCTATTGATGAAAGGATCCACGAATCAATATCCACACACCTTAAGTGAGAACACTAATTAATTTGGAAGAACTTGAGAGATTGGATGGAGAAATTGAGTGAATTTGCTTAAAGTCTTCAATGGAAACCCTTGAGAGCCTTTTTGTAGAGAGTGAAATATTTGCTAGATGAATTGTAGAAGAATGAATAGAATTAGAGGTTTAGGTTAATTTCCAGAGTTGAATTAGGTCCTAGAAACGTTTATGTTCATTAACTAATAATTTGGGAAAAGTCTAACCTCATAACAATGTAAGGAGTAATAAAAGAAAACTTGGCACCCGTATCAAGAAATGCATATACATCAAAGTTAAAGATTCGTAACATACCCATGACCACATCGGGAAACACATCAACCTCTTGCCTAGAATGAAGAGCATAGAATCGGTTGTTGCGTTGTCCACCCTTAGGTTGAACTTGGGCACCTTGTTGTACTTGGACTACTATGAGATGACCATCTCCACCCTTGTTGGCTACAAGAGGGCATTCGGAGCGCTTATGGCCCATCTTTCCACATCCATAACAAGCATCCATTCCCATTAAGCACTTTCCTCCATGACGCTTTCCACACTTTGCACACCTTGGAATAGAAGGGTTACTAGCATTTGCACCTCCTTCTCCTTGAGCTTTAGGGTATGGCACCCTATCCTTAGAAAACTTCTTCCTCAACCTTTGGCCTTGATGAGAGCGTCCACTTCTACTAGCAGTATTAGTATTGGAGAACCCACCTTCATATCAGGACCTCTTAGATTCCCTCATCCTCATTTCCTTGAGCTTTTCTCTTTTAATTTGTTCGGTAAAAGTCATGAGCAGAGATATGTCCAACTCCTTAACAAGAATAGCGGTGCAACATTCCTTAGCAACCAAGTTAGACACCATTGATATGAATTTACTCATTCGGGCACGTGGATCGGTAACCATTGAATGAGCATACATGGATAGCTTAGTAAACTTGAGGGCATAGTCCCTGATCCCCATATTGCTTTATCGAAGATTTATGAACTCCAACACTTTAGCCTCCCTTAACTCAAGAGGGAAAAAGTGATCAAGGAAAGCAAGTTTGAAAGCTTTCCATTCTACAGGACCTTCATCATCCCTCTTAAACTTCCATTGAGTGTACCATAGTTGAGAAACACCTTTGAGTTGGTAAGCCGCCAACTCCGCTTTTCCTTCTGAAGTCACCCCATAATACTCACTATATTGTAGACCTCATCAATGAACTCTTGAGGATCCTCATCAACCTTAGAGCCATAACATTCTAGAGGATTCATTCGTGCAAAGTCCCTTTCTCTTGAGGCTAGAGTAGGAACATTAGGAGGAGACACGACACCTTGGTTGGTCACTACACTGGCTAGCATAGTGATAGTAGTTCGGAACTCCGCATTAGTTACTTGTTCCGGTAGAGGACCATTTTCTTGAGGAGCCAGTGGAGCTTGGTCTTCATTAACATTCACTACCCTTGCAAATGGTGGTCTTCTTAGAGCCATTTTTCTGAAAATTGCAAAGAAAGACTATTAGGGAAAAAAGTCTTAACGTAAACTCTATAGCACGATAAAGATCATGAAAGAGGTAAGAATTCCTAAACGCCTCATAGCCTCCAACAAATAATTGTAGCACACTTCACACCCATGAATAAGACTCTACTTGATGTGGCATGTTGGACACCCTAGGACACTTGGAAACTTTGTGCTCTGATACCAAGTTTGTCACGATCCGACCTAGGGCCTAGTTGTAACATGGAAATCGAAACCCCAAAGGGATCTAACCAAGCCTCTTGTACGTATCATAAGCATACATAAGAAAAAATATAAAAGTGGAAACATCATAAGAGAGTCTAAAACCATGAATAGAAATCTGGAAATGTCTTATGACAACATAGACTCAAACATATATCCAGCTAGATGCCTCTAAACATGAGTATGGGTGGGGATAAGACATGTCCCTCGCTCACCCTCAATATAAAACGTAAACAAAGTCTTTGAGAAGGAAAAAAAATAGTAACCAACTTGAAACAAGTCCCCTATAAATGAGGACTCACTACAACACCTTCGGATAGGAACACCTACTAGTTACGTGGATGATTAGGATCTTCAACCTCAATTCGTACATTATGAGATAATGTAGCCAAAAATTATGCACTAGTACGTTGGAATATACTAAGTATGAGGGCGTGACATGCAATATAAATCATGGAATGCAAAGGTCAAGTAAATCATTTGATAAGATGGAATACATAAAGTCATGAGAAAATCATATTGACCAAAGCATTTAAAAACATAAATTCAAATTCATAACATACTTAAGAGTTCATACATATGTGGGATAGGAAATATAATTGAAAATAAGACCATGCGAGCTACAACATGGAATCTGATGATCCCCACATCGAGAAGGAAGAGGCTACTTTTCCAAGGTAGACTCTTAATCATAAACATGTGCAATTTGTGGATCCACTAACTAGGCCAAAAGGCAATCCTATGGTGGCATGTAGTTATGAGACAAGAGACTTTATATAGGGACCCCTTGCTTCAAGCTCGCACCTCAAGTCCACATTCAGTGCTAAGTCAAATCCCACAGAATACATACATAACATGAAATTATAATATCATATATCATAGTCGTGATCATAGGCTTCAAATCATAGAGTA
Organism: Solanum dulcamara; assembly: GCF_947179165.1. NCBI lineage: Eukaryota > Viridiplantae > Streptophyta > Magnoliopsida > Solanales > Solanaceae > Solanum > Solanum dulcamara. The sequence goes on from NC_077243.1 coordinate 50,317,165, forward strand.
ACTTATTTTCATAACATACTTGTAATGTCAGAATTGTCCTTTCATCATTAAAATTATTTTTGCATAATTCATATCGTTAGGCCTTAGGTCACCACAAGGGCCCTAAGTCACCTTACTTCATAACTTGCATAAAATTCCATGATTTGAGACATACTTATAATTCATGATTATAATGGAAATACATAGTCATAATTCATACTTTGAAAATTCATGACCATAGCTTGAACTTGAAATTAGGGTATGACATGAATGCATGATCAATTGACTTAAAAAATATTAAATTAACTTGAAGATATGCATGATCATAAACTTTATATCAGCCCATACATAATTCATATATATAATATCCTTTAGAAGTATAAATCAAAATACTCATAATTTACATCATCAGCCCTAGAAATCAAAATAGGAGAGTTTATGGAAAAATTCTTCAATTTAATTCAATAACCGTCAATTTATATCAGAATAGACTCATGCTCATACTTTAAATCAAAATTCATGCAATTAGAATATAGATCATAAAACCCATAAAATATCATACTTTAATTTGATAGAAAACCTTGAGAAATTGATTGGGCTTCATGGATGAAAGGATTCATGAATCAATACCCACATACCTTAAGTGATTAATTTGGAAGAACTTGAGAGTTTTGATGGAAATATTGAGTTAATTTGCTTGAAGTCTTCAATGGAAACCATTGAGCCTTTTTGTAGAGAAAAAAATATTTGATAGATGAATTGTAGAAGAATGAAATGAATTAGAGGTTTAAGTTAATTTATAGAGTTGAATAAGGTCCTAAAAATGTCTAGGTTCATTAACTAATAATTTGGGAAAAATCTAAAATGCCCTTAAAAAATACTTATTTCAGCTAGAACTGCTTCCCAGGTCCGCGATGTGGTCCTGTTGAGGACCACTCTATTTTGTGGATTCTTCAAAAAAAAAAATCTGATCTACGGGTCCTAAAAATCCACCGAGATTATTTTCCCGCAGGTTTTGATCCCTTGATCGATATTCCAAACTCGAATTTTCCAAAAAGATTAAGGATAATGCGTTACATGAGCGGCCTATTTCCAAGGCATTCTTAAGGTATTTTGTGGGTATTTTTGTGGGATGTTACAGAAATTGAGTCCTAGATATGTAGGACCCTAGAGAATATCGTAGCTTGTTAGTTAGATTTTCCATTTGAGTTGGTTATGGTTCATTCGGTATTTCATGTGTCTCTGTTGAGAAAGTTTGTAGGTGATCCAAACTCTATTTTACCATTGGAGAATGTGAATTTTGAAGAGAACTTGACTTATGAGGAGGTTCCAATGGAAATCTTAGACCGACAAGATAAGAGATTAAGGAACAAAGAGATTGCATCCACCAAGGTGTTGTGGAGAAATCAACAAGTAGAGAGTAATACATGGGAACTATTCTATACACAGAATTCAGATAGAGTTAGTTGGAATTTCTAGTCATGGATTCATCTGACTTATACAGGCCTGTGGGTAGACTATACATGAGCCTAGGAGGGCATACCTTTATCAACTTCATTGATATCACGCTGGTCATGACAGTGGGCTATAAATACCATTCACAATTTACAGATCATAGATAGTAGGCCATCATGTGACTCCTTAATAGTTATTTTTATAAAGATCCACAAAGTTATATAACGAAGTAAAGATATCACTTAGGAAAATTATTGGAATCTTATGTATATAAATAAATAAGCCATGTAATGCTAGATGTGGATCCTTGAAATTGGTCACAGTTCTAATTTTTTGATTATGTCTCCTGCATACATATGCACAGATTTTCCTCTTACATGTCTACTTTTTATTCAGTCTGCTTTACATACTAGTACATATTTTATATGTACTTCCATTGATGTAAGATTAGGTACTCAGGGTAGTAGACAGGTCTAGTAGACTAGAGACTTCTTGTTTACTAGTGGTAAGCTCCAACTCTAACTAGAACTATCAAATATCTAGAGCCTATATTTTGCTATGTGTGTACATATGTTAGAATAGGTATATCGACGCCCTATCCTGACCAGTTATCAGATTCTTAGATGCACTCTTTATAGGCTTCTTAGACTTAGTTTTATTTAATTTATAAGTAGACCAGTAGTCCATTTTGTTATTTATGTTTAGTGTGTGTCTAGGTATGTGTTCGGCTGCTTATGAGTCTATAGATTTAGTATGAGTCTAATACATATATTAGAAGGTGTTCAGATAATTCCTCGATGTCTGCTTCTTTCTAGTTGGGGGCATGACAAAACTTGGTATCAAAGCACAAGGTTTAGGTGTCGTAGGGAGTATATGAAGCCATGTCTGGTAGGACCTTTCTTATAAATATTTTGTGAGCCATATTTATAATTTAGGGACTAGAGGGGCATTTAGGAATTTGACCTTCTTTCATAATCTAAATCGTGCGATAGAGCTAAGTCATAGAAAGTCAATTCTAATGTATATTCTTTTTATTTGCGATACAGATCATATCTATTACAAATAAGGATAAAGTAGGCCTGAGAGACAATGCTAGCACTACTCAGGAGGAAGCTATTTCAGAGTAGACTCAACCATTAGGTGATCAAACCAGCGCAAGAGTGTTAGACCTAGGTCCTCAGATTCCTAGAACAGAAGGGTTTGCGGGAGTTTTTACACCTCCAATAGTGTTAGAAGTAGCTCATGTACTGTCTATACCACCTCTAAGTCCCCCGAGCAAGATCTTAGAGTGGTACTACCATTTTCTCAGTCAGTTGGTAGCTGCTCACATCCAAGGACAAAATGCAGCTGCACCTAGAACTATCCAGGTAGAGGCAGTTGGATCCAAAGTACGTGATTTCTTCCATATGAATCCTAGTGTTCACTGAATCTAGTGTGATAGAGGACCCATAATGGTTTATAAATGAGATCAACATAATTTTTAGGGTAAGGCATATCTCAAAGATATCTTCTTATCAGCTAAAAGATGTCTCCATCGCATGGTATGAGATGTGGGTGGATTCTAGAGGACCAAATGCTCCCTTAGAATTTTGGAACGAGTTTTATAGGGAGTTTATGGAGAACATTTTTCCCTAAGAGATCAGAGAGGTGAGGGTTAAAGAATTTTTAAACTTTTGATAGAGCAACCTCAGTGTCTGGAAGTATAGCATGAGGTTCACTTAGTTGGCTAGACTCGCTCTTACGATGTCAACACTTAGGATGCAAGGAAACATCGCTTTCTGGTGGGCCTTTGAGATTATTTGATTGGATCTTGTATGGTGGCTACATTAAATCAGAATATGGATAATTCTAGATCGATGTCACACGCTTAACATTTAGAAGACCGCTTATAAAACCGCAGGGATTCGAGAGAAAGAGAACAAAATAAGAGGGATATGACAACTGGCATGTTTTAGGGAGGTGATAGAGCTTATTCTAGTAGAGGTCCATAAAGGCAAGCTCAGTCAGTAGACTTCTCCAAGGCTAGTTCCCTAACTCAGTCATCGAGATCTAGATAAGAGAAGAGTCAAACTTTGATGGTACCAGGACCATGCTATTAGATATGTGCTAGATGAGAAATACCACCACGACCTTCTTGTAGATAGTATGGTCGGTCACACTTAGAAAAGTGTCGATTAGGCTCTACCGCTTGCTATAGGTGTGGAGTCAAGGGTCATAAGGTACGTGTGTCATGACCCAACCCCGTAGGCCATGACTGGGTTCGACTTGGACACCCGTATAGATACCTATCAGATGTAGTCAAGATGAACTACGAACAGTATAATAACTTACATAAGAACTCCAATGGTTCATAACATCTTCATATAAATACATTCCTGTCATTTATCTCCTGAGGAGTCACCACTAATCATATAATGAAAAGACATGCAAGCCGACAAGGCTACCATTACATATTAATATCCACAGCACATCGTATAGACACAACTGAACAAAACTTAAACACAACACACACATATGTCTACAGATCTCTAAGAGTATCAACAGTATCATATGGAGGGACAGGGTCCCCTCTGTACCCCTGAATAAATGAAGATATACATAAAAAATATCAATACCAAAAATCTAGGCTACAGTACAATGGAGAACTCTAAAATAGCTGAGTGGAAATCTTAAGCTGGCAGATTCCCAAAATGAGTTTTTATACCTGTGGATATGAAATGCAGCCCCCCAAAGAGAGAAGGTCAGCATGGAATACGTATTGAGTATATTAGGCATAAAATACTATAAAGGAGATCACATCTGAAATAAGGATTTAGGAAATAAGTATAATAATCAATAAATCACTGTACCTTCATCTTATGAAATGAAGTCATGCATATCATCATCATATACCATACACGTCTCATTTTGGGACTCGATGTCATAATTATATCATTATATTGTCATATGTATATATATACCATACCTAAACCTCTAGCAAAGGACTCGATGAATAGAGTAGTATACACTTATACCGTACCCGACCTATTATGGAACTCGATGTTATAACCATATCATCATAACATCATATCATCTTATTCCATATCTGGCCCGGGACTCAGTGAAAAAAGTAATAACAGTATGCACAAGTAGAGTAGTGAGTAACCATATGCAGATTAAATCATCATCTTAGACTCAATAGATAAGTAGAATAAACTAGCACTTGAGTATTAAAGGTGATAATCATATTAAATACCCTTTGAATATCACTATGGACCATATCAAATGGAGTCTCAGGAATTATATACATGTATCATGGTAATGCAAAATAGTGTATGGAATCAGAGATATTTGTCATAGTAGAGTCTATAAGGATAGGAGCTTATACATCAAACTACTATTCAACATATAGAAGGCTTGAGGGCAATAGCTCAACTACTTTAAGAGTTTTAATATTAAGAAGTGAATAGGTGTCATGACTCATACTCGGATCTTATGAATGGAATTATGCCAAAGCTCATATCATATATCACTTATAGCTAAGACATGCCAAAAGAAAGGAATCTTTTCTTTATTTACACTTATCAATTAGTATTTTGATTAGTTAAGAATTTAACAGAAATCGGGCACCATTTCCCCTATATAACTCACCTAACCCGAACGTCCTATTAATCTCTGATTAGCACAGCAACACCAAAAACAACTACAACCATCCACATACAACAAAACTACTTCAATATCATTGCAATATAAGTTCTAAATAGCTCACCCAAAACTACGACATCAAAATACGATTTTTGATCTTTCCTTCGCAAAATCACAACCACATGGAAAGGAGCATAACGTTGCTGTGAACAGCAACACCTATACTCATCTATAACTATATTTCCAACCCTTCAACATACACAAATTATCTTCAAATACAATACCATAATAATGACAACACTAATTAAACTTTAATCCAATTAGAACAACTCCAATTCTATCCATTTACAACGCCAACAATAATCACCTAATTTTTTTACTTCCAATTTCACTTATTATAAATTAATCTCTCCATTACAACATCATTAACTTCAATGATACAACAAGAAGAAGAAATCTTACCTCAAACAAGTTAGGGCGGATCATATAATTACTTCCACCAATTGCACCACTTCTTCTTTTTCAATTTAAATCCTAATGTTGTTTCCCCCTTGGAATATTTAGAATACTTTTATGGAATTAAAATTTCCTTTCTTCCACCATATTGGAGTTGGTCATGTTTGCTTCCATGGCTGAACTCTCTTTCTTTAATTCTCTAATTCTATTTTGTTGAAGAAGAAGTGAAGTGAATGACTAATTAATTAGTCATCACCAAGCTTATATATGGGACCTTAGGGGCTGGACACATGTCCACCCTTATAACATGTGTCCATCCTTATGACATGTGGCCTACTTTAATCCACACACCAATCAGCTACTGCCATGTGTCTTTGTGGGGCTCACTTAGTGGGTTAATTAATTATAACTAATCACTAATTGTCGCTTAATAATATAGACCAAATAAGATTTATAACTAATTCGTCTATTAATTAAAAGCGGGAATAAAAGTTTCTATCTAGAATCCCAGAATAATCTTGTCCACAACTTTAAGAAAGTAGGTGCATCACCTCATTAATTCATACCACAAGTTCATAAGTTGTTACATCACCTACTTTTTCTTTTCATTTTAAATGTCTTCCACATATTCTAAGTAGGTGCATTACCTACTTGTTCTTTTTAGTAGGTACCTTAAGAAGCTTTGTAGTTCTTGCTACTTAAGCTAGACATGTACTCAAGTAGCTTAATTATATAAGACATCCAAACTAGTAGCTTAAGCAAGTAGGTCGATTATTGTGAAAAATTATTTAGCCTCGAACCCCTTTCAAATCCTTCCAAAACTATTTCAAACCATCACTACTCACATAGAACTAGTGTATTCAAGATATGGGTCATTATATCCTCCCTTCCTTATAATCATTTAATAACGTCATAGATAACCAGATCACATGGAATTCTTTAGAAGAGCTTAAACACGTTCAAATGTATAAAAGTATGGGATATAACATCCTTCCCCCCTTTAAAACATTTGTCCTAGAATGTTAACTAGTCTTAGAAGGTCTTACAAGGATTTCAGGAAGTCTCTATAATAGTTATCACATATAACTTTTTTATTAATCAATATAACTAATTTAGGGGTTTAGATTGCCTGTGGGTATACAAAAAAGTGGGGATACTTATTCTTTGTCTTCTCTTCGGCCTCCTAGCTCATCTCTTCTCGATTCTTGTTTTGCCATAATACTTTGACGGTAGCCAAGTCCTTAGTATGTAACCTTTTGACTTGGTAGTTAAGTACAGCTATAGGGTGTTCCTCGTAAGACAACTCTTCCATTACTTGGACATCATCCATGGGGAATACTCTAGAAGTATTACCAATACATTTGCGAAGTATCGACACATAAAAGATTGGGTGTACTGCCTCCAAATCAGATGGTAGGTCTAACTCATAGGCAACTTTTCCAACTTTACGAATAATTTGATAGGGCCCAATGTACCTCAGACTAAGTTTTCCTTTCTTACCGAATCTCATTACACCCTTTATTGGTGACACCTTTAAGAATACTGAATCCCTAACTTCAAACTCTAAGTGTCGATGTCGATTATCTGCGTATGACTTCTGTCGACTCTGGGTTGCTAATAGTCACTCTTGAATCAGTTTTACTTTATCCATAGCTTGCTGAATTATGTTTGGGCCTATTAGTTTAATTTTACCAGTATCAAACTAACCAATAGGTGACTTGTATTTCCTGTCATACAAAGCCTCAGACGGTGCCATTTGGCTGTTAAAATGATAGCTATTATTATAGGCAAACTCGATAAGTGGCAAATGATCATCCCAGCTGCCTCTGAAGTCAATAATATAGGCCTGCAACATATCTCTAGCATAGTCCTTGGCTGAATATGTAGTCCTAAGTGGAAGGAAATGGGTAAATTTTGTCAGCCTATCTACAATAACCCATATAGAATCATACTTCCATGGAGTGCGAGGTAAGCCTGTAATAAAATCCATATTAATTGCTTCCCCTTTCCAAGTCAGGATTTCTATCTCCTATAATAATCCACCAGGCTTCTGATGCTTAATTTTAACTTATTGGCAATTCAGGCATTAGGATACGAACTTCGCTATATCATTCTTCATGCCATCCCACCAATATAAACAATTGAGTTCATGATACATTTTTGTTGACGCTCGATGAATAGATTAACGGGCATAGTGTGCCTCTCCCATCTCCTTTTGCTGTAGCCCTGCAATCTTAGGTACACATAATCTGCCCCAATATCTTAATACTCCATCAAGTGTGACCTCAAATAGGGTATTTTCCTTTTGAAGGGCTGCATCCCTATGATGTGCCATAAAAGGGTCTTCGTAATGGTGTCGCTTTACCTCTTCCATGATAGAGGATTTAGTAACTCCTCGAACAGAAACTCCACCATCATCAGAATAAGCCAAACAGACCCTAAGGTTAGCTAATTGGAAAATCTTACGAACTATATCTTTTCGTTCTGGTTGTACATCTACCAAGCTACCCATAGATTTATGATTGAGGTGCATCTGCTACAATATTGTCCTTTCCTGGGTGATATAAAATGTCAATATCATAGTCTTTCAGCAACTCTAGCCACCTTTTCTGCCGCAAATTTAGTTCCTTCTATTTAAAAATGTATTGGATACTTTTGTGATCCGTATAGATATCAATATGCACTCCATATAAATAGTGCCTCCATATTTTCAAAGCATGAATTACTGCTACTAACTCCAAATCATGAGTTTGATAATTTCTTTCGTGCTTCCTGAGCTGTCGAGAGGCATAGGCTATGACTCTACCATGTTGCATCAATATATAACCTAGCCCAACACTAAAAGCATCAAAATAAATAACATAGCCATCTGGTCCTTCAGAAAGAGTTAGAACTGGGGCAGTCATCAACTTATCTTTTATCAACTGAAAGCTTCATTCACAAGCATCAGTCCATTGGAACTTAGCTACCTTCTGAGTTAGCTTTGTTAAAGGTGCTGAAGTTGAAGCAAACTTCTATACAAATCTCTTATAGTATCCTACTAGCCTCAGAAAACTGCGTACCTCAGTAGGTGTCATAGGTCTAGGCCAAGACTTTACGACCTTAATTTTCTGTTGATCTACTCGAATATCATCAGTTCTAATAATATGTCCCAAGAATGCTACTGAAGTCAACCAGAATTCGCATTTAGAGAATTTAGCATACAACTTCTAGTGCTGGAGCACCCCAAGTACCATCCGCAAATAATCTGTATGTTTCTCTTCCGAACATGAATAAATCAAAATATCATCAATAAATACAATCACAAACAGGTCTAGGAATGGCTTGAACACCCAGTTCATTAGATCCATAAACACTGCTGCAGCATTGTTCAGCCCAAAAGACATTACTCTAAACTCATAATGTCCGTATTGGGTCCTGACCGTACTTGGTGGTAGCTGACTGCAAGTTTATCTTCAAAAAACACTTAGCACCCTACAACTGGTCAAATAAATCATCAATCCTAGGGAGGGGATATCTATTCTTTATTGGTACTTTGTTTAGCTGCTAGTAATCAATACACATTCATAGCGACCCATCTTTCTTTTTGATGAATAGTATCTGTGCTCCCCAAGGTGACATGCTAGGCTGAATGAAGTCCTTTTCTAACAAGTCTTTCAGCTGCTCCTTTAATTCCTTCAATTCTGCAGGTGCCATTCTATAAGAAGGAATAGATATGGGCTGAGTATCTAGTAATACATCTATAGTGAACTCTATCTCCCATTTAGGGGGAAGACCTAGAAGTTCATCTATAAATACATCTGGATATTCATTGACTACCAGCACTGACCAAAGAGTTGGTGCCTCTGCTTCCAAGTTATGAACACGAACCAGATGGTAAGTATAACCCTTTCTAACTATCTTTCTTTCCTTGAGGTATGAAATAAATTTGCCCTTCGGCGATGCCATATTCCCTAGCCACTCAATAATTGGCTCACCTTGGACTTGGAACAAAACTATCTTGTTTCTATAATCAATGGTAGCATAACAAGAAGCTAACCAGTCCATACCCATAATAACGTCGAACTCCTTCATATATAACTCTACTAAATCATCCAAGGTATAAAGATTATATATACCGACCGAGAAATATCTATATATTTTCTTTACTATAATAGAGTCCCCTACCGGTGTAGCTACCTCAAATGATTCAATTAATTTGGGTTTTATTCCAATTCTACTAAAATAAAGGGAGATATATATGATAAGGTGGAGCCTGGGTCTATCAATGCATATACATCCCGGGAGAAGATTGATACTATACTTGTAACCACATATGGTGGGGCTTCCTGATCCTGCTACTAGCTAAGGCATATATGCAGTTCGAAGGATCGCTAGAACTTGAAGCTCCACCACAGCCTCTACCACGTCCTGATGATTTATGAATACCCTACCCCATAGGGTGCATAGCCATTGAAGAAGAACCAACAATGTACCTAGTAGGCTAAGCTGCACTACTTAGATTATCCTTGAATGGATACTCCCTCATGATATGGCCTTTCCATCTGCAAGTAAAGCAAGCACTTGTATCAAATTGGTATTCCCCAAAATATGGCCTACCAAACCAAGAACACCGAGGCAAAGGTGGCCTCAACTAATGCAAACCCCTATTCATGTATGAACCTGAAACCTTGGAGATCTAACCAGCACTTAAATACCTTATGCTATCGAATCTCCTACATGTAAATTGTGGGGGTGCATTTTAGGCTAGCTGAGAAGGATATATACTATACTGCTGAGGGTGCCCACCTCAAAAGTCCCCCAAATAACCAGCTGACCTAGCTCACTTATATTGTCTTCTATCGTGATCTCTATCGGGCTGACACCCTCTGTGCTGAGCCTCTACCCCCTATGCATATGCCTGTACCCGAGCAATATCCATACCTGGGTGAAGAGCAATATCCATATAGCTGTCAATCAAATAACGATCCAGCCCCATCATATAATGATGCACTCTATCAGCCATATCAGCTACAATAGTGGGTGCACATCTCGCCAATGAATCAAACTTAAGGCTATAATCTCTAATACTCCTGCCATTCTATCTCAAATGTAAGAATCTATCAACTCTAGCTTGTCTCATCTTTGGCGGTAGAAAGTGGCCAAGAAAGGCTTCCACAAACTAATCCCATACTGCCGAAGAGCACCCTCGACCCTCAATAACTCCCAGGACTCATACCAATTAATGGCTACATGACGCAGCCGATATGAAGCCAACTCAATAGACTCAGTCTCACAAGTCCTAATTATTCTCAATGTATGTTGCATCTGTCGAATAAACTCCTGTGGGTCACTGCAGGTCTCGACCCATAAAACTCTGGGGGTTACAATTCAAGAAGTCACAAACCCTCAAACTATCATGTCTATTTGTATCATCCATTCCTAGCCCATGCCTGCGAGCCTACCCTGCTATTAATCTGGTTAAAAACTAAACTGCATCTCTCATAGCCCTATCCTCTGCCCCTAGTTGTAGAGCTAAAGGCTCAAGTACTGGATCCACAGTATCTTCAGCTGCTGCTGCTCTAAGCTCCTCTAGAGGGGGCGGCATAGTAGAGCTCGCCGACTGGAGCACAACCTCAGGCATAGACTAGGCACGGGCCCTAGTAACTGTCGGAGTCTGGCTAGTCTCTCTTGCTACTGACTTGCCCTCTTGGGCAACTGTCACTTTCCTTAGAGGCATTGCTGTAAAAATAATAATTCATTAGGGAGGAATTATCCTTATAATATAGCTCCATAGCACGCTCTAGAATAAGAAGAAAGGATAACATCCTAAATGTCCTATAGCCTTCTATTTATAGATGTGGTGCACAACACACCGATAAATAAGACTCTACTAGATATGATCTATAGACACTCTGAGGATGAACTGTTCTGATACCACTTTTGTCATGACCCAATCGCATAGGCTGTGACTGGGGTCCGACCTGGACACCCGTATACATACCTATCAGATGTAGTCAAGATGAATTACGAAAAATATAATAAGTTACATAAGAACTCCAATGGTTCATAACGTCCTCATATAAATACATCCATATCATTTGTCTACTGAGGAGTCTCCACTAATCATGTCATGAAAGGACACGTAAGCCAAAAAGGCTGCCATTACATATTAATATCCATAACACATCGTATAGACACAGCTGAACAAAACTTACACACAACCCACACATATATGGAAAGAACTCTAAAAGTATAAATATTATCATATGGATAGATAGGACCCTGTCGTACCATTAAATAAATGAATATATACATCAAAAAGATTGGTACCAAAAATCTAGGCTCCAGTAAAATAGAGCACTCTAAAATAGCTGAGTGGAAATCTTAAGCTGGCGAATTCCTGAAATGAGTATTTGTACCTATGGGCATGAAATGCAGCCCCCCAAAGAGAGAGGGTTGACACGGAATATATATTGAGTATATAAAGCATAAAATACCATAAAGGAGATCACATCTGAAATAAGGATTCAAGAAACAAGTATAATAATCAATAAATCACTATACCTGTGTCTTATGAAATGAAGTCATGCATATCATCATCATATACCATACCCGACCTATTTTGGGACTTGGTGTCACAATTATATCATTATATTATCATATATATATATACTGTACCCAGACCTCTAGCAAGGGACTTGGTGAATAGAGTAGTGTATATATCGTACCCATCCCATTATGGAACTCGGTGTCATAATCATATTATTATAACATCATATCATCTTATACTGTACCTGGCCCGAGAATTGGTTAAAGAAGTAATAACAGTATGAACGAGTATAGTAGTGAATTATCTGAGACTCAATAGAATAAGTAGAATAAACTCGCACTTGAGTATTAAAGTGATAATTATATTAAATACCCTTTGAATGTCACTATGGACCATATGAGATGGAGCCTCAGGAATTATAAACATGTATCAAGATAATGCAAAACAACTTATGGAATCAGAGACATTTTTCATCATAGAGTCTATAAGAATAGGAGCTTATACATCCAACTACTATTCAACATATAGAAGGCTTGAGGGCAGTATCTCAACTACTTTAAGAGTTTTAATGTCAAGAAGTGAATAAGAGTCATGAATCATACTCGGAACTTATGAAAGGAATTATCCCAAATCTCATATCATATATCACTTATAGCTAAGACATTCCAAAAGAAAGAAGGGGTAGTTTTACATACCTATTATAGATCAACCTTACCCAAGCTTGCTTCATTACCCCTTTAGCCTATTTAACACGAAAGTGACACTATTATTAATAAAATTTGACTTTCCAGCTTATAAATCTACAACTAATCACTTACAAAAATCATTTCTTCATTCATACTTCTCGATTAGTATTTTGATTAGTTAAGAATTTAATGGAAATCGGGCAGTATTTCCCCTATATAACTCGCCTAACTCGAACTTCCAATTAATCTCCGATTAGAACAGCCATACCAAAAACAACGACCACCATACCCTTACAATAAAACTACTTCAATATCATTGCAATACAAGTTCTAAATAGCCCACCCAAAACTACTACTTTAAAATATACTTCGCAAAATAACAACCACACGGAATGGAGCATAACATTGTTGTGAACAGCAGAACCTATACTCATCTATAACTATATTTCCAACCCTTTAACATACACAAATTACCTTCAAATACAATACCATAATAATGACAACACTAATCAAACTTTAATCCAATTAGAACAACTCCAATTCTGTCCCTTTACAATGCCAATAATAATCACCTAATTTTCTTACTTCCAATTTCACTTAATATAAATTAATCTCTCCATTATAATATTATTAACTTCAATGATACAACAAGAAGAAGAAATCTTATCTCAAACAAGTTAGGGCAAATCCTACAATTACTTCCACCAATTGCACCACTTCTTCTTCCTCAATTTAAATCCTAATGTTGTTGCCCCTTTGGAATATTTAGAAGACTTTTATGGAATTAATTTTTTTTTCTTCTACCATATTGGAGCTGGTCGTGTTTGCTGCCATGGCTGAACTGTCTTTCTCTAATTCTCTAATTCTATTTTGTTGAAGAAGAAGTGAAGTGAATGACTAATTAATTAGTCATCACCAAGCTTATATATGGGACCTTAGGGGATGGACACATGTCCACCCTTATAACATGTGTCCATCCTTAAGACATGTGACCTACTTTAATCCATACACCAATCAATTGCTGCCACGTGTCTTGGTGGGCTCACTTAATGGGTTAATAAATCATAACTAATCGCTAATTGTCACTTAATAATATAGACAAAATAAGATTTATAACTAATTCGTGTATTAATAAAAAATGGGAATAAAATTCTCTATATCAAATCTCAGAATAATCTTGTCCACAACTTTAAGAAAGTAGGTGCATCACCTCCTTAATTCTTGCCACAGGCTCATAAGTAGTTACATCACCTACTTTCCCTTTTCATTTAAAATGCTGTCCACATATTCTAAGTAGGTGCATCACCTACTTGTTCTTTTTAGTAGGTACCTTAAGAAGCTTTGTAATCCTTACTACTTAAGCTAGATGTGTGCTCAAGTATCTTAATTATGCAAGATATCCAAACCACTAGCTTAAACAAGTAGGTAGATTATTGTGACAAATTGTTTCGCCTCGAACCCCTTTCAAATCCCTCCAAAACTATTTCAAACCATCACTACTCAGATAGAACTAGTCTATGCATGATATGTGGCATTACACTTGTTATTCTCTGCACTTTTGGTACATGGGAACATCTATTTAGCTTCTCTAAAGCTATAATGTGATCCATGTTATTCCTAAAGTTCTGTGTGAGTAGTGATGGTTGGAAATAAGTTTAGACGGATGTGAAAGGGGTTGGAGGCCAAATAATGAGTCATGGTAATCAACCTACTTGCGTAAGCTACCGACTTGGATGTCTTACATAATTAAGCTACTTGAGTATATATTGAGCTTAAATAGCAAGGATTACATAGGTTCTTAAAGTAAGATGAGATTACAAACCTACGAAAGAGGAATAAAGAGGTGATGCACCTGCTTAGACCAAGTAGGTGATGCACCTGCTTGGACCAAGTAGGTGATGCACCTACTTGGGTGGCCCCACCCTCCATATGGCAGCCAGGGGGTGGATGCATGGATGAGGTAGCCCAATAAGGGCTGGACACATGTCACCCTTATGAGCTGACACATATCACCTTTTAAAGAGGAGTATATATGTGTAATATGATAAGTAATCTCTCATTCTTCACTTTTAACTTAGAAAAGAAAGCTAGAGAAAGCTAGAGAAAAAAGAGAGAGTAACTACATATCAGAGCATGGTTCTACTAAGGGATATGGCAAGTAAAGGAGACATCAACGCCACTACCGCCACCAACGTCAAGCAAGATGTTGGAAGGAAGTACCACAAGGGAAAGAAGAACTCTAAGAGAAATGAGGAGGTGCCGCTTGAGCCTACACCAAGCGAGGCCCTAACATATCACTCACCCTCGGCTATTAAGGTCAGTGACAATGAGAGAGGCAAGGAGCCCATGTATATCACGTCCGGCATGGAGTAGATCGCAAGGGTAGATGCTGCTCGGCAGGCCATAGAGATATTGGGAAAGTGCTTAAACAAGTTTGACGACAAGTTCAAGTCTCTAGAAGAGTTCACCCTTAATGAAAATGACAATATCCAGAAGGATTTGGAGGTACGAAAGGTGGCCGAGTAGAGATGAAGGAGATGATCACTTTTTTAGACTATCAGCTCATGGACGTACTGAGCACGATAGAGACCATGAAGGCCAAGATGGAAGAAATCAAGGGATATGTAGAAGCGAGAAGATACATGATGTCCAGCATAGATAGGGAGGCCAAGATTGAGGCTCCCAAGCCACCTATGTTCAAAGGTGCCCGTGATGCACAAGAGGTGGAGAACTTTCTTTGGAACTTGGAGAATTACTTCAAGTGTAAAAAGTGAAGAATGGCGAGATGAGTATCAACACAGCCATGTTATATCTCCTTCGGTAATGCGGTACCTGATGAAAAAAAGTTTGCAATTACAAATTCAGGCACTGTTATAATGATGACATTAATTGAGCTTAAATGGAGAAGTGATGATTATATAGCCTACCCCAACTTGTTTGGGATTGAGGCATAGTTGTAATATACTAATTTTGCTTTCATATTGTTCTAGTAATGGTTAAAGAAGATAACAAGCTAACTGTTCAAATTTTTGTGTGAAGTACTTCACAGAGAAAAAATCATACTCGAAGATGGACATGTTATGGTGGAAGCGCAAGGAGTCTGAGATTGAGAAGCGTCTATACACAATCACCACCTAGGAGTAGTTCCGAGATGATTTTTAGAAGACTTTTTTCCCCAACAATGTCATCTATGAGGCCAAACACAAGTTTCGGGAATTGAAGCAAATGGGTAGCATACGGGCCTATATAAAAGATTTCACTACTCTCATGCTTTAGATTCCCAATCTCACGGATGACGATATGTTGTTCCACTTTATGGATGGACTATAAAATTAGGCCAAGATGGAGTTGGAATGCGATAAGTCAAGACTATCGATGAAGCCTTTACATAAACTGAAGCTTTGACAAGCTTTAAGCATGATAAGCATGACTAAAAAAGAGGAGACGAGATGATAGGTAGTCATGATCAAGGTGGGGGAGGTTGTAAGAGAAATAAACTCATCCCAAAAACCATGACATCCTTAAGTCCGATGGTAAGAAGGCTAGATAATGAAGCGATGTCGACAGAAAGGTACGGACTGTGAAGGGGAATGGATGCTACATATGCAGAGGGTTGTATGTCTATGCAAGGTATCCTAAACTAAAGAACCTTGGTCCCATCCTACGAGAATGGAAGGATAAAGATATACAAGGCCAAGAGAAAGGTTCAGACATGACGCAATTGGGCCTTATTGGACTATGTGGCGCTATTTCAAAGCAATCAAGAAAGTCGAATGAGTATGGCGCACAATATATAGACATCATGATCAATGGACGACCTGCTCATGAAATGGTTGATATAGGTGTAGAGGCCAACATAATGAACAAGTCAGCAACTATAAAGTTGGGGTTAAGTTATAATTCAAGTAATGCCCACCTCAGTATGGTTAATGCACCCCTGACACTGGTGTATGGAGTCGCTCAAGGAGTAGACATCATATTGGGCAACTGGCGAGATAAGACTAACTTTACCGTTTCTCCCTTAGATATCTTTGATATCATCCTTGGGCAGGAGTTCTTCCAGCGATGCCATATGGTGATCGACCCCTACCTCTAACAACTCGTGGTTATGGAGCAAGAGGAATTGTGTATGGTGCCCCTAGTCAAGGTGACGAAGATGGAAAGACTAACCTAACTTTTGTCCATGCAACTTTAGAAGGGCCTAAAGAAGATAGTACCGACGTTCATAGATACCATTGCGAGTTTGAGCGAAGATAATGGTGTTGGAGAGGCATTTCCACCTTGTATAAAGAAGGGCGTGATGCCAAAGAAGTTAAGACACTTACCTATAAGGTTCCAAGAAGGACAGAGGCCAGTGTTGACTAATCGAGGAAAAAATCAGGATAACAGGTGACTGCCATGTTCCTCGGGGATAGACAACTTCCGAAGAAGGCCATATAGGAACGGTATGAAGACTTGTGGAAGCTTAAAGATAAAATCCAGGAGCTTTTGTAGTAGCAGTGCGCTGAGGTTGTCGCAACATCAGGTGGGGGAGAGTGTGATGACCTACCACATCATCATGCCACATAAGCGTTAGGTAAGTGTCACATGTCAAAAAGTTGCCCATGTGGAAGCCTTACATAGGAAAAATGCTAGTCCATAGTGGAAGGTTCTAGAGACATGTGGATAATTTCCTTTGAAGACTTTAGAATTTTATGAATTTACATGGAAAGTCCTTAGAATCTTTTAGTTGTGTAGAAAAATCTAGAAAAAGGATTAGTTTGTAAATATAGAAGGACTTGTGTAGTAATTTTTATTTACACCTAAGCCCCTAAGGAATAGTATAAATAGAGGGGGCATTTATTTATAGTAAATCATCAAGAAATCAAGCATTCTTCCAAGTGATACAAAGCCTTCTTCATAAAAGCTCTCTTCTCTTTCTTACAATCTAGCATTCCCTTAGCGATCTAGTCTTAAAGGCTTACTTGAACTTGCAAGATCATGAAAGATTCATGAGTAAGTTGTCAAGTTTCGCACGGAGGTCTTAGTTGAAGTCTAAGTCTGTGACATATCTTAGCCAAAAATAAGGTAAGTACTAGAATTTTGCTCCATGAATTAATTATCTATGGTATTCTTTGATCACGTGAAGGTGTTTAACAACGTAAATTACTTGTTGGGGCAGCAAGAAGGGCCAACGAAAAGTCCATCAACTTTCAGCCACATTGAGAAGCTCTCGAGGTCGATTTTCCGCAAGGTAGGTTCGTCCTTTCAAATTGGAGTTGATGATGTTGTAACGGAGTAGTTTACTTTGTATTAAGTGGGGTCGGAGGTAAGAAAATCATGTGGGTATTATTGACGTGATAGAATTGGAGGTGCTCTAGTTTGATTAAAGTGTGGTTGTTGTTATCGCTATTATAGTATTATATTTGAAGGTACTCGTGTATGTTGAGGGGATGAAAACATAGCTATGGATGAGCACATGTGCTGCTGGTTGCAGCCACGTTTATTCCTTTCCGTATGATTGCGATTTTATGAAATAAAGATTGAAAAGCCATATTTTAATATCGTAGTTTGGAGTGGGCTGTTTGGAACGTGTATTGGTTAATATTGAAGTAGTGTTATTGTATATGGATGCTGGTTAATTTGAAGTTCAGATAGGGCGAGTTATAGGGAAGATGTTGTCCGATTTCTGTTAATTTCTTAACTAACTAATAGACTAATCGAGAAAGGCGAACGAGGAAATAATTCCTACGGATACTTGAATATAGATTTAGGAGATGGAAAGTTGAAGGTTATTAATATTAGTATTACTTTCATGTTGAATAGGTTCAACGGGTAACGAATCAAGCTTGGTTACGGTTGGCCCATAAAAGGTATGTAAAGCCTATCCCTTCTTTCTTTTGGCATGTCTTCGATGTAAGTGATGAATGATATGAGTGTGAGGGTAATTCTACTCATAAATGTCAAGTGTAACTCACGATCTTTATTTACTTCTTGTTTATAGCACTCTTACAGTAATTGAGCTATTGCTTCTCAAGCCTTATATACGTTGGGAAGTAGTAAGTATGTAAAGTCTATCCCTTCTTTTCTTTTGGAATGCCTTAGAGATAAGTGCTGTGTGATATGAAATTTAGGTCTAATTCCATTCATAGGTTCTGGACATGATCCATGACTCTTATTCAAGTTTGAATATAAAAACTCTTAAAGTAGTTAAGCTACTACTCTCGAGTCTTCTATATGTTGAATAATAATGGGATGTACAAGCTCCTATCCCTAAAGACTCTATGATGACAAATACCTTAGATTCCATAAGTTTTTTTTACCATTTTTATGTGTATGATTCTAGAGGCTCCATTTGACATGATCTCTAGTGACATCTAGAGGGTACTTCGGATAATTACTACCTTTATCTTCAAGTGATGGTTCACTTGATTACTTCATTGAGTCTCAAATAATGATTTAAATTGTGTATGGTTACTCACTACTCTGCTCGTGTATACTGTAACACATCATTCACTGAATCCCAGGCCGGATATGTTATCGTGCTCAATTTCTCTATATTTTTCATCGAGTCCCTCGTTAGAGGACCGGGTATGATATATATGTATATGAATTGGGTTGTACATTCCTCGACATTATTTTACTATATAAGGATTGGGTCATACGTTCTTTGATATTATTATATGTATATAGGGATTGGGGCATACGTTCCTTGGCATATATGTATATAATGATATGATGACATGATGATGTGATGATGGCCGAGCCCCAAGATAGGTCTTATATGAATCACTGAGTCCATAATGGGCTAGAAATGATATATTATATGAACATGAATGATTTTACTTCATAAAGCACATTTATAGTGATTTCTTTAGTATCATACTTGTCTCCTAAACCTCTTTTTCAAACATGATTCCATTTATGATATGTTATACTTTGTATACTCAGTACATATGTTGTACTGGCGCCCTTTCTTTGGGGGGATGCATTTCATGCCCGCAAGTACAGACATGCATTTTGAGGATCCGACAGCTTAGGATTTCCACTCAGTGATGTTGGAAGAGCTCTATTGTACCAGAGCCTAAATTGTTGGTATTGTTCTATTGATGTATATGTTCATTGATTCAGGGGTACGGCGGGGGACCTATCCCACTATATGTTACCGTTGACACTCTTAGAGGTCTATAGATATATGTGTATGTGGGTTGTATGTAAGTTTTGTTCAGTTGTGTCTACATGATATGTTATAAATGTTAATATGCTATGGCAGCCCTGTCGGCTTGCATGCCCTTTTATGATATGACTAGTGTAACTCCTTAGGAGACAAATGAAAGAGGCTCTATATATATGAAGACATTATCACCCATTGGGATTCTTATGTATGGTTCTTATGTATAGTACCACATTTGTTATAGTTCAACTTGACTACAACTGATAGATATATATACGGGGGTCCAGGTTGGACCTCAGTCATGGCCTATGGGGTTGGGTCACAACAAAAGTGGTATTTGAGCAGTTCATCCTCAGAGTATCTACATACCGTATCTAGTAAAGTCTTGTTTATCGGTATGTTGTGCACCATATCTATAACCAGGAGGCTATAGGACATTTAGATTGTTACCTTTCTTTCATATCTAAGATCCTGCGATAGAGATGAGCTATAGGAAATGAGATTCCTTATACTAACCTCTGATTGCAGCAGAAAAATGACACCTATAGAAGAAGGTGATTGATGATGTTGGAAGTTACAAACTACGCAAGTAAGCAATGGTACAAAAGATATATGTCAGGTAAGGTATTGAAGTACGATGGAAATGTAAGGTTGAAGATCGAAAGGATAGTAAATAGGGAAATGTAACAAGTGCAGTTTGAGTTGACTATACGAGGTAAGTTCATTATTTTCATACCATCGTTGGTATTAGGAGACCTGTGTGGCTGTGATATGATATGCTACATGTATATATCCTTATATATGTTGGCCCTATGAGGCACTGTTGGTATTGCCTGCATGCAGGTTTTGAAATAGTAAGAAATACAGGGGAAACTCTGCCAAAACTTTTCTTAAAATAAAAAGAGAATGAGATACAAAGTTGTAGTATGTCTTGAAAGGTCGTGCCCACACAAATGATGAGATTTGACTAAACTACGAGTATTGCCGACCTTGAGAAATAAGTTAATTGCTGAAGTGATGGTAATAGTAACGAGGAGGTGAATATTGGTATGGAGAAAGAATCTGGAAAATATTGGTGATACTAAGAGAGGATTTAAAGAAGACTGGTAGATCTGGATAAAGTGATATATATTAAGGCACCGACTGAATTAATATACAGGGATAAATTGTGACGAGTTATAGTTAAAAGAAGTAACAGTTTGATTAAGACAAAAGTACAAGGGAAAAAGAATTGTGATGGATAAGAAGGGTAAAAGGGTAAGTACGCTTACGTTACCGAGTGCAATTAACCTATAGTATGAATCGTAAAAAAGGATAAGAAGTGTTATAGTATGGGGTGGAATACGAACATGATATAATGTGAATATAATAAGGATTGTTATGAAAATAAGTAAGCCTAGGGAGAAAGTGGCCAAAGATATGACATGGTCAGTATGACAAGAATACAAAGGTATGTGTGAAAACGAAAAGCGAGTTGTAGAACAAATAAAAAAGACTTATCAAGTTAAGGAAAGTTTCAAATAAGGGTTATATGATAACAGATATGATAGCAAGCACAAGAAAAGAAGGAGTAACTGAAAGGAGGTAATAGGAAAAAAGCGAGATAACAGTGCAGCAATAAGACATGACATGTGTAGTCGAGGATACAAGTGCTAAATTGAGGGAACTACGAAAGACCAAGCTGTAGAAAGATAAGCAACGAGGTAGAATGAGTGCTAGGAAATGACTGGTATGATATGAATAAAGATGGATGAAGAAAATATAGTTTGGAACTAAGGAAAAGGATTATGCAGAAGTAATGTGTTCCGAATGATATAGAGGTAGCATAAGATTCCTCGTGTGCAGAATAAAAGATAGACATAGATGAGAGAAATGATAAGGGAATCCTAACGGAAGCACCCAAGAGAGATATCATAAATTGAATACGAGTGTGGAACAATAGGGGAATATATAGTTATGAACTTAAAGGTGTAGTAAGACTACATGGTGATAAGGTAAGGCCATGATTGAGGTGAACTTGGTATGTTGTTGAGAAAGTTAGAAGTCTGTGTTGGGTACGCAATAAGGGTAGAAAGGTATAAGACATAAAGGGGTACAACGTACACATGAATTCACTTTGTAAATAGTGAAATCCTTAAGGAACGATGATGGGAGGCTTGAGAAACAAATGGTGCAATATAAGTTCATCAAAAGAAACAGATGATGTAGGTTGGGATAAAAATACTATTTCAAGAGAACTTTGGACACTTATTGTCGAAATATAAGTGTTGCCTAAGTGAGATTTGGATGACTACAAGTACTAATTAACTATTGATGGGAATGAGTGGAGTGTGACCTTGGATAAGTCGTTACACTGGTCGCATTACTCAAGTATGGAAAGGGTCCCATCGCTTTATGATTTAGTCATGGTTTTGTACGTGGATAATCAAGTTATAAATTATAAAGAAAGATGTGAATATGGTGCAGTACCCAATAGATTGGGGAAAAAGGTTGGATTAATTTGAGATTGGAAATAAGGACATAGAGTAAGGAATAAATGGGTAATGGTATAAGTACACCCTTAAGGGGGGAAGCGGGTACAAGAAATGCAAGTGCAAGACGGAAACAATTGAGACTACAATATATTTGGTATGGACGCTTAAACTTTAGATAAGATCCCTTGCTGAAGCAAGTTAGTAAGATAAAAGAGAAGAAGGCAAGGTGAAGCATGAAGACTAGCGAGACAACGTTGGGGTATTTCTTGGGATAAGTTGAGCACCTTCGTATATCCTTGTAAGGATTGCAATATAACGTACAAAAGAAAATTTAGAGTAAAATCTGAGTAAAGAGGCAACAGAAGAGTCTAAACTAAAGATAAAGAAAAGACACAAGATAATGTGTCTAGAAGTTGTTACAAGTTGGGCTAAGGGAATTGTAGAATAGTTTAACCAAGATGATCAGAACTAGTTGATCACTAAAAGAAAAGATGGTGAACCTATATTCAAAATATTTTCAGAATTATACTAGTTAATGAAAGACAGAGCATAGAGCAGCTATGTAAAGTTATTATATGGGGGAATTCTAGCGTTACTTGATAGCCAACCCTAAGGATTGAGATTAAGTGCTAAAAACAGAGTGACAGTTACAGTCTTTTAAAAGAAATTGAAAGGTAATACATGGGGCTGAAGATTCTAGAATGTGGACTTCATTACAGGCTTACCTCGCTCTCTACAGAAGTATGATTCCATATGGGTTATTGTAGATAGGCTAACAAAAATCAGCCTATTTCCTTCCAGTTAGGACTATATATTCAGCTGAGGACTATGTAAGGTTATATATCACGAAAATAGTAAGACTTGTCGGGGTCCCCACATCTATTATCTCAGACAGGGAAGTCTAATTTACAGTTAACTTTTGGAAGTCATTCCAGAAGGGATAAAGGAGCATAGGTGAATCTTAGCACAATATTTCACCCTTAGACTGATGGGAAAGTTGAATGTACTATTCAAACGTTAGAGGACATGTTGCGGGCCTATAGTATTGACTTCAGAGGCAGCTGGGATGATCATTTGTCACTTACCGAGA
This sequence comes from Solanum dulcamara, assembly GCF_947179165.1. NCBI lineage: Eukaryota > Viridiplantae > Streptophyta > Magnoliopsida > Solanales > Solanaceae > Solanum > Solanum dulcamara. Next base: position 50,340,614 of record NC_077243.1, read on the forward strand.
GTGCCTATAATAATAGTTATCATTCCAATATCCAGATGGCACTGTATGAGGCTTTGTATGGCAGGAAGTGTAGGTTGCCTATTGGTTGGTTTAAGGTCGATGAAACTAAACTAATACGCCCAGACATGCTTCAGCAGGCTATTGATAAGGTGAAGGTCATATAGGAGAAACTATTAGTAGCCCAGAGTCAACAAAAATCATGCGTAGATAATTGATGTCGACCTTTAGAGTTTCAGGTTGATGATTGGGTATTCTTGAAAGAGTTACCAATGAAATATGTAATTCGATTCAGCAAGAAAGAAAATCTTGTCCCGAGGTACATTAGCCCTTATCAGATCAAGTGTAGGATAGGAAAAGTTGCCTATGAGTTGGACCTACTATCGGATTTAGAAGCAGTACACTCGGTCTTTCATGTGTCGATGCTTTCCAAATATATTGGTAATCCTTCTAGAGTATTCCTCGTGGATGATATCTAGGTGATAGGGGAACTCTCGTATAAGGAACACCCTATATCCATATTTGATCACCAAGTAAAAAGATCGCGCACTAAGGAAGTGGCCTCCATCAAGGTATTGTGGTGAAATAAGAATAAATAAGATATGAACTGAAAGCCGAAAAAGAGATAGAGAAGAAATATTTGTACCTGTTCCCTACGTCTATAGGTAATATAAACTCCTAAATTGATTGTATTGGTTAATAAGAGGCCTATATATGACAACTATTATAGAGATTTCTTGAAATCCTTGCAAGACCTTATGAAATTAATTAATATTCAAGGATGTATGTTCTAAAGGGGGAAGGATGTTATAACCCGCACTTTTGGTGCATGGGAACATCTATTTAGCTTCTCTAAAGCTACCATGTGATCCATGTTATCCCTAAAGTTCTGTGTGAGCAGTGATGGTTGGAAATAAATTTAGAGAGATGCAAAATGAGTTGAAGGCCAAATAATGAGTCATGGTAATCGACCTACTTGCGTAAGCTACCAAATTGGATGTCTTACATAATTAAGTTACTTGAGTACATGTCGAGCTTAAGTAACAAGGATTACATAGGTTCTTAAAGTGAGAAATGATTATGAACCCATGGAAGAGGAATAAGGAGGTGATGCACCTACTTGGAATAAGTAGGTGATGCACCTTCTTGGACTAATTAGATGATGCACCTACTTGGGTGGACCCCACCCCACCACATGGCAGTTAGGGGTGGATGTATGGATGAGGTAGCCCAATAAGGGTTGGATACTTGTGAACACCCTTCCTTCCTTAAGATCATTTGATAACGTCATGGATAACGTGGATCACATGGCAGCTTTAGAGAAGCTTAAACACATTCCAATATACAAAATTATAGGATATAACAACATGACGGTCCTAGGCTTGGATTTGAGGGTAGAGGTGATAAGACACAATATACTGGCTCTGCATGAGCATCCTCATCATTAGCACCTACTTCATTGCATGGTCCTCAATCATCAGTAGGTAGAGGTTCAAGCAAAGGTAGAGGATCGAGTTCTAGAGCTGGCCCAAACCACATATATGAACTAGTCAATCGGCAGGAGTCAGAGCATCCCAGATAAGGTTACAAGAATCTTATCTATTTTCTATTATGACGTATATACATTGATATACCCAAGGGCTACCCTATCATATGTTACTCCATTTGTTGCTAAGAAGTTTGGAGTAGAGAAAAAGTTATTACGTGAGCCATTTGCAATATCAACTCCAGTAGGAGAATCTATTATAGCTAGAAGGGTGTATTACGGGGACCTGTTAACAGTATATGGCAAGGACATATTGGCAAATTTAATAAAGCTATAAATGGTGGATTTTGATGTCATTAGGGGTTCGGATTGGCTATCCTTTTCTTATGCTATATTTTATTATCGATCTAAGATTGCTCGACTTTATTTCCCAAGTAAGCCAGTCTTGGAGTGGGATGCTAATTCTTTGATGCCTAGAGAAAGGTTTATTTTCTATCTTAAGGTAACAATAATTATAGAGAAAGGGTGTTTATATCACCTGGTCCAAGTAAGAGTCCTTGAACCTGAGAAAATGGTGCCAACACTTCAACTTGTGCCCATTGTGAATGAATATCTAGATGTATTTCCAGATGAACTTCCTGGATTACCTCAAAACAGAGAGATTGATTTTTGTATAGATGTAGATCCATGTACCCAACCTATATCTATTCCATGTTATAGAATGGCACCAACTGAGTTGAAAGAGGTAAAGGAGAAGTTGAAAGATTTACTTTACAAAGATTTTAATCGCCCTAGCACATCGCCTTGGGGTTCTCCAGAACTATTTGTATGCAAGAAAGATGGCACCATGTGAATGTGTATAGATTACTGAAAACTAAATAAAGTGATGATAAAGAAAAAAATAACCCCTTCAAAGGATAGATGAATTATTTAATCAATTACAAGGAGATAAATGCTTTTCAAAGATTGAATTGAGATTCGAATGTCATCAGCTAAAGATTTGGGAAGTAGATATTCCCAAAATAACCTTTGGATGAGATATGGCACTTTGAGTTCCTCGTCATGACATTTGGACTAATGAATGCCCCCGCATCCTTTATGTATATGATGAATAGGGTTTTCAAACCCTTTCTTGATTATACGTGATTATATTTATAGATAATATCTTGATATATTCATGTGATGTCGCAGAACATGCAAATCATCTAAGATTGATCCTACAAATACTCAAAGAGCACCAACTATATTCCAAGTTTTCTGAATGTGAAGTCTAGATGAACTCACTGTCTTTCTTGGCCATGTGGTTTCTGGAGAAGGCATTAGGGTAGACTTCCAAAAGATTTAGGTTGTGAAGAGTTGGCCTCAACCTACTACTCCAACCGAGGTGTCCAATAGAGGTACATAGTTTGTTAGGGCTAGATAACTATTATCAAAGATTTATAGAGGGCTTCTCCACTATTTCTGCCCCATTGACTAAGTTGATGCAAAAGACAGTCAAGTTCCAATGTTTAGATGTTTGTGAAAGAAGTTTCCAAGAGCTTAAAGATAAATCGACTACAACGCCAGTATTGGCCTTACTAGAGGGTACATAAGGGTTTGTAGTTTTTTGTGATACTTTAGGAATTGGCCTAGGGTGCATATTGATGCAGCATGGAAAGGTTATAGCATATGCTTCTCAACAATTGAAAAAACATGAACAATATTATCTAACTCATGATTTAGAGCTTCAGTTGTTGTGTTTGTGCTTTAGATTTGGCGTCACTATTTGTATGGGGTACATGTTGATATACTTACAAATCACAAGTCTCCAATATCTTTTCAAGCAAAAAGAGTTGAATTCGAGTTAAAGAAAGTGGCTAGAGTTGCTAAAGGATTATGATGTGAATATTCTCTACAACCCAAGTAAATCTAACGTGGTAGCAAATGCACTCAATCGACTATATATGGGCAGCCTAGTACATTTACCACACGTACAACAAGAAATAGTACGAGATGTTCATAGATTAGCTAGACTAGGAGTCCCATTACTGGAATCAGAAGATGGAGGCATAGTTGTGCAAAGTGCTGTAGAGTCATCATTAGTGAAAGTCAGTGATGATCCTTTATTGCTCTAGTATCGAGAAGGGATTCGACAACACCTAATTAGTGCATTTGAGTTGGCAGGATATGGTACCTTGATATGCCAAGGATGACAATGTGTTCCTAATATAAATGGGCTGAGGAAACAAATTATGGTTGAAGCATAATGTTCCCGATATTCAATTTATTCGGTCTCTATAAAGATGTATCATGATGTTAAGGAGGTCTATTAGTGGAAGACATAAAGAGAAATATAGCAAATTATGTGGCACAATGCTCTAATTGCCAACAAATTAAAGAAGAACATCAAAGACTCAGTGGCCTAGCTCAGACTATGGACATTCCAATATGGAAATGGGAGATTATTAATATGGATTTTGTTATAGGTTTGCCTTTCTCTTTTAAGAGACATGATTCCATTTTGGTGATTGTTGATTGATTAACGAAGTTAGCCCACTTCTTGCCCGTCAAATCCACCAACATAGCTGAAAAGTATGCCAAGCTATATATAAGGGTCATTGTTCACTTGCAGGTGACTCCATTGTCCATTATACCAGACAGAGGTACCTAGTTTACTGCACATTTTTAGAGGTCATTCAAAAATATTTTGGGCACACAAGTGAACCTCAGCACCGCATTCCACCCACAGACAGACGACCAAGCAAAGCACTATCCAGACGCTCGAAGATATGTTAAGAGCATGTGTTCTAAAATTTAAAGGAATTTGGGATGATCATATGCCCTTGATAGAATTTGCCTAAAATAATAGCTATCACTTCAGCATCGGCATGTCTCCATTTGAAGCTCTTTATGGGTGACGGTTCAGATCGCCTATCGTTTGGTTTGAAGAATATGAAACTCAAGTATTAGGACCAGATCTCATGCACCAAGCCATTGAGAAATTAAAATTTATACAAGAGCATTTGAAAACTGCTCAAAGTAGACAAAAATCATATGTAGACATGCGGTGTAGAGACTTAGATTTTCAGGTTAATGAATGGGTATTCTTGAAGGTATCTCATATGAAAGGTATTATGTGATTTGGGAGGAAAGGTAAGTTGAGCCCCAGGTATATTGGGTCATACAAAGAGTTAGCCAGGTAGCCTATAAAGTAGAGTTTCCTCCAGAGTTAGCTACAATATATTCGGTCTTCCATATGTGTATGTTACACAAATGCATAGGAGACCCTACACCAGTTATTCCCATAGAAGAGTTATTATTTGAAGAAGTCTCAGTGACAGTATTAGATCAAAAATTTAGAAAGTGGAGGACCAAATACATAACATCGGTTAAGGTAATTTGGAGAAGTTAAAATTTAGAAAAGCCACTTGGGAAGAAGAGGCTGACACGAGGTCCATGTATTCCCACTTATTTCAGTAGCTGCTCAAAGGTTCTTAAAGTTTTCACTCCTTTAATTCGAGTATCAATTATAGTATTTCATAATTCATATATTACATGTTTAGGTACTTGTTTCATATATAATATTTTGGTATTTCATATGTTCCTCAGAGTTGAGATGCCCATAGTATAAGGTATGTTAAATTAGTTAGAGCGGTTTCCATTTGTATAACGCCAAGCAGAGCCTCGTGGATATCCACGAATATTATTTTGTTGAGATGCTCTATGAAACATATTGCATGTATTCTGGTTAGCTGATAGGTTTTGGATAGGCCTATTTACAATGAAAACTCTATCAAATTTTTTATAAACTAATAGATTAGAATCATTTTAAGGTACAACCTACATTAGAGGATGAATGATCCCAAAGGGGGATAATGTAATAACCCATAACTTAACGTATGTCTGCAACTCTTAAATGGCGATGCATTGGTGTGATACTGGGAGATATTATTGCAAATAGTTTTGAATACTAAGTAATCCTTATCTTAAGTCATTTGAAGTGTTACACCAAAATTTATAGGCCAAAGAGATTATTAAAGAAAAAATTCAAGTTTAAAGGTTCATTGTGGAGGAATATTTTAAATGATCTAATTTATCATCTAACTTTGAAAGAGCGTGTCTCCTAATATATAAGGAGTAATAGGGACTACAACATATCAAATGAAAGGTTTTTGAGTCTAGTTTAAGTAAAGCAAAATGCTTATCAATACAATGTCGGCGTAATAGGTTATGTGTATTTTATGATAGAGACGAGCATTGGCCAATCATTGCAAGACATGTGTCACTTTAGGGAATGTCAACCAAAGTTAGTCTTTTTATATTAGAAGTTAGGGATTTCATTTTCCATTTACTCCAAAATATGTAGGGACTGGTTCTTACTGATTTCTTTAAGACTTGATAATCTCCAATCCTCCCAATCTTAAGATAAGTTGGTTTCTTGTAGAATCAAGTTTATTCCTCTCCAAAGATCATAAATATATACTTAGATAAGTTTTTCTTGATGAAAAGGTGTTGTTCTTGAAGATTAAAAAGACAAGGATCTCTTTTCTTGGTCATAGAGATATGGCTCTTGTTCTATCTCCATAAATATTATTCTAAAAGGTGTTTTATGCTTAATTTATGGGTAAGACTCATAGGACGGTGATAGAAAGCCATGAGTCCATGTTTTACCCATTGTAATTGATTTAAGTGGTGAGGAGGGAGTATGTATAAGGATGTATTATCAGTTGTATTGATTAAAGGAGGGTTTGGTTGTAATGTATTGAGGCAGTAACTTTGTTACAATAAAATGGAAGGCTAGGTATAGAAAACTTGACTTTTATAGTTCTTGCAAGTTGGTCACTCTCCAATTGTTTGATGAAATACCTAAATTGCTAAAGAGTATGTTGTAGGTGTTTATATGAGTTCCTATTATTGTCATGACCCGACCTAGGGTCTAGTCATAACACAATGATCATAATGCCGAAGGGATTCAACCAAGCCTCTTGATATATCATAAGGCATTCAAAAGGTAATGTAAGTGCGGAAAATAATATAAGAAGAGTCTAAACATGATCACATAAAGAAGAGTAGCTTGACCACATAGACTCCATAATATAGGTCCAACGATGCCTCTACTACATGAATATGGGCAAGGTCTAATACATGTCCCTACCTCACCCTCAAGTAAAGAAATAAAAGTCTTTGAAAAGAAACAACTCATAATCCACTCTCGATGGATAAGGACTCACCAAGAATTTGCCGTAAGAACTCAACTAGCCACGCATGGGAATATGATCCTCAACCCCTACATTATGAAATAATGTAGGCAAAAAATATGTGTTAGTACTTTTGAGTGTACTAAGTATGAGGGAATAACATGCAACGTAAATAATGAGATGCAATGAACAAGTAATGTACATGATAAAATGATATAAGTAAAGACATGAGATAATCATAATGATCAAAGCATTTGATAAGCATAGTTGAAATCATGAGAGTATATAAGAGATCGTACATATGTGAGATAGGAACCATAACCGACATTAAGACCATGCGAGCTTTAACATGGAATCCTGATGTTATCCCTACACCAAAAAAGAGAAATCTACTTACCAAGGTAGACTCTACCCCGCTTGGCGAGTCATAATGTACACTATATGCGGATCCACTAGCTAAGCCATGAAGGAAACCTATGGTGGCATGTAGTTTATGGGACATGGTTAATCGCCACTTGTTCACTCGGTGCTAAGTCAAATCTCACGTAATACATAACATAATAGACATACTTAGCATATATTATAACTTGTTCATAAACTTCATAATTAATAGAATAGCTCATTACATAACATATTTGTAATATGAGAATCATCCTCTCATCATTACAATCATACTTGCATGATTCATATAGTTAGGTCCTAGGTCACAACATAGGTCCCTAAGTCACCTTATTTCATAACTTGAATGAAATTCAAACCTTGAACATACTTGTAATTGATGATCACAATTCATACTTGAATTTAGAATAAAACTCATATACATAGTTAATTTGAATGAAAATCATGATAATACATCGTAATCATTGGATTCATAATCATACTTCACAATATCATCATACAAAAAGGCTTTATGCATGGAAAATCATAATTGAACTTAAAAACATAATTTAAATAGCCCAATGCAATTCATAAACTAGGGTTACAAACCCAATTGAAATTCATGACTTTTTGAGTAGAAGCCTTGGGACTCCATGGGTGAAAGAGACCCATGGATCAATCCCTACATACCTTGACTGAAGTTGACCTTGGAATTGAAAAAGGAGACTTATTCTTGAAGAAACCCTAGCCAAAAGCTTGATGAAGAATATGAACTTTAAATGAGCCTTGAGAGAGAAGTCTTTTCGTTAATTAGGAATTAATAAGGAAAAGGAATAGATTAAGGAGTATTTACGATATTTTCATACTGAATCTAGTCCCTACATTAATAAAGAAATAGAGAATAACTATAATTACCCTCATGTAAGTGGGATCGGAACCCACCACGGAAGACCCATCACGGTCCGGGATGCTCATCACGGTCCGGGATGTTGGGCTTAGAATCTAAATTTTCTAATTTTGCAGGGAAAGTTTCACAACTTCCTTCACGGGACCCTTCACAGTCCATGAGGTAAACCACTGTCCATGGACCATGGGTGTGGTACAATCCCTATAGGGTGACCTGCAAGAGTGACCATCATGGAGCTCACCACAGTCCGTGAAGAGTTCCATGGCCCGTAGTGGTAAGTCGTGGTCTTAGCCTTGGGATCATTATTTGAGGCTTTAGGGGAAGGGTCACCATGGAAGGCTTCACAGCCGGTGGTGCTCACCATGATCCATGGTTCCCTGTCGTGGACCTCACCTTGCAGAAATGAACTTCAGGGTCATCACCACAGTTTCTCACCATGAGATGTGGTACTCACCACGGCCCGTGATCACCTATGTGGTCATCATCCAGTGCCAAAATTACAGCTTTTCCAAATATTTATGTTTTGATCCTAATTTTCTGACTTTCCAAATTCCGCAGTCTTAAAACATCTCCTCCTTGGGAATATTAATACTCGAATGGGACTCAAGCTAGCATAAATGGAATAGGAAAGGAACATTACATCCCAATATGAATTCAAAACATCTCGATAAAACATAAAAACATGTAATCTTTAATCTCAAGCAAAAATATAACTTTAAAACTTAATTCATGAACATTAATGCATATGAAACCATGAAAATAACAAAAATACATGATTTGGGTCGGTTAGTTCATGAAGGAGATAAATACCTCAATTAGGCACGGTAGGAAAGAGATGAGGATATTGGTATATCATATCAATTTCGGCCTCCCACGTAGCACCCTCAACCTCTTGATTCATCCATAACACTTTAACTGAAGCTACTTCTTTATTTCTCCATTTTCTAACTTACCGGTCCAAAATCTAAATTGAAACCTCTTCATAAGAAAGACCCTCCCTAACCTCAATGCTCTCTAATGGCACAATAGAGATATGATCGCCAACAAACTTCCTCAATAATAACACATGAAACACCGGATGCACCAATGCCAAATTGGAAGGTAAATCTAACTCATAAGACATTTTACCAATTCGCCTCAAAATTTTATATGGGCCAACATAATGGGGACTTAGCTTCCCTTTCTTACCAAATTGCATTAAAATTTTTATGTATACCCAATTATTAACTTCAAATTTAAGTTCTTTTCTCCTCACATCTGAATAGGACTTTTATTGTCTTTGGACCATTTTCAATCTTTCTCTAATGAGTCTAACTTTTTCCATAGACTCAAATACGAATTCTAGTCCTATCAAAGAAACTTCTCTAACCTCAAACCATCTGATAGGGGATTGGCACCGTCAACCATACAAAGCCTCAAATGGAGCCATCTTAATACTAGAGTGATAATTGTTATTATAAGCAAACTCTATTAATGGAAAATGGTTATCCTAATTTCCTTTAAAATTGATCACACATTCTCTCAACATATCCTCTAAGGTCTGAATGGTTCGTTCGGTCTGACCATCCATTTGTGGATGAAAAGGTGTACTAAGGTTCACTTGGGTACGTAGACCCTTTTGGAAAGATCTCCAAAATTGAGATATGAAGTGAGTACCTTGATCAGAAATGATAGACAATGGGACACCATAAAGCTTTACCAATTCGCGAATATACAATCTAGCATAGTCCTCAGCTGAGTATGTAGTGTTAACAGGGAGAAAATGAGATGACTTAGTCATTTGGTCAATAATTACCCAAATAGAATCGTGTTGCCTACGAGTATGAGGCAAACTAATAACAAAGTCCATATTTAAGGCTTTCCACTTTCAAGTAGGAATCTCAATGTCTTAAGCCAAACCTCCCAATTTTTTATGCTCAACTTTGACTTGTTGACAATTAGGACACTTAGCCACAAATTCTTCAATATCCCTTTTCATTCCATTCTACCAATGTACTTCTCTCAAATCTCGATATATCTTCTTGGAACCAGGATGAATAGAAAGCTGCAAACTATGAGCCTCAAGCAATATTATATCTATCAAGCCATTTTACATTCGACACACACAATCGGCCTTGATATCTCAAAACACCATCTACCCCTTAGGAAAAAGCCTCAATGGCTTTTTTGGCAACCACTTTCTTTAATTTAACCAAAGTGGGATCATTATCTTGCTTTGTCTTTACATCATCCACAGGAGATAATTCAAAACCATTTTGCATAATAACTCCACCAGCTTACGAATCAACCAATGCACTCCCAAATGGGCTAACCTATGTACATACCAAACTAACTCTTTCTTCTCAACATCAACATGGAAAACATTGTTCATAGACAATCTACTAAGAGCGTCGGTGACCACATTTGCCTTACCTAGATGGTATAGAAAACTCATGTCATAATTCTTCAACAGTTCAAGCCATCTTCTTTGTCGAAGGTTCAAATCCTTTTGAGTGAATAAATATTACAAACTCTTGTGATTGGTGAAAATATCCACATGGACACCATAAAGATAATGTCTTCATAATTTCAAAGAAAATACCACTGCAACCAATTCCAAATCATGAGTTGGAAAATTTTTCTCATGTATCTTGAGTTGCCTTGAAGCATAAGCTATCACTTTGAAATTTTGTATTAGGACACAACAAAGACAAACTCTTAAAGCATCACAACATACGAAAAACCCATTGGAACATTCCTATAAAGTCAACATCAAAGCAGAGATAAGACTATCCTTCAACTCTTAGAAGTTTTTCTCACAAGCCTCGGATTATTGGAATTTTACCTTCTTTTTAGTCAAAGCAGTCATAGGCGATGTAATAGAAGAGAAATCTCCCACAAACTGTCTATAATAAGTAACAAAGCCTAGAAAACTTTGAATAAAAGTAGGATAAAGCGGTCTAGTCCAATTCTTGACTATCTCGGTCTTCTTTGCATACAATTGTCGGTCCTTGAGAATTTGCAACCTACCTTAGCCAGAAATCACATTTGCTAAACTTTGCATACAACTATTGGTCCTTGAGAATTTGAAACACAATCCTCAAATGACTGGCATGCTCCTCCTCACTCCCCGCAAGTAGATCATAATATCATCAATAAAGATGATCACAAACATATCCAAATATTACCTAAATACCATGTTCATCAAATCCATAAAAGTTGTAGGGGTATTCGTTTGTCCAAAATACATAAAAACAAATTCAAGATGACCATACTGAGTTCTAAGTGCTGTCTTTGGAATGTCATACTCCCTTACTCGAAGTTGATGATAACCCGATCGGAGGTCAATCTTCGAAAAGTAACTTACTCCTTGAAGTTGATCAAAAAAGTCATTAATCCTTGGGATAGGATACTTATTTTTTATTGTGACCTTGGGAGATCTTTGGGAAAAACTTTCAAAAATTCATTTACAACTAAAACTGACTCAAGAGTTGGAGTTTCGGAATCAGCATCCTTAACTCTCACTAAGTGATAAATGCACCCTTTGGAAAATATTTTCCAGGCTATAAGACATGAAATGAATTGGCCCTTAACCACTGAATTGCTACCCTTCTACTCAAGGATAGGCTCATTAGGAAACTAAAACTTGACCACTCAGGTTCTACAACATATAGATGCATAAAAGGCATGTAACCAATCCATACTAAGAATATGTCAAAATCGGTCATGTCTAGCTCAATAAAATCACAAGGGATAACTTTATACAAAACTGATATGGGACACTTCCTATAGACTCTTTTAGCCATAACTGACTCATCTACGAGAGTATAAATGGAAAGAGGCTCAATAAATATTTCGGTGCTAACATCAAACCTTATAGCCATAAAAGGAGTAACAAAGGACAAATTTGCACCCGAATCAAGCAAGGAATAAATATCAAAGTGAAAGACCTATAATATACCGATGATAACATCAGGAGTCTCCTCCACCTCCTGCCTTCAATAAAAAAATAAAACTGGTTATTGTGTTGACCGCCCTTAGATTGAGCTTGGACACCTTGAGCAACTTGGCCTTGAAGACAACCTTCTCTACCCTTGTTGGTAGCATGAGGACTCTCAGATTGCCTATGTCCCATTTTTCCACATTGGAAGAAAGTATTTGTTCCCATCAAACATTGCCCTCCATGATTCTTTCCACACCTTGCACATTTGGGAAATGAAGGGCTAGTAGCATCTACTCCTCCTTCTTCAGCCTTAAGGTATGGCACCCTATCATTCACAAACTTCTTTCCCAAACTTTGTCCTTGTTGAGAATGACCATTACAACCACCAAACTTAGCATGTGTGAACCCACCTTCATAACGGGCTCTCTTAGACTCTCTAATTCTTATCTCCTTGAGTTTCTCTCTCTCAATTTGTTTGGCAAAGGTTATAAGTCAAGATATATCCATCTCCTTAATAAGAAAGGTGGTATAGTACTCCGTAGCAACCAAAATCAGATACCCCTAATATGAATTGACTCATTCGGTCACGTGGGTTGGTAACCAATGAGGGATTATACTTGGAGAGCTTGGTGAACTTGAGGGCATAGTCCCTCATTTCCATGTTGCCTTGTCGAAGATTTATGAACTCCAATACCTTAGCTTCCCTTAGCTCAAGAGGGAAAAAATGATCAAGGAAAGCAGGTTTGAAGGCTTCCTATTTAATAGGTCATTCATCTACCCTCTCTATCTTTTATTGAGTATACTATACTTGAGCCACCCATTTATGTTGGTAAGCTGCCAACTCCCCTTTCTCCTCCGATGATACCCCCATTATGCTCACTATTTTATAGACCTCATCAATAATTTTTTTAGGATCCTCATCAACCTTTGAGCCATGAAACTCTAGAGGGTTCATTCTTGCCAGGTCTCTTACCCTCGAAGCCGGAGTGGGAATATTAAGAGGAACCACAACCCCTTGATTTGCCACAACTTGGGCTACCATAGTAATAGCGGTCCGAAACTCCTCATTAGTCACTTGGTCGGATAGGGGACGATTGTCTTGAGCATCCAAAGGAGCTTGGGTCTCATTAGCATGGTTCCCTCTCGGCAATGGTGGTCTTCTTGGAGGTATTTTTCTAAAAATCGCAAAGGAAGATCATTAGAGAAAGGAAGTCTTAGGGTAAACACTATAGCATGACATAGACTATGGAAGAAGTGAGAATTTCCTAAAATATCTTATAGCCTCTTATTCATGGATGTGGAGTGCTTCAAAATCATGAATAAGACTCTACTTGACTAGGCATGTTGGACACCCTAGGACATTCTAAACCACGTGCTCTGATACCAAATTTGTCACGACCCAACCTAGGGCATAGTCATAACACGGCGATCGAAATATCGAAGGGATTAAACCAAGCCTCTTGAAATATCATAAAGCATTCATAAGGTAACATAAGTGCAGAAATTAATATAAGAAGAGTCTAAACATGATCATAAAGAGAAAAGTGGCTTGACCATGTAGACTCCTTGACATAGGTTAAATAATTCCTATATTGCATAAACACGGGCGGGGGCTAAGACATATCCCTAGATCACACTCAAGTAAATAAATAAAAGTCTTTGAAAAAAAACAACTCATAATCCACCTTCGATGGATGAGGACTCACCAAGACTTTTTCGTACAAACACAACTAGCCACGCGTGGGAATATGATCCTCAACCCCTACATTATGAAACAATGTAGGCAATAAATATGCGTTAGTACTTTTGGATGTACTAAGTATGAGGGGATGACATGCAACATAAATAATTGGAACACCCCTTAAAAACGTTGTATATGGTATTCCAATTCTCGACAAAAATGATACTACTTCTGTATTTTGGGGATAACTTTTCATAGAATGGTCTAAATTAGGTGACTTAAATTTCTAAATAACTCCAATGTCATTACCTACAAATTTTGTGAAGAAAATAGATTAATATTTGGAGTCTAAGTAGGTCACATAAAGTAATATTTGCAATAACTAGTGATATGATGAAATAGAATGTTTGTAGAGGAAAAATCATATCTCATTGTAGGTTGCTCCAAATTGGTTGATTCTTGAATGAAATAAAAAGAGACTTCTAGATCTACAATTCATATAATATACCAAATCCTAATTAGGAAGTATCTTGTTCAAATATATCTCCAAAAAAGGGTATTTCATAAAAAATGATTCATCTCACAAACCAAGAATGATCTAGATCCATTTGACATCAACCTTGACATCAATAGTCCTCTATTAGACATCACCCATGATATCACAGTCATCCATTAAATTTTTAGATTTTTTTTATAATTATTTTAATTATTGTTAGGTCCCCCCTTCACACCTATAAATACCCACCTTATTTCATCATTTTGTTCATCAAGCTTTCTCAAGCAACTCTTCTCTCTATACACTTCTTTACTCATTCTCAAAATGTAGTTTTAGCTTTTAGTAGTATAAAAATACTATTCCAGTGATTCATATACTCCGAGTAGTACATAAAAGGCTCCGGCGAAGAGAAAAGGCTAGGATTCAAGAGTGTTCATTAAGTCCTTCAATTCTGAGTAAAGCTTCTGATCTAAGGTATCTGCATATTTATTCGTGGATCCTTTAATTCATGAAGCCCAAATGAATTATCAAATTATTCTATTTAATTCAAGTATGAAACTTTATGGGTTTTCATATCATGATTTCAAATGCATAGATTATTAAGTATTTGAAGTTTAATTACCTATCTTATATTAGCGTATGTAAGGATTCAATGAGAGTATTCTTTCCACTCTTATGCCTAAAGTATTTTGATTATATGATAAATTACGTTTATTTTCTTTTAGTTTTACTCTAAGTTATGTGGTGTTTATCCAAGGGTTCTTCCACCCATGTAGTCCAAAACTCTTTCAACTAAATTTCTTGATTTCAAGTAACATATTCTTATGGGTAATTCTTATTTCTACTTAATAGCATGAATCATGGTTAAACTAATGATTATTGATCTATTTTGATGCAAAATGATTTCATATGTATGAATTGACGATTTGCAAGTAATATCGCTATTTATCCCTTTAAAGGTTCTTAAAATTTCATGGTGGGTTGTTTAAAGCATGATTTTTAATTAATCAATTTCAAAGTATTTATGCATAATTTCATTTACATACATGTTTGAAAGATGAAGTGATTTAAACCCACCTAGTTTTAATATATTTTCAATGAAGTTTGACTTAAAAGCTTTGACTCCAAATAAATATTTATGAAAGCAATGTTTATGATCAAAAGAGTCTTATGAAATAAAAGAATGATGAAATGCTATGAATGATGGATTCTATATGCTATAAGGACAATTCTTGCATATTTGAATCACTAAAGTTTTTAATGAGCTATTCCACCAAATGTGATATTTTGAATTATCAAGCTATATGCTATGACTATTTTAAAGTAGTAAACTATTCTATAGGATTGACTTAGCACCGAATGGGGCATTGAGGTGGGATTCGGTAAGGGAATCCTCGTAGCAACCCCTTGTCTCATCAACTATGTTTTAACATAGGAGCCCTTGTAGGCTTAGGCTAACGGATCTATGAAAGCCCTTAAACTTAAAGTTAAAGAATGAATGTAAAGTTGATGGAGTTCTACCATAGGCAAGTAGACTTTTGTCATGACCGGACCTAGGTCCTAGTCATAACACGGTGATTGAAACCCCAAAGGGCTCCAACCAAACCTCTTGTATATATCATAAGAATACACAAGGTAAAATAAAAGTGGAAACATCATAAGAGAGTCTAAATCATGAATAGAAATTTAAGAATGACACATGACACATAAGCTCAAAACATTTGACCAACTAGATGCCTCTACTCATGAATATGGGCGGGGGATAAGACATGTACCTAGCTCACCCTCAATATGAAATATAACAACAGTCTTTGAAAAATATTAACTAACTCAATGACTAGTCCCTGATAGATGAGGACTCATCACAAACACTGCCGATAGGAAAGCATAACTAGCCACGCAGAGGAATATGATCTTTAACCTCAATCTCTACATTATGAGACAATGTTGGCAAAAGTATGCATTAGTACGTTGGAATGTACTAAGTATATAGTCAATGCAATGCATAGAAAACCATGTTTGTACAAATGACCATTTTAAAATAGCATGATAGAAGAAGTAGTAAAAATCATAAGTAGTCTTTAAGAAGAATCAAAGCATAATAAACCATAAGTGTATCATATAAAGTAAAAGATAGGATTAGTCATTTAAAACATAAAAAGGACCATACATATGTGGGATAGGAACCATAACCGACAATAAGATCATGCGAGCTATAACATGGAATCCTAATATTTCTCCTACATCAGAGGAAAGGGGAATCTACTTTCCAAGGTAGAGTTTACCCCGCTAGGTGAGTCATACATACGATATATGTGGATCCACTAACTAGGCCAATGAAGGAAACCTACGGTGGCACGTAGTTATGAGACAAAATACTTTATATAAGAACCCCGTATTTCGAACCCCCACCTCAAGTCTATATTCGGTGCTAAGTCAAATCCCACAGAATACATGCATAGCATAAAAATCATAATTTCATATATCATAGTCATTATCATAGGTTTGAAATCACATAGTAGCTCATTTTTATAACATACTTGTAATATGAGAATTGTCTTTTCATCATTACAATCATACATACATAGACATAATTCATACTTAGAAATTCATAATCATAGCTTATACTTGAAATTAGGGTAAGACATGAATCCATTATCAATTGACTTGAAAATCATGAAATTGACTTGAAAACATGCATGATAATAAACTTTCTTTCAGCCCATACATAATTAATAAAAATAATATCAATTGGAAGTAAAATTGAAAATACTTATATTTTACATCATGAATCCTAGAAATCAAAATGGGAGAATTCATGGAAAACTCTTCAATTTAATGCAATAACCATCAATTTATATTAAAATAGACTCATAATCATACTTTGAATCAAAATTCATGCAATAGGAATAGTGATCATAAAACCCATAAAACACCTTACTTTAATTTGATAGAAAACCTTGAGAAATTGATTGGGCTTCATGGATGAAAGGATTCATGAATCAATACCCACATACCTTAAGTAAGAAGCCCAAATAATTTGAAAGAAATTGAGAGTTTTTTATGGAGAGCTTGAGTGAATTTACTTTAAGTCTTCAATGGAGCCCTTGAGAGTCTTTTGCAGAGAGAAAAATATTTGAGTAGGTGAATTATAGAAGAATGAATAGAATTAGAGGTTTATGTTAATTTATAGAGTTAAATTAGGTCCTAAAAACGTCTAGGTTCATTAGTTAACAATTTGGGAAAAGTCTAAAATTCTCTTACTAAAAATCCAAATCGGCCAGAAAACCCTTGCTAGGTCCGCGACACCCACTCTAGAAATTTTGGAATTAACTCTGTGAAAGGGTTCTAAATAATACCCCAAACTAGTGTTCCAAAATGGGGCACAATTTGGAGTCCAAAAAGTAGAAAACACATCATTCAAGAAAATTACATTTTTATCACCATTAAAGATATGGATAGCAGTAAAAATTCAAAAATTACCTCCGAAAAAGATTCCCCGACACTTTCCAATGACCAAAACAAGTATTCTTTACAATTATGGACATATAGAACTTGAAATCACCCAATTTGGAGTTGAATAGCTCCCACAATTGCAATTTGAAAAAGCTCAAATGAGCTTACTTCGTCCTTGGTCTTTTATCAAAAGACCAGGGATTTACTCTCCATGAACGCAATTAAAGTAGCACGCGATCACAGAGAAGAACAAGTTAGACCACTGCGAAAACGGAGATCTTCATGTGAACAAAGAAGAGGAACAAGCAAGCCTCCACGAAAGTAGATCTTGTCCCGCAAATGTGGAGAAGCAGACATAAGGCCTCCGCAAATGCAGAGAGAAAAGGGCCTCTCATCTGCGAAAGAGACCAAGGGCCTGAAAAATGCAAAGGGAAAAATACCCTTGCACCAGCAGCTACTGCAATGTTCAACTTTGGCATTGTCTAAGTCTCCGACGGGTTGCCCGGGATTTATTTGGAATTTTGTGCGTGCAAACGAATATGCTACCCTACCAAATTCAATATTTCAGACTCAAAGATGCACTTGAAATTTCCATACAATGTCATTTTAATGAAAAGTGGGTCCCACACCCAAGTTCCATTTCAAGCAAAGTTTCACAATAGGCCTCGGGATTAGTTCGAAAGCCTTGAGAAGTGCACGAAGGGTCATTCTAGACCAAACTTGACATTTTGGAGCTAATCGCACTGACAAAATTTTCATTGGAGTGCATTTTTTAATAATGTTGACCAAAGTCATCCTTAGGTCAAATTTCAAAGGCTAAAGCACCAAGTGGCCTCAAACTTGTATCGATTGCCTCGATACTCATGCCAACCAGGTTACTAGCCTAATTTGTCTATTCTGGAGATGATGAAATCATTAGAATTTTGTTCTTACGTCGTTCACTTAAAGTATTGACCAAATAAACTTTTAAATTTATAAAAGCTCTAAAATAGAAAAACGAGCCTAAAACCCAAATAAATGACCAGACAATCAAACAGTCAGTGCTAATAAGTTATAAATGTTTTGGGGTCACTATAAGAATGCTCTAAATGATGAAAATGAGGCATTAAGGTAAAAATGACCTGGAGGGTCATTATAAGATCCACTACTAAAAAGGACTTCCATCCGCGAAAATAAGAGTCAAGAAGTACCTAAAGGATCAAATAAGTCAGGGAACTTCTCCTGCATCTCCTACTTGGCCTCCCAGGTAGCCTCCTAGACTAGATGGTACCTCCAACGAACCTTAATAATAGGAATGGCTCTCGATCGCAACTATCTGACATCTTTTTGCTAGAGTGGCCACTGGCTCCTCCACGAAGGTTAGGTGATCATTAAACTCAATTGAATCATACTGGAGCATATAAGACTCATTTGGAACATGTCATCTTAGAAATGAAAAATGAAAGAATGATGGATAGATGATAGCTCTAGAGGTAGGGCTAACTCATAGACAACCTTGTTTTTTGTCCTCAATATCTCAAAAGGCCCTATATACCTGGGGATGAGCTTGCTCTGCCTCCCATATCTCATCATATGGGCGATACTCAAAGAAATAACCGATTACTAACTACAAACCTCAATAGTAGATACCTATGATCCGCATAACTTTAATGTCTACTTTGAGCCGTCTTGAGCCTAACCTGAATCACCCTCACCTAATCCAAAGCTTTTTGAAATAAGTATGTACCATGTGGCCTAGGATCTGTAGACTTAAACCAACCAGAGAGAAACAATGCCTACCATATAGAGCCTCAAACTGGGCCATCTTAATGCTAGAGTGTTAGCTAATGTTAAATTTAAACTCCGCCAAAGGGAAGAAGTGGTCCCACTAACCCCCAAAATCCATAACTTAGGTTTGTAATATATCCTCAAGGACAAGAATAGTGCAATCTAATAGGCTATCCATCTGCGGGTGAAAAACTGTGCTAAGATAAACAGGGGTGACCAACTCCTCCTGAAAAGCCCTCCAAAAGTTAGAAGTGAACTGTTAACCCTGGTCTAAAATGCTAGATACTGGCACACCATGAAGACAAACCATCTCTTGAATGTAAATACGAGCCAACCTCTCAGCACTAAAGGAAGTATGAACGAGAAGGAAGTGTGCTTACTTGGTCATCCATGATGACTTAAATACTATTAACACCTTTAGAAGTATAAGAAAAACAAATAACGAAGTCCATGGTGATATGTTCCCATTTCCACTCCAGAATGGGTAATCTTTAAAACTCACCAATAGGCCTTATATGCTAGGCCTTCACCTACTGATAACACAAATAATGCGATACATAGTCTGATATATCTGTTATCATACCGCTGCACCATTAGTGCTACCTCAAATCATGATACATCATAGTTGTGTGCAGATGGATAAATTATCTGGAATCATGAACCTCACTAAGGATAAGCTGAATCAAACCCCCAACTCTCAGAACATACAATTGGACATTAAATCTCAAAACCCTATTTAAATCTAAAGTAGCCTGCCCAACATCACCTACCAACACACTATCTTTGAGTGTCACCAAATACTCATCCTCAAACTAACGACCCTTGATTCAATCTAGGAAAGATAACTAAAGCGCCACATGGTCTAATACCCGACTAAAATCTGAGATATCAATTCGAATCATCTAGTTAGCTAAAGACTAGATGTCAAAAGCCAACGGTCGCTATGAAAAAAGAAAGGAAGGCTAAACTACGTATTCTCGCCGCCTTCAATCTTAAAGCATCTGCTACTATATTTGCCTTGCCCAGATAGTAGAGAATAGAGAGTTTGTAGTCCTTTAAGAGCTCAAACCACCGATGTTGCCTCTAATTAAGGTCCCTCTAGCTCATAATGTACTGAAGGCTCCTATGATTAGTGTAGAACTCACAACGAACTCCATAGAGGTAGTGCCTCCAGATCTTAAGAATAAAAACTACAGTTGCCAACTCTAAGTCATAAGTGTGATAGTTGCGCTCATGCAGCTTAAGTTGTCTGGATGCATAAGCCATAACCCGGCCCTACTGCAATAATACATAACCTAAACTAATACCGAAGGCATCATAATATTTCATGAAACCTTCTCCCTTAACTAGAAGAGTCAAATAGGAGCAGTGGTAACTAGCTCTTTCAGCCTCCAAAATCTCATCTCACACTCCTCTGACCTCATAAAAGAAATATCCTAATGATTCAATCTAGCTAACGGGTCTGTAATAATAGAAAGACCCTCAATAAAGTGTTTGTAGTAACTAGTTAATCCAACAAATCAATGAAGCTACCATCCTTGAACACCACGTGGCCGAAGAATGCTAAAGACTCAAGACAAAACTCACACTTTGAGAACTTAGCATAAAGTCGATGATCTCTCAAAGTTTGGAGCACTATCCTCAAATATTGGTCGTGCTCACTCTGGCTCTACAAGTATACCAATATGATCGAGGTCGTAGCTTGAATCCAGATACCTAAAAGAGTGCCTAATATAGCTACTGTAGGTTCTCCCAAAGGTTGATGGATGCCAATTGTGGATTCTCATTCACCCTTACTTTATTAATAGAACCATCAGAACTAACCCCGAAACCAATCTTGAACCATAGAATGGAACCTAGTGTCATTGCAGAATCAAGGAAGTAGAGTTAGAAGGTCACCAAAGCAAGAGTCTAACCTATCTATGTCCCAAACTATCACACTCAAGTTTGCTATAATAGTCTACAAGGATCTAAGCAGGTCGAATGATGTCATGGCAAAACTAAGGCTTATCGGGTCTGAATCATGTTTTTCTAAGACAAGTTCCAGTCTAACCTTTACTAAGGTCAAACATATTTCAAATAAATGATAAAACAAGAATAAAAATATGCACAAGGCTTGGATAATTGACAAGACAAATAGCATGCTCATAAGTACCCGATAGAACCCCAAAAAGGCCTAAGACTTGATTTCTAAATGTCTAAGAATTATTCAATACTACCCAATCCCAAAATCAAATTAATCAATATGTGATTACATCCTTGGGATCAATCTAAAGAAGGGTAAATAGTAGCCTTCCTGTAGACCAATCATGCGTGCTCCAAAATCACAGAATTAGATCTTTCCCTTTCCTAACGACCTTTGAATGCGGCCACACTATCAAAAATAGGTACACAATGTTAGTATGGTCTTTTTTACATTAAAATTACTAATATTGAAGATGAACCAATTTTGGAGTCAAAATGGAAATGTGGGACCAGCTCTAGAAATTTTTGAAAATGTGGGACCTGCTCTAGAAATTTTGGAAGTAACTATGTGAAAGGGTCTTAAGCAGTACCCCGAACTTGTTTTCCAAACTGGAAGACAATTCGGGGTTCGAAACAGTGGGAAATAAATCATCTAATAAAATCACATTTTTATCACCATTAAAGGTATGGAGAATAGCTGAAAGCGAGAAATTACCTTTGAAAAATCTTTCCCAACATTACCAATCACCAATCCAAGTAGCCTTAACTACTACGAACCTATAGAATATAAAATTGCCCAATTTGGGGTTGTATAGAACCCACAATCGCAATTTGAAAGCTTAAATGAGTTGAGTTCATCCTTGGTCTTTTATTAAAAGACGAGGCAGTTACTCTTCACGAACGCGGCTATAGTATCCTTCGATCACAATAAAGAACAATTTAGACATCCATGAATATGGAAGTCTCCATACAAATGCAAAAGAGGAACAAGAAAGACTCCGCAAATAGGGAACCTGTCCCATGAACAAGGAGAAACAACCGTCACGCTTCCGCGAGCGTGGCCAGTGTCCAGCGAATGCAGAGAGAAAACGACCACTCCGCCACAAACGCGGCCAAAGGTCCGTAAATGCAAAATGCAAAATACCCTTGAACTAGCAGTTGCTGCAATATTCAACTTTATCATTGTCCAAATCTTAGACGTGGTGCTCGGGATTCATTAGGAATATAGTGCGCAAAAACAAACTATGCTACCCCACCAAATTTGACATTTCAGACTCAATGTCATATTTGAATTTCCCATAAAAGGTCATTTTAATTAAAAAATGGGTCAAACTCCTAAGTTCCATTTTAAGCCAAGTTCCACAACAACCTCAAGATTAGAACAAAAGCCTTGAGAAGTGCACGAGTATCAATCTAGACCAAAATTGACATTCTAGAGCTAACTGCGCTAACGGAATTTTCATCCAAGCGTGTTTAATTAGAATGATGACCAAAGTCAACTTTAGGACAAATTTCAAAGGATAAAGCGCCAAGTGGCCTCAAACTCTCACTAATTGACTCAATACTCGTGTCAGCCATGCTACTAGACTAATTTAGCTATTTCAGAGCTGATGCAACCACCAGAATTTAGTTCTAAGGTCTTTTAACTGAAGTAATGACCAAAATTAATATTTTAAGTTATAAAATCTCCAAACTAGGGAAATGGTCCTAAAACTCAAATGAACAACCAGGCAATCTAACAGCCAGCAAGTCATAAATGAGTTGGGGCACTACAGAAATGCTCTAAATGATGAAAAGAAGGCATTAAGGAAAAAATAACTTGGAGGATCATTACACATACTTTGGTATCTTCATGTCCTTCCCATCAAGTTTAAGTTGCGCGGTAATACAATACTATTTTTCCGGTGAGAGAAAATAGCACAAGAGTCAAAGCTCACATATGTTTCTAAAGTCATTCATTATCCAAATCAAAAGGTAACTCCAGTTTTGTCAAGACAAATTTTCAACAGTTTTGTCCTTTAACTTAACAATATGTTTGTAGGTTTAAAGTATTTTATGTCAGTCATAATTAGTTTCTCTTTGTTAAAATAACACCAATAATTTCATGTGAGATGAATATATTTTCAATACAATTTTTTATAAAATTAAATAGTGTAGGTAATCCGCCAGAATATTTTCTTAAAGCCACTAAATAAAGTTTTTTTGCCTTAGGCATATGATTGGCACTCTTAAAAGTTTATCTTCAGTTTGTCCCCCGTTGCAAGATTCTGATGTTGCCATGACATGCGCTTGTTATTATTCAATTTTCTTCTATATGAAAATTTTCATAATCTTGTTGTAGAAAACAAAATATCTATCTATATTAAAGCTTAAATTGAACAATATGGCAGAAACTTTTTCAATTCAGAATAAAATTAAAATTACACAACTAACAAAATAGAAAATAATCTCAATTCTTACGTTGTGATTCATAAATTCATGAGAAGATAATCTATGGAATGATGAATCCTAAATGATAGTAACTTTTCATCGTCGTTCAATTTGATGAGTGGATACCATCATTAGATGAAAGGTTTTGTGATGTATTGTGTTTATAAGTCTAAAGGAGAGTAACCTATGCAACAATTACAATGATAAAGTCAGAGAGATTGTGATCCTTTAGGCTTCAACCGTGTGGGAAGTTATAACTGAAAAGTTTTAGAGTCACTGATAATATTTAATTAATTTATTTTGTTAAAACAAAAAATTTAAGAATAATTATGGTGCTGACAAATGGTAATTTTACCTCTTCTATTATATATAGATAGATGTGGCAAAGACAGCTGAAAGAGAAATTGCAAATTGCAAATTTTCTTATTGTGACGTGTCCATAAGTGAAGGAATCTCCCTATTTTGAAGGTGATGCAACATCAAATTCCAACAATTCGCACAAACTGCAAAATCTAATTTTATTTCATTTTGATTTCTCAATTTATTTTGGACTTAGTTATTTTATTTGGGTTTTTATAGTCCATAAAATAATTCTTGAGTGACGAACATACAACTCTCAACTAACACATAACTTAGGACTTAAAATTTTATTGCTGAGGAACTTTGGAAGAGCCGTTGTGAAGGCCGAAAAATATTGGTTTATTCTTTTCTTCTGTATTTTTATTAAATTTTCTTCAAGATTTCAAATTTATTCTATTCAATTTTTAAGTTCATAATTAAGATTTTTCTATAATTTCTAAATTGTGATTTTCAAATTATGAATAACTAAATTGTATAACTAGGTTTATTGAAACCATGATGAATTATCAAAGTAAGTTAATATAAAATTTTATTCTTGAATATTTTTTATGCATGTATGATTTTTCTCTTCATTTTGATTGGTTTTTAACAATTGCAAACGTTAGAAATCGCCTTTTTCGTACTTGCCGGACCAAGGAGGTAATGAATGGGGAAATGGATTGTATAATGGAGATTTGAGGCTATCAACCCTCATCTAATATCTTGAATGGACCAAGGGATAGCTAATTTGTAATCAAAGGTAAGGGTTAGTAAAGAATACACCCGTAAACAGACCAAGTTGCAAGGAGAAATATACTTATTTATGGGACCAACCTCTTAGGTGAACTTAACTTATCGATCTTGCATGCTAAAAACTAAAATAGATCACTAATACAATATTCTTGCAGAGTTATGAAATCATGGGGAACACATTCCTAGTTACTTCTAATAATCTAAATGCAAATAATTATTTAGTTCCAAGCTATTGTTATTCTTTTTTAAAAAATATTCAATTTAAATCCCCATTTTTTAAATAATGACTATAAAGTTAATTTTTTCTATTGATAATATTCTTCCATATCTATCGGTGGTTTTGGTAGGTTAGTAACAACCCAAAAGTTTAAAAGTCAAATTGGAAAGAAAAGTTGTAGAAAGCTTTACTGGTGCCAGTTCAGACGGACCTACCTAGAGAATGTTCAAGGACCTACGGTCTGTAGGAGGGTGTCATAGTTGAGGTCTTATAGTTGAAAATTTTTTAGGTCTCAGAAGGTTTTGGATGAGCTCATAAGACGAGGGTAAAAAGTGTTACAAGACCATAGAGGAGCTCGTAGTGTTGAGTTTAGAGATATTATGTTTAGGGTTTGTTCCACGAGGGTTTTCCTATAAGCTATAAGAGAAGGTACGGTCCATGGGATGGTTCGTATATAGAAATACAGAGAGATGGATTGAACAAGGTCATGATCAAGAATAAGTATCATATCCCAAGGATTGATGACTTGCTCGGTCAGCTTCAAGGTGTTAGTTATTTTTCAAAGATTGATCTTTGCTCGGGTTATCCTCAACTTAGAGTAAGAGAATATGACATTCTGAAGATGACTTTTAGAAGTCGATATGGTCACTGTGAATTTTTAGTTATCTTTTTTTTAGACCCCGAAATATGAAAAGTCAAAACAAAAGAAAATATCAAGAGTAATGGACTGTCTCAGTTGTATGAGTTGACCATGTATCATAGGAACTTCTACGAATCATAGGAGTGACTCGTAGGATTGATGTTGAGGAAGGAAATTTTAACTAAGTGGGAAATTGAGACTACAACTCAAGTGATGACTCATATAGTCAGTGACAACTCGTAGAGGGAATCATAGAAGTACGGTCTGATTTTGGATAAATGACTAGCCTCAGTTCTTTTGAAACGACTCAATAAGATGAGTCATAGATGAGTTTACAAGTAGTAGATAGGACTCGTAGGTGCAGTCCTAAATTTTGAATTTTTGCTAAGTGTGGTTAGGTTTGATGAGTCGTATGTACAACTCGAGTAATAATTGATGACTTATAGGCACGAGTCATAGGAATCAAGTCTCAATTCAAGTAGCCACTATTTCATACATGTGGGGTTTATGAGTAGGGTCTATGACCCATACACCAAATGACAAATCATATTTGTGGCTAGAGCTTTGCTACTATTTCTAGAGAGTTGGTGAGTCCTCATTCATCGAGGACAAAACATTTCTTTGTATTGCTACTTTTGACTCCTTCTATGTTAGGGTGAGCTAGGAGCTTATCCTAAGACCCCATCTAGTATATAGAGGCATGTTTAGACATAGAGTTGATGTAGTCTTTTCTTGGACATATGACTTGATCTTTCATTTTCATTCCTAGACTTCTATGATTGAGACTATTCTTCCTCTTAATTTCATTATGCTTTATTGACCTTTTAAATACAATGTATGCTAATATGGATTGGTTGGATCCTTTGGGTTTCCGATCACCGTGTCACTTTTAGGTTCTAGCTTGGAGTATGACAAACATGGTATGAGAGCAAAAGGTTTTAGAAGTATCCTAGGGAGTCTAGCATGCTACGTCGAGTAGAGTTTTATTCATGGATGTTTAGCGCGCCATATTTATGAGTAAGAGTCTATGGGCTATCTTAGGAAAAACTCACTTCTTTCATGATCTATTTCATGCGATAAAGTGGTACTCTAAATCTTTCCCTTCTTACGATTATTCGTTGCGATTTTCAAAAATATGCCTTCATAAAGAGCTCCCGTACGAAGGAACATTGAGGATTAGCAACAAGCTCCGAATGATCCCTTGAATGATCAAGTCTTCCATGCTGAGTTCTGAATGGCTTCCCAAGTACATGCTCAAGCTATGACGGCATAGGCCAACCGCGAGGTTGTAAAACCCCGAAAGTTGGAAAGTCAGAAAACAAAATGTAAGGGTGAAATCTCAAAAAAATATTAACCAGCTAAGGTTCATAACTCATGGAAGGGAGTCGTGGTAGTGCCAGGGAATGAAAGTGAGACTAGAAGAGGACCATAATCGGGTTCACGACCCGTAGTCATGGTCATAGACTGTCAAGTGGTACATGAAAGCCAACCCTCAAAACCATGAAGTAGGTCAGCTTCACGAGGGCCACTATGGCCCATTGAGTCTGTCACGGCCCTTGGTCCCCTTCCGTTAAGAGTCCTTATCTAAGCTTGACCAATTCAATCTTCATGCACCACCCCAAGGCTCTTGGAGGTTTTCATGGATAATGTGGTCCGTCTAGGGGTCCATTCTTAGGGGTTTTAAGGCAATTCTTAAGTGTGGGAATAGATTTGGAGAATTTTTAAGGTCACAATAATCATTTAGCACAAAGTTAAGTTTTACTGATTGAATTTCAATGTAAAATTCTACATGGTCAACTTCAAATAATCATATCTCCTATGATTTAAATAATTAAGTAGACCGTGACCCATCAAATTAAAGATCTTTGAGTCCTCTTTCCAATACCATTGATTTGTCTTATTTGGATATTATAGTAAAACCTTATATCCATTTTAGTGAAGTCCTACTAAGAAGTCACATGTTCATGACCGGCATTACGGATCCTGAAGGCTAGTACGGGCCGTATTGCCTTCCATGATGGATGGCTGCAATCGTTTTTCAGTAACTGCCTACACATATTACAGGGTTATTTTAGTCCTTTTCAAAACCTTTTAACCCTATTCTAAGTCATTTTGGGGTGTTTTGAAGGAATATATCATTCTACTAACTAGTTTTTCCCTAATAATCATCCATCTAAACATTCAAGTATCTAGAAATCGTCTCTCAAGAAAATCCTTTCAAGACTCTCTTCTTCTCCTACAAGACTCCATTGAAGGATCAACTAGTGTTTCCAATTCTTCCATCAATTTTCAAGCTTCCATCAAGAAATCCACCCAAGGTATGTGGAAATTGATTCATGGGCATCTTTCACCCATGGAGCCCAAAATATCTTCAATTTTTCAAGTGATTTCAAGTATGAATTTCATGAGATTTTGGTCAATTTTTCTTCTATTGATAGAATTAAGTTTCAATTAAGGTTTTTCAATTAAGGTTTTTCAATTCAATTAGGCATGATTCAATTTGAATCATGTGATTCCATTAATTTTCATTCAATTACTCCTATATGCTATATAGGGTTCAAGATATTGAGTATGGGTTCCTCAATTATAGTTATGAATTGATTCAATTCTATTCAATTATGCATGATTTAAGTTGGAATTGCATGATTGGGATGTAGTGTTAACTAAACCCATGTATTATGTTAATTCAAATTATGAATTTAGGAATGTCCTTATGGGTCTATCCAATTATTATTAAGTTGAGATAGTTTTACATGATTATACACGATATCAATTCAGTTACATGATTTTAAGATAATTCCTTATTGATTCAAGCATGAGACTATATTTTTCAATGATAATCTATATATATTATGACAATGATTTGATAAGTCTTTCAAGAAAGTTAAATGAAAGGTTTGAAATAATATTTATGATAAAATTCAAGTCAAGAATGAATGGTGATGGGTTCTTCTCGCCTAAGTATGAATGTATAATGATGAAAGGTCTACACTCACATTACATGAGATGAAATTAAGGAGTTATTCTATGATTATTTAATTATACATAGTGAAAGGAAAATAGATATGGTTTCTCTCACATGATATTGACTTTATGACTTATGATTTGTCTATTTTGTTTAGAGTTTATCTAGCACTGAGTGGACCTTGGGATAGGCACTCTCTCCCATAGTTGAGATAGACACCCGTAGTAAGATTCTATTATCCCATAATTATGTGATACCGTAGGATAATAGATCACCTATAGTAGAGTCTCAATTCCTTTAAGGGTCACCCGCAGTAGAGGCTCGATCCTTCATGTAGCTTAGTGGATCCACTAATGCATGAAAAAGTCTACCTTGGATATTAATCTCCCCCTTTTCTACTGTAGAGGTAACATCGGGACTCCATGTTATAGCTCACATTGTTTATGTTTGTTAACGGGTTCTTTCACAAAGGTAAAAAGTCTCTCTCACAATATTTAAGGTATTTCTTTCTATGATTATTAATATCTCTCACATGTCCATGATCTCTCATAAGGTTAAAGGTCCTATCTCTCTTTCTCTCTCTCTCTCTCTCTCACATACACACATACACACACACACACACACATATATATATATATATATATATATATATATATATATATATATAAAATGATATATGTTTTACTATGAAGTTCATGATGCATTAACCACATACTTTCGACATGATTTCAAATACTTTTAAGTCTTATTCATGCTTTCATCACATTGGTCATGCATTCTATGTTCATATTATGCATGTCTTATTTCATTGTTCATGCATATCTCACATACTTAGTACTTTCTATGTACTAATGCATACTTTTGCCAATGTTGTATCATATTATAGGAGCCGACGATCACGTTCATCCCATTCTTGTCTAGAGCTTGCTATAGTAGTTTTTGGTGGTAAGTCCTCATGTTCTAAGAAAGATACATTTTTACTTCATGTTATTATTTTACTTCTTCATTACTCTTATATTGTCATAGGTGAGCTAGGGACTTATCTTATGCTCTCATTGAGTTTGTAGAGGCATGTTAGATATTCATGGAGTATATTTTGTCATCCTTTTCTCATTATTGAAACTTATGCCTTCATTGAGATTTTGCTTTTGTATTTTGATTTAGTTTTATTTTCTTTATTTACCTTTTGTATTCCTATGATATTATAAGAGACTTGGTTGGGGTTTTCTTTGGGAATGCTAATTGTCGTGTTATGGATAGGCCCTAGTGTGGGTTGTGACAGAGGTGGTTACTCTTGTGAACCCAAATGCAGGTACAATAGTGACAAGGGCTCGTGACTTTATGAGGATGAATCTTCTGTATTTTTGGGGTTCCAAGGTGGATGAGGATCCACAAGAATTTTTTGAGAGTGTTTATAAGATTGTGGCGATAATGGGAGTTAACTTGGTTAAAAGGGAGGAGTTAGCTACTTACCAATTGAAAGGCATTGCTAGAACATGGTTTGATCAATGGAGAAGTGAGAGGCCCAGAGAGGCAAGTCCCGTGAATTGGGAAGAATTTGGAGGAGTGTTTCCTGATTGCTTTTTTTTGTTGGAGTTGAGGGATAAAAAGATATAAGAGTTCATCAACCTAAAGAAAGGAAATATGAGTGTGAGGGAGTATTCCCTCAAGTTCATCCAATTGTCAAAGTATGCCCCATTTATGGTTGCCAACCCAAGAGCTCATATGAGCAAGTTCATTTCGAGCATTCCAGATTTGGTGTCTACGGAATGCAAGACAACTATGTTGATTAAGGAAATGGATATCTATAGACTCATGACTCATGCTGAGAAAATAGAAGATGAGAAGCGAAGGTACAAAACTAGAGATTCCAAATAGGCAAGGACGGATGGTGTTGACTTCTCCCATGCTATGTCCAAAAATGGTGGGCATCCTTAATTTCTCTAAAAGTATTCTGGTTAAGGTTCTTCAAATTATCCAACTCCAAGGTTTGATAAGGATAGGGTTCCCAACCCTAAGCCTCAAAGAGGAGTTCCTAATAGCTAAGTTATCCCCGCATGCAAGAAGTGTGGGAAGAATCACAAGGGAGAGTGTTTGGCAGGATTGAATATGTGTTATAGATGTGGCGAGTTGAAAAATCATGCTAAGGAGTGTAGAGATAAAGAAGGTCATCCTCAAGTCCAATTGGCTCATGAAGGGAAGGTGCAACTCTCACATAGTAGCCCTATAAATACTAACTCCATGCCACAAAGTAGGCTATAATCTCAACTCGCATGCAAGGGCTTTTTAGAAGTAACTCATGAATCATATAACTTGTGAAACACATGTTGATTATTTTCTTTAGCTTAAGAATCATATATCTATGTGATCTATACTCATATGGATAATATGTAGCCAATTACTTCTTTTAACTTTATGATACTGTAATCTCTAGGAGTTTCAACTGAAGACACATATGTGGACATGAATAGTATGACTTTTCTACCTAGAAAAAGAGTACTTTAACTCTATGGGTTTAGACATCCATCATGGGAAGATTTACAAAATAGGAATACTTCATCATGTAATCTCTTATGACATTTATATTAGTAACATGTGACTCTGGATCGTGCCTTATTGGTGAAAGAGGTTTTAGCTTTATATACCTTGCTTTGGGACTTACTTTCTTACATTATGTTATCAAACTCCTCTGTTGACAACTTTATCTATAACGTGGCATCATATAGGGTAGTATAAGAAATTAATCAAGAAGAACAACAAGGCCAAAAACAAAATAATGGTTTACGAGCGACAAGCCCAATAATTACAATAGATAAATGGTGTATTGCCACACCCTTCTCTTTATCTACTTTCCAAGTGGTCTCATGACTTACCTATGAGGTTAATATTACTCCACAATCCATACTTTATGAATAACCATCCCCTTAATCATTCAAATTATATATATAAACTCAAACTCATAGTTTCCGAACACCATTCCATGAGTTCTTTATCAAACGACCTCAAATTCCCTTGTAAGCTCATAGTTTAAATTGACTGGGAACTACTAGCATCAATGACAATAATAGGAGCTCGTATAAACACCTACAATATATTCTTTAGAAATTTAGGCATTTAATCAATCATTTAGCGAGCGACCAACTTGCAAGAACTATAAAAGTCGTATTTTCTTTACCTATATTTTAATTTTTTCATAATGAAGTTGCTGACTCAATACAATAAAACCAAACCTCTTTGAATCAATACAATAGCCAATACATCCTTATACATACTCTCTCCTCACTAATTACATCAATTACAATAGGTAAAATGTGGACTCACAGCTTCTTATCACCATCCAGTGAGTCTCACTCGTAAATTAATGTTAAAATACCTTTTAGAATCATATTTATGGAGAGAGAGCAAAATCCTTAACTCTATAACCAAGAGAAAGGATCCCTGCCATTTTAATCTTCAATAATAACACCTTTCCCGTCAATAAAATACTTAGCTATGTATATATTTATGATCATTGGAGAGAAATACACTTGATTCTTGAAGAAACCAACATACCTTAAGCTTGGAGGATTGGAGATGATCAAAGCTTGAAGAAATCAGTAAGAGCCAGTCCCTACACGTTTTGTAGTAAATGGGAAATGAAATCCCTAAGTTCTAATATAGAAAGACCAACTTTGGCCAAATTTCCCTAAAGTGCCACATGTCATGCAATGATTGAGCAGTGCGCATCTCAGTTGTAAAATGCACATAACATGTTACTCCAAAGTCGTATTGATGAGAAGTTCTTTTTGCTGGAAACTAGATTGAAATATCCTTCAATTGATAGGTGTTAGGCCCTTTAACTCATTATATATTAGGAGATATACTCATTCCAAGTTACATAATAAATTAGATCATTTAAAATATTCCTCCACAATGAACCTTTAAACATGAACCTTTTCTTTAATGATCTTTTTTGCCTATAACTTTGGTGTTACACTTTAAATAACTTAATATAAGAATTACTTGATATTCATAATAATTTGCAATAATATTCTCTCGGTATCACACCAATGCATCGGCACTTATGAGTCGCAGACATAATTTAAGTTACGAGTTATTACATGGTCTAGTTTTGATGTAGAAATATATTTGTTAACTTCTTTTGTCTTTCGCTGGCCTAGGGATCGAATTTGTAACTATGGATTACAAAACTTGTTTACAAAGGCTGAATATGGGTTTAACAGTGGTACATATGTAAAAGATATTTTATTTTCTAAGGTTAATACATCTACTTCGTAAAGGTAGTCATATTTACATGAAAATTTTTTACTTAGAGTAGGAGACATGTTTACTTTTACTAAAGATTTACATGGACTAGACGCAGACAGAAAAGACATAGATTTATAGGAATTGGAAGACGATGATAAAGACTCTTGCACGGACATATTTATGTTGTTTTTTGGACCATAAAGACTCAAATATATGTGTTCTAAAAAACTAAGGAAAGAAACAAATAGAAAATACTTATTTGTTCTAAGTTCTAAGAAAAGAAACTATAACTATTTATAAAAGACTATGGACAGAGTAATGGCTAAAGACTAAAATAAAATAAAAAATAGAATATAAAAGTTGGCAGTACAACGTGAGATATATACCTTATGTGAAACCTTGCTCCTCCCTCTGGGGAGGATGGTCTAGCATTGATACCAAATAGCGGGAAGTGAGAAGAAGCACAAGAAGACACACGGGGCGAACTGGCCAGATTGAGACCCCAATAACTTTCAAGTTAACGTAGATGGTTAGGAACCTTATGCCATGCAAGACTAGTAAGAACACAACTACAACAAGGTTAATAAGCGGTCATGTCCATATAGGAGGTATGCCATCATAAGTCCATAAGATTCCAACCAAAATAGCTTTTCTTATAGATTTCGTATAAACCCTATGATAGATGGTACAAATTTTCCTGACATAACATGGACTTTTGCACCTCTCCTAGCCTTTTTACCCTCCAAAAGCCTGCGAACAACTCCTACTCTAGCATTACCAACTTACGTTCTCAAAACAACATACAAAAGGCTATTGTAATTACATCAAGTGGTGTAATGGTAAATTTATTATTATAATTGCATCAAGCTGATTTTGGTAAATTTAGAAAGATATTGAAATCATAAAAAAAACATGTCGAATGTTTTATTTACCCACTACTCCAACTACGCGACCGAACATTCTATCCCCTTTAAGAGATAAGAATAAGAAAGAGGTTTAGTCAACAATTATATTATTCATAAAAAATATTTGTACAAAGATGTAATATTTTTCTAATACTTGGAAAAGACTTAGATGTTACTACTATTCTATCCTATTTCTAACATTTTTTGAAAGGAAACTAAGTTGATGATTGGATAGTTGATAATTGGATAGCTGAGGATCTGATAGTTGAGGATCTGATAGATTCCTCCCAGATTGGTTTTTCTCCAAGATTGGTTTTATCTAAGACTTAGTATTCCTTTTATAGGAAAAGGTAGCCTAATACAAATAAAGGAAAATTAAAAACTTAACTCGCATGGCACACTATTTTAAAAATAGATGAGCCCTATCCTATATAAAAAAAATAGTAAACTGCTATTCGGATTCACTATTCTTATCTAATATAATAAAAGAGAACACACTTTATTCAAACTTTTCCCTACCTGACATGTGAAGGATCCTACTAAAACAAAATGTAAAAAACAAAGCATGCTGTTGGCATGTGACAACATGTGCAATCTTGTGGGTGAGTAGCTTGTAGGTGACTTCAAGCAGGTGTGTAAGCTACTTGTTGGCATCTTCCAAGCAGGTGGATAAGCTACTAGTAGGCAACATTCAAGTAGGTCGATAATCTAATTGTAGGCATCTTGCAAGTATATGGATAAGCTATTTGTGGGCAAACTTGGCTAGGAAGTTTTGTGGTAAACCTTTCTAGGAAATTTGATGGCAATCATGGCTAGGAAGCTTTCTAGTAAACTTTGGCGGATGATGTGGGTAAATGGAAATTTCATGGTGGAGGTGGAAAGTGCACATGTCATTAGGTGTCATATGGTTATATAGAGGATGAAGGTATTAAAGGTGGGCTTGAATATCCTTCTTCATCCACTAGTCGATGCCATGTTGTTTTCTTATACAACTCCCTATTTTCGAGGCTTCTTTTGAGCGATCTGTTGAAGTATTTGTTTCTTTTGGATGGTCTTGCTACATTATGATCCCATTTTTTTGTTGGGACAGTTACCCTTATTCTAGTGTGTCTTGAGTGACTTTATCCTTAGTAATGTCATATATGACTTTATATTCCTTGGCAACTTGCCAAACCTTTTTCCAGTAGGGATGGTTGTCAGTGTAATTCCACCTCGTCCATTCTTTTGTTAATATTTATTTTGGGATACACTTATTTTGTTGGAATATAAACCATTGTGCTTCATGATATTCATCTTCCAAGGACAAAATAGAGATGGGAAATTTCTAGTCGTGCTTGGACCTGATTGTTGAAGATCTTCACGGAGCGATGCAACATAAATATCAAGATGTTCTATATATCAGAGGTAATCATTCATCACATCAGGGGTGATCATCAATAGCATAAAGATAATCATCAGTTGGACTATTTTCATTTACAGAGTAAACTTTCAGAATGACAGAACGACTTGATCAAAGTTGATCGAGTCGGTCTCTCGGAATCCATGATGTTTGCAGAAAGTCTTCATCATCATTAATAGACTTTAGTGGGGCATCCCATTCTTCGTCTTCATCTGATTTCTCTTGGTGTGGGACCATTAAGTCATCCATGATTAGACTTAAATTTGAGAAAATGAGGTCACCATCTAAGGCACTATATTTTGAGATCATCATAGTTCCAAGGTCTGCAGCCTTCTTTCAGTTGGGATTCTGTTGTACTTCTTCATCCTGCTTCTAATCAGTCCTGTCATTCTTTCTTTCTCACATGAGCTTAGCTATGTAAAACTTTTCTTCTTTTAGAGGCATAGACTCATACGCATCAGAGAAGAAAGAAGGGAAAGGATAGTCTTGCCTTGGTGGGGAGTATGGTTGGGAATACATGGGAAATAGGGTAGATCTTTGGAGACAAGATTGGATTCTCTATAGGTAGGGATACTATATTTCGACAGTTGGATTTTTTCTTTGATAGAGGCTATCTCACTTTGTTATTGTTCAAATAAGTGGAAAAACGACGTTCCTGGAAGATATATATAGAACTGCATGGTTCACATCCCTTGTTTTAGTGCTCTAGTAAGTTCGGCATGTTGAGTGGACATCTTATCTATCTTTTTCTCCATCGCATCTACTGTAATAACCCTTAAGGTTATTTTTGTCTTTTCTGATCTTTTTATTTATAGCTTTCCTATAGTGATCCCAAGCCATTTATGACTTGCTGGCACTGGCGGTTCGGTCGCCTCATCGTTCGTTTGGATTTTATGTCTGTTTTCTTATTTTAGAGCTATTTGAGTTTGAATGGCAGACTCCAATCAAAACATCAGGTAAATGACATTAGAATAGAATTCTAATGATTTCATCAACTTTGAATGGGACAAATTAGGCTACTAGCATGGTCAACATGAGTATCGAGTTCATTAGTACAACTTTGGGACCATTTAGCACTTTTGCCCTTGAAATTTAGCCTATGGTTGACTTTGGTCAACATTTTTTGTAAACACACTCGAACTGAAATTTTGTCAGTGTGGTTAGCTCTAAAATGTGGAGTTTGGTCTAGAATGACTTTTCGTGAGGTTTTTGAGTCTTTCAATCTCATTTTGAGCCTTTTTATAAAATTGGCAAAAAGTACGCTTGGTGTGGGACCCATATTTTGTCGAGACAACCTCAAATGGGAATTTTAACTTCACCTTTGAGTCTAAAAAATTGAATTTAATGGGGTAGCATAGCTTTTTTGTGCGCATGGAGTTCCGAACGATTCTCGAACAACCCGTCGGAGTATTTTCCAACTATAAGTTCAACTACTGCAGCCTTTGCTGGTGCATCTATGATTTGGTCTCCGCATTAGCGGACCTGGTCCCCATGTTCGCGAAGAAGAAGGAACTTTGACTCCGCACTCGCTAAAGTGGTTCTTGTGTTCGCTGAGGTTAGGGAATTTTCCCTCCGCATTCGCGGAGCTGATCCCCGCGTTCGCGGAGGTTTGCTGGCTAGTCTTTTAATTAGGACCAGCAGGTATTCCAACTTCGATCCCCATATTTATTCTTCAATTTTGGGAGCTAGGGAACTCTGATTTGGCCATTCTAAATGCATTGGGGTCGTGGGAATCTTGGGTACGTGTTGGTATGTTTAAGGGAGCATGCAAGGCATCATATTGAGGATATTTCCGCCCCAAAGTGGCTGCCCTAGCTTAGTTCAAACTTTAATGGTGATTTATTATGTTGGGTTATTTTCTCTTATTTTGATCATCAATTTCTGTCCCATTTTTGGGTACAAGCTCATTAATACATTTAGAACATTTTTACTGAGTCATTTTTAGGATTTCCATCATGGTCCCACAATATCATATTTTGACCCAATTTTGGGTACGTATCTGAAAAATACGATTTTAGTATCAAAACATCTGTATTAACGAGATGATCAATATTTTGATAGCACGGAGGCATTTGGAGTTATTTTTGGAGTGAAAAGCTACCGAAAAGTGGTCTTGGAGCGCACATGTTTGGCTTTGAGGTAGGCTACTATCTGCTTCCTTTTGATTGAGATTTATGAGGTAGTATTTAGAATAAATTACTTGTGGTTTGAATTGTATATGATGGGTTAGGCTTGATTTCTTGTTTATCATTTCCTTATCCCAGTATGAGCCTTACGCTAGGTTGCCTTTATGAGACATCCAGTCTAGTTGGTAAGATTGTTGATTATGCCTAAGTGTGGCCTTGATTATCCTACTTTAGGGCGCTTGTTCGATGTTTATGATGGTTGGCGGATTTATGCCTTAGACTTGAGTTTGTGTTGATCTTTAGTTGATGCAAACGTTGTTGGCGGGAGTTTATGAGACTTAGTATCCTTCTCTATTGTAGCACCTACTTTAGAGCCTTGGCGTAGTGGCTTTCACCCAGTTAGGCTTGTGAATTACTGTTGGGCCCAAATCCTGGATTTAGAGCTATAATTTTCTAGCGTTCTTTTTGCCGTTTGGCAGGGCTAGTTTTATCTGTATTCCCTGGGTTGTATTACCAGTTCAATCGAGGGGTTTTAATGGACTAGCCGAGCACCTATTTCCTTATATCCTCTTCATTGTTACCCAATTAGGGTTGAGTTCCCTTTTGGGCCTTCTAGTTGATTTAGAGGAGCATATTTGAGCTATAGGCATTCACTAGAGGTTGGTTGCATTTATTAGCCCTTTTTTCATGCTCTAGAAGGTAAGGTTCTTGTGGCATCATTATTGTATATGATTGTGTGTATTGGTTAGGTATTGGTGACGACATACATTACATTGGATCCTTGTTTTCTCATAGATGTAGTCAACCTCGGTGCATGCTGTCACGATTGAACCCCATAGGCCGTGACTGGTGTCCAAGCTGTACACTCGCATGAACCCTTGTTAACTATATGTAAACCACGCTTAACATATAACTTGGCACAACCTGCCTCTTGAGGGGTCACCACTTATCAATAGGCAACATAGCACATAAGCCGACGAGGCTGTCATAGCAGGTGGGGTCATTCTATTACATACATATACGCGAGCCGATTAGGCTGTTATGACAAAGGACACGTCCTAAAACATAAGTCATATAGAAACAACTAAACATACATATATACACAACCCACACATGTGTTTACAGACCTCTAAGAGTATCAACAGTATCATATAGTAGGACAGGGCCCCATCGTACCCTTGAATAAACAAATATATACATTAGAAGACTAGAACCACAATGCTAGGCTCCGACAGAATGGAGCTCTTCCCAAGACTGCTGACTAGAAATCCTAAATTGGCAGATCCCCAAAATGCGTATCTGTACCTGCGGGCATGAAACCAAGCCCCTTGAGGAAGGAGGATCAGTACGATATATGTACTGAGTATATAAAGCATAACATATCATAAATGAGATCACATCTGCAGTAGAGATTTATGAGACAAGTATAATACTCAGTAAGTCACTGTACATGTGCCGTATGAATCATAAATCATGCATACCATTATCATATATCATACCCGACTCATTATAGGGCTCGGTGCCATTTATATCATCATGTCATCATATCTTATCATCATATATATACCGTACCCAGCCCATTATGGGACTCGGTGCTATAATTGTATCATCGTATTATCATATCATCCTATACACATATTGTACCATGCCAGGCCCTCTAGTAAGGGACTCGATGAATGAAGAAGTAGTGTATACTGATACCGTACGCGGCATATTATGGGACTCGGTGAATAATATAGTAAATTGGGCGTGATAACATACCCTGCCCGGGATTCAGTAAAAGAAGTAATAACAACATACACGAGCATAGTAATGAGTAACCATATACAATTAGCTCATCATTTGAGACTCAATAAAACAATCATAATGAACTATCATTTGATGATCATAATAGTAATCATCTCAAGTATCCTCTAAATGCCATTGGGGGCCATATCAAATTGAGTCTCACGAATCATAGACATTTATTAAAATAATGCCAAACGGCTTATGAAATCATAGACACTTGTCATCATAGTATCCTTAGGAATAAGAGTTTATACATCCCACTACTAATTAACATATAAAAGGCCCAGGGGAAGTAGTTCAACTACTATGAGAATTTTATCATCAAAAAGTGAATAAGTGTTACACCCCGTACTTTGGTACCTTAGAATGCTTCATAAGCTTCTCAAGTTTCTGGGAAGGATCTTAAGTTTCTCAAAAGTCGTTATGTGAGTTGGATAGTTTATAATGCTATCAAATAACTCCAAGGAAAGGAGTTGGAGGCCGAAAAATGAGTCGTAGCACTCGATTGACTCATGTAAACTACCAACTTGGAGGTCTTACATACTTAAGCTACTCGAGTGCTTGTTGAGACTAAGTATCAAGGAATACATAGGCTCTTAAAGTGCGACGAAATTACGAACCCACGGAAGAGAAATAAGGAAACGATGCACCTACTTGAAGCAAGTACGTGACTCACCTACTTGACACATGGAAGCACGTGATAGGTACACATGGCATCACATGAAAGTGACACGTGGAAGCAGGTGACACACCATGGGGTGAACTCCCCCCCCCCACCTGCCACATGGCAACCATGGATTGGTTGCATAATTGAGGTGGCTGCCTAAGGGCTTGACACGTGTCACCCTTAGGGGATGACATGTGTCACTCTCCAAAAAGATATATATATATATATATATGTATGGATGACTATTAAGTCATTTTTAGCCAAAAACGTGAACAAAAATAGAGAGAAAAGCGTGGAGAAGAAAGGAAAGGCAGCCCTGGTTTGGAGAAACGCCAAGTTAGTAATACGAGTATAACTCCTTGTGTAAGGCTTATTTTTGAGTGATTCAAGATTTTTTAGAAATATATTTCATGGGGATACAACTTGTATTTAGACAATACAACCCATATTTGTTTTTCTCTGCTCGAAAAATGGTGGTGAAGCATGGGGGAGCTGCTGCCCAGATTTTTCTTTGGAAATCCTACACGGACAACTATGAGTATTTTGGTCATATATTTTCGTATAAAATTGTTGTAGGGGTAATTAAAAATTTTTTACGACCTTGATACACATGTATATAACTTTCATTGAGGCCACAAATCCTGTTTCCCTCAATTACCCCTCCGAAACTAAGCGACAATATAAGACAATGGGCTGTCCAGATTTCGCGTTTTGATAGTTTTGGCGAGTTTGACAAGTTTAACGTAAGGTAAGGCCTTTGATTTTAAATTGATGTTTATGGTGTTGTTATAGAGGGTATTATACGTTGTTTAAGTGGCTGGAAATGTGAAAATATGATAAATATGTTTGACGCCCGAAATAAACTAAATTGGAGTCGCTAGAAGTGAATTGTCGTCGAAATAAAGTGTCGTTCTTGTAAGTTGTTGCTGTAGGGGTGTAATGAATTATTGCAGGGCCTAAACGCATTCTAAAAGGGGTGTGGATTCCGCTGGTTTCATCCACATGACTCCTCTTTGCGTATAATGAAAGGCGTTTCAAAATAAAGGCTAGACGCCCTATTGTGCTACCGCATTTTTGAATAATTCGTTTGGAGTGTATGTTGTATATTGTTGGTGTGAATTGCTGCAAGTTGTTTTTATTGGTTGGCTGTAGGTCTTATGGACCTAATTAGAAATTTGGATAGGGCACATTATAGGGGAGGTGCTACCCAATTTTCATCGACGCCTTAGCGAGTAACAGAACTAGTCGGGAAAACGACTAAGGAAATAGATTCCATTAATACTAAGATGTAACCTAGGGTGCTGGAAAGTAAAAGGGGTTGATATTCATACTACTTTCATGTTTAATAGGTTCAAAGGACAGCGAGTCAAGCAGGATAAGGAATAATTCAGACAAGGTATGTGAAGTTTTCTATTGGTATGTTTTCGGCATAAGTATGTAAAGCTTATCTTCATTTCTTTTGGCATGTCCTAGTCTTAAGTGAATTATGTATGTAAGGTGAGAATAATTCCATTCATAAAACCCCCAATATGGTTCATCAATCTTATTCACTTCTAGATATTAGAACTCCTGCGATAGTTGAGTAATGGACTTGTAAGTTTTCTATATGCTGAAAAGTAGTGTATGTAAAGATATTCCTCCTTCTTTTGGCATGTATTACATATAAGTTATGAATGTTTTATACATATGAAACATGGGAATAACTCCATTCATGAAGTTCTGAGTACAATTTATAATTCGTATCCACTTCGTGATGGTAGAACTCCTGTAATAGTTGAGTTATTGTCGTTTAAGTATTCTATATGATAAAAGGTAATATATGTAGAGCCTATCGCTTCTTTCTTATGGGACATCTTAATGTAAATGAAATAAGATATGATTTGACTGTAGAGGTAGTTCCAGTTGTAAGTTCCGAGTATAACTCGTGACTCGAGTTCACTCCTAAATGCTAAGGGCCTTAAAGTAGTTAAACTACGACCCTCGAGCCTTCTATAGACTGAATAGTGATTGGATGTGTAAGCTCCTAAACCTGGGGGTTCTTGGGCATACTTTACGATAATGGTTGAGGGATATTTGATATGTTACAGAGTTTTACGTG
Source organism: Solanum dulcamara (assembly GCF_947179165.1). Classification (NCBI taxonomy): domain Eukaryota; kingdom Viridiplantae; phylum Streptophyta; class Magnoliopsida; order Solanales; family Solanaceae; genus Solanum; species Solanum dulcamara. The sequence continues at coordinate 50,382,421 of NC_077243.1, forward strand.
CACATATATGCATTATGATATATATATGGATCGGGTCGGACGTACCTCGGCATATTTTGCTATGTAAGGATCGGGTCGTACGTTCCACGACAGATTATGCATTGTATGGATCGGGCCGTCGGACCTCGGTATTATTATGCATTATATGGATTGGGCCGTCGTTCCTCGGCATTATTATGCATTATATGGATTGAGCCGTCGTACCTCGGCATGTACTTTCTATACACAGGGATCGAACTGTACGTCCCACAGCGTTAATGGTATATATATACCTATCATGATAGATGATGTGTTTGTAACACTAGGTCCCCGAGTAGACCGGATACGGTACGTGATAATGGTATATATGACTTTATTTTATGAGATGCAGGTACGGTACCCTATTAAATGCTATACTTGGTTTCCTGTATCCCTGTTTCAGTTGTTATCTCAGTTATGTTATAATTATATACTCAGTACATGTATCGTACTGACCCCCCTTTCTTTGGGGGCTGCATTTTATGCCCGCAGGTACCATACAGATTTTGGGAGTCCACCAACTCAGGATTCCACTCAGCAAGTTTAGAAGGAGCTCCTTTGATTCGGAGCCAAGTTTTTGTACCAAACCACCGATGTATATATTTGGTTACACGGGGGTATGGCGGGGGCCCTGTCCCGCCATATATTGTCGTTCCTATTCTTAGAGGTCTATAGACATGTATGTGTGGGTTGTTCATGAGTTTATTTCGGCTGTGCCTATACGATACGTTGTAAATGTTTATATATTATGGAAGTCTTGTCGGCTTGCATTCTCTTTCATGATATGATATGAATGAAAGAGGCCACACATACACGAAAAAGTTTTAACTCATTGGGGTTCTCATGAGTAGTATCGCTTGCTCATAGTTCAATTTGACTACAGTTGACATATATATATACGGGGGTCTAGGTCGGACCCCAGTCGTTGCCCACGGGGCTGGGTCATGACAAAAGTGGTATCAGAGCAGTTCATCCTTGGAGTGTCTACAGACCGTGTCTAGTAGAGTCTTGTTTATCGGTGTGTTGTGCACCACATCTATAGACAAGAGGCTAAAGGACATTTAGGATGTTACCTTTCTTTCATATCTACGATCGTGCGATAGAGCCGAGTCATATGGAATGAAATTCCTCATACTAACTTTTGATTTCAGCAGAAGGACAACATCAATATAAGAAGGTTACTGACGATATTGGAAGTTACATAGCACGCAAGTAAGCAAGGCACGAATGATAGGTGCCAGGTAAGGTATTGAATTACGGTTGACATGTAAAGTTGAAAATTGAAAGGAAAAGTAGACGGAAAGTCTAAACAGGTGCAGTTCGAGCTGGACATACGAGGTAAGTCCATCAGTTTATACTATTATTGATATTGGGTGCCCTGTGAGGCTGCGATATGACGTGATATGATACGTATATATGTATCTTTATGTGTGTTGCCCCTGTGAGGCATTGTTGGCATTTTCTGCGTGCAGGTGTTGAGATAGTAAGAAATACAGAGGAAACTATGCCCAAATTTTCCTTGAAATAAAAGGAAAATGATTTAGGAAAGACTGGTAGTTCTGGATAGAACGATATATTAAAGATAAGACTAACTAAGAAGGGTAAGTAACCCATGGTAAGAATTGTGAAAAAGGTTAAGAAGTGTTATACTATGGGGTAGAATGCGAACAGGATATGATGTGAATATAATGAGGATAGTTATGAAAATAAGTAAAGCCTTGTGAGAAAGTGGCTTCGAATAAATTGCTACGTGACTCAAGTACCTATAATTAGACTGGATTAGCACCTTATGATTGTGTTAAGTTGTCGTACCTAGGCAACCAAAGGTATGGAAGATATAAAGGAAGGCATAGATATGGTGCAGTATAATGAATGTGTTGGAAAAGAATCATACGTATTGGAAAATTGGAAATAAGGGCGTAAGGTAGAACACAACAAATAGTGACATGGGTACACCCTAAAAGGGGGAAGTGGCTTCAAGTGAGATCCCATACTGGCATGAGTTAATAAGATCTAAAGGCCAGCAATAAATGGATAAAATCCATGATACCAAAGACAGTGCAGAGAATTAATAGTAAGGACTTGAATAGTATGACATCAAAGAATAGGTTCATACAAAGGGGATGAATACAACAAGAGAATTACGATGAGAACTTAAACATACTATAAGGAATATCCAGGCTATACTCAACTTAAGGTAAGATGTTGGTAACAAAGTTACTGACTACTAATATTGTGGTATACAAGCAGCAAAACAAGGAAAGGATGAGAGATCTGTCCTATACTGGAATATGAGGAAACTCAAGGGTTAGTAAAGGAAGAAAGTAAGAAACGATACAGGTTTATGTACAGACTAGTATGGTGATGCTAAAGCATCTTTCGGGCTATTTTAAGCTCCTACACATGTTCGTGTAAAGGGTGCAATATGATGGGTGGTAAAGAAACTGGAAAGAAGTAATGGAAAAGAAATATCACCTGTTCCCTATGCCTACAGGTAATCTACCTTCTTAAATAGACTATATGAGTTGATACAAGGCCTATGAATGGCAGCCAGTATAGAAGAATCCTGAAGCACTCGTAAGACCTTATGAGGCTAGTTAACATTTGGGGACGAATGTTCTAAAGGGGGGAAGGATGTTACACCCCGTACTTTGGTACCTTAGAATGCTTCATAAGCTTCTCAAGTTTCTGGGAAGGCTCTTAAGTTTCTCAAAAGTCATTATGTGAGTTGGATAGTTTATAATGCTATCAAATAACTCCAAGGAAAGGAGAACGAAATGCCTCATAATAAGGAAGATTGGAAATAAGGTTATAAAAATTCGAAAGGAGTTGGAGGCTGAAAAATGAGTCGTAGCACTCGATTGACTCGCGTAAACTACCAACTTGGAGGTCTTACGTACTTAAGCTACTCGAGTGCGTGTTGAGACTAAGTATCAAGGAATACATAGGCTCTTAAAGTGCGACGAAATTACGAACCCACGGAAGAGAAATAAGGAAATGATGCACCTACTTGAAGCAAGTACGTGACTCACCTACTTGACACATGGCAGCATGTTATAGGTACACATGGCATCACATGAAAGTGACACGTGGAAGCAGGTGACACACCATGGGGTGGACTCCCCCCCCCCCACCTGCCACGTGGCAATCATGGATTGGTTGCATAATTGAGGTGGCTGCCTAAGGGTTTGACACGTGTCACCCTTAGGGGATGACATGTGTCACTCTCCAAAAAGATATATATATATATATATATATATATATATAAATATATATATATGTATGGATGACTATTAAGTCATTTTTAGCCAAAAACGTGAACAAAAATAGAGAGAAAAACATGGAGAAGAAAGGAAAGGCAGCCCTGGTTTGGAGAAACGCCAAGTTAGTAATACGAGTATAACTCCTTGTGTAAGGCTTATTTTTGAGTGATTCAAGATTTTTTAGAAATATATTTCATGGGGATACAACTTATATTTAGACTATACAACCCATATTTGCTTTTCTCTGCTCGAAAAATGGTGGTGAAGCATGGGGGAGATGCTGCCCAGATTTTGCTTTAGAAATCCTACACGGACAGCTGTGAGTATTTTGGTCATATATTTTCGTATAAAATTGTTGTAGGGGTAATTAAAAAAATTTTACGACCTTGATACACATGTATATAACTTTCATTGAGGCCACAAATCCTGTTTCCCTCAATTACCCCTCCGAAACTAAGCGACAATATAAGACAATGGGCTGTCCAGATTTCGCGTTTTGATAGTTTTGGCGTGTTTGACAAGTTTAACGTAAGGTAAGGCCTTTGCTTTTAAATTGAAGTTTATGGTGTTGTTATAGAGGGTATTATACGTTGTTTAAGTGGCTGGAAATGTGAAAATATGATAAATATGTTTGACGCCCGAAATAAACTAAATTGGAGTCGTTAGAAGTGAATTGTCATCGAAATAAAGTGTCGTTCTTGTAAGTTGTTGCTGCAGGGGTGTAATGCATTATTGCAGGTCCTAAACGCATTCTAAAAGGATTGTGGATTATGCTGGTTTCAGCCACATGACTCCTCTTTGCGTATAATGAAAGGCGTTTCAAAATAAAGGCTAGATGCCCTATTGTGCTACCGCATTTTTGAATAAGTCGTTTGGAGTTTATGTTGTATATTGTTGGTGTGAATTGCTGCAGGTTGTTGTTATTGGTTGGCTGTAGGTCTTAGGGACCTAATTAGAAATTTGGATAGGGCACATTATAGGGGAGGTGCTACCCAATTTTCATCGACGCCTTAGCGAGTAACAGAACTAGTCGGGAAAACGACTAAGGAAATAGATTCCATTAATACTAAGATGTAACCTAGGGTGATGGAAAGTAAAAGGGGTTGATATTCATACTACTTTCATATTTAATAGGTTCAAAGGACAGCGAGGCAAGCAGGATAAGGAATAATTCAGACAAGGTATGTAAAGCTTTCTGTTGGCATGTTTTCGGCATAAGTATGTAAAGCTTATCTTCTTTTCTTTTGGCATGTTCTAGTCTTAAGTGAATTATGTATGTAAGGTGAGAATAATTCTATTCATAAAACCCCCAGTATGGTTCATCAATCTTATTCACTTCTAGATATTAGAACTCCTGCGATAGTTGAGTTATGGACTTGTAAGTCTTCTATATGCTGAAAAGTAATGTATGTAAAGCTATTCCTCCTTCTTTTGGCATGTATTACATATAAGTTATGAATGTTTTATACATATGAAACATGGGAATAACTCCATTCATGAAGTTCTGAGTACAATTTATAATTCTTATCCACTTTGTGATGGTAGAACTCCTGTAATAGTTGAGTTATTGCCGTTTAAGTCTTCTATATGATAAAAGGTAATATATGTTGAGCCTATCGCTTCTTTCTTATAGGACGTCTTAATGTAAATGAAATAAGATATGATTTGAGTATAGAGGTAGTTCCAGTTGTAAGTTTCGAGTATAACTCGTGACTCGAGTTCACTCCTAAATGCTAAGGGCCTTAAAGTAGTTAAACTACGACCCTCGAGCCTTCTATAGACTGAATAGTGATTAGATGTGTAAGCTCCTAAACCTAGGGGTTCTTGGGCATACTTTACGATAATGGTTGAGGGATATTTGATATGTTACAGAGTTTTGCGTGCACGTATATGCATTATGATATATATATGGATCGGGCCGGACGTACCTCGGCATATTTTGCTATGTAAGGATCGGGTCGTACATTCCACAACAGATTATACATTATATGGATCAGGCCATCGTACCTTGGCATTATTATGAATTATACGGATCGGGCCGTCGTACCTCGGCATTATTATGCATTATACAAATCGGGCCATCGTACGTCGGCAATATTATACATTATACAGATTGGGCCATCGTACCTTGTCATTATTATGCATTATACGGATCGGGCCATCGTACCTCGGCATTGTTATATGATATACGGATTGGGCCGTCATTCCTCGGTATTATTATTTGATACATGGATCGGGCCGTCGTTCCTCGGCATGTACTTTCTATATACAGGGATGGAACTGTACGTCCCACAGCGTTAATGGTATATATATACCTATCATGATAGATGATGTGTTTATAACACTAGGTCCCCGATTGGGCCAGATACGGTACGTGATAATGGTATATATGACTTTATTTTATGAGATGCAGGTACGGTACCCTATTAAATGCTATACTTGGTTTCATGCATCCCTGTTTAAGTTGTTATCTTAGTTATGTTATGCTTATATACTCAGTATATGTATTGTACTGACCCCCCTTTCTTTGGGGGCTGCATTTTATGCCCGCAGGTACCATACAGACTTTGGGAGTCCACCAGCTCAGGATTCCACTCAGCAAGTTTAGAAGGAGCTTCATTAATTCGGAGCGAAGTTTTGGTACCAAACCACCGATGTATATATTTGGTTACATAGGGGTACGGCGGGGGCCTTGTCCCGCCATATGTTGTCGTTCCTATTCTTAGAGGTCTGTAGACATGTATGTGTGGGTTGTTCTTGAGTTTATTTCGACTGTTCCTATACGACATGTTGTAAATGTTTTTACGTTATGTAAGTCTTGTCGGCTTGCATTCTCTTTCATGATACGATATGAATGAAAGAGGCCACACGTACATGAAAAAGTTTTAACTCATTGGGGTTCTCATGAGTAGTATCGCTTGCTCATAGTTCAATTTGACTACAATTGACATATATGTATATGGGGGTCTAGGTCGGACCCTAGTCACTGCCCATAGGGTTGGGTCATGACAGAAGTAGTATCAGAGCAGTTCATCCTTGAAGTGTCTACAGACTGTGTCTAGTAGAGTCTTGTTTATAGGTGTGTTGTGCCCCACATCTATAGACAAGAGGCTACAGGACATTTAGGATGTTACCTTTCTTTCATATCTACGATCGTGCGATAGAGCCGAGTCATAGGGAATGAAATTCCTCATACTAACTTGAGATTTCAGCAGAAGGACAACATCAATATAAGAAGGTTACTGACGATATTGGAAGTTACACAGCACGCAAGTAAGCAAGGCACGAATGATAGGTGCCAGGTAAGGTATTGAAGAATGGGAAGAGTTTATAGAAGCCTTTCTTGTCCACTTTCTACCTCTGGAAATGAAATGAGCCAGAGTTGATAGATTCTTACAGTCGAGGCAGAATGGCAGGAGCATCAGAGATTATAGCCTTGAGTTTGACTCATTGGTGAGACATGTGCCCACCATTATAGCTGATATGGCTGATAGGGTACATTGTTATGTGATAGGGTTGGATCATCACTTGATTGATAGATGTATAGCCATGGCTTCTTATCCATACATGGATATTACTCGAGTATAGGCGTATGCATAAGGGGTGGAGGATCGACACAGGAGGCATCATCCCGATAGGGATTATGACAGAGGCCAGTGTAAGAGAACTAGATCAGCTGGTTATTTTGGTGACTTTCGAGGCAGGTAGCCTCAACAGTATAGTAGACATCCTTTCCAGCCAGCCCAGAGTGCACTCCTACAGTTCACAGGTAGGAGATTTGACAGCACAGTGTATTTGGGAGCCGGTTAGAGCTCTAGGGTTTTAAGCCCATAAAAGAATAAGGGTTCGCGTTAGTCGAGGCCACCCTTGCCTTGGTGTTCTCATTGTGGTAGGCCTCATTTTGGGGAATGTCATTTTTCTATAGGTGCTTTTTTTACATGCGGCCGTCAAGGCCATGTTATGAGGGAGTGTCCATTTGGGGGTAGTCCAGGAGGTGCAGTTCAGCCTACTAGGTCAGTTGCTGGGTCTTGTTCTTCTGTGGCTATGCTCCCTATAGCGCGGGGTATTCAAACACCAGCAGGCCATGGTAGAGGCCGTGGTGGAGCTTCCAGTTCTAGCAGTCCTTCGAACCGCATATATGCCTTAGCTAGTAGATACGACCAGGAGGCATCACAAAATGTGGTTACAGGTATATTATCAATCTTCTCCCGGGATGTATATTTATTGATAGATCCAGGCTCCACCCTATCATATATATCTCCTTTTTTTTCTAGTAGAATTCGAGTAAAACCCAAATTAATAGAACCATTTGAGGTAGCTACACCGATAGGAGACTCTATTATGGTAAAGCAGATATATAGAAATTGCTTGGTGGATGTATATAATTGTCATACCTTGGCTGATTTAATAGAGTTAGATATGGAAAAGTTTGATGTTATTATAGGTATGGACTGATTAGCTTCTTTTCATACTAACGTTGATTGTAGAAACAAAATAGTTCAGTTTCAGTTCCTAGAGGAGCCAATTATCGAATGGGTGGGGAATACGGCATCGCCGAGGGGTAAATTTATTTCATACCTCAAGGCAAGGAAGATGGTTAGAAAGGGTTATATTTATCATCTGGTCTGTGTGCAAAACCTGGAATTAGAGGTATCGACCTTTCATTCAGTGCCAGTGGTCAATGAGTATCCAAATGTATTCCCAAATGAACTCCCAGGTACTTCTTCTGAATTGGAAATAGAGTTTACTGTAGATATGCTACCAGATACTCAGCCCATATCTATTCCTCTGTTACACCCCGCACTTTTGAACCTTGAAACGTGTCCCTAATATTCTTGAAAGTAGCCATGAGACCCCTACTATCCACACACATTAAACAACTTGAAGGAAAGAAGAATTTGATACCTCATGAGAGGGAAGGTTGGAAATAGAGTCGTGAGAATCCGAAAAGAGTTGGAGGCTAAAAAAATGAGTCGTAGGACTCGATTTACCTACGTAAGCTACTAAGTTAAAGGTCTTATACACTTGAGCTACTTAAGGATATATCAAGCCTATGTAGTACGGATTACAACGACTCTTAAAACAAGACGAGATTACGAACCCACGGGGGAGAGGAGAAGGCGACATGTGGCAGCAAATGAAGGTGCCACGTGGCAGCCTAGGGAAGTTCCACGTGGTAGAAGGTGACCCACCTGCTTGGGGTCAAGTAGGTGATGAACCTACTTAGGGGTGGGCCCCACCAAGGACACGTGGCAGCCTTGGAGGCTAAGGGTGGATCCGTGGACCAATAAGGGCTTGACACGTGTCACCCTTAGGGGCTGCCACGTGTCACTTCCTAAGGGACCATATATATGTATTTTAATGATTCTTAAGTCATTTGGAACTCCAAAATCAGTCCAAAACATAGAGAGAAAATGTGAGAGAGAGGCAGCCATGGCTTTGGAAGCTTAAAGGTAAGTTTCTCGATTTTTCTTCCGTGAATTAATTATCTACGGTGTTCCTTAACTACGTGGATATGTATATATGTATTTTACGATGTTTATGGAACCAAAAATTCAGCGTTACAATTGGAAACTTAGAAGAAAGAAGAAGAGAAACCCATTGGAGACAAGAGAGAGGGGCTAGGGGTTAGGCCTATTGGAGGTAAGCTTCCGGGTTTCTTTTTGTGAATTAATTATTTGAAGTGTACCTAAGTTGTATAATGGTGTTTAATAACATAAAATTTCAATTTGTGGCAGCGAAGAAGTAACACGAACAGCCCGCTCAATTTCAGCGCGTTTGGAGAAGTTTCGTGTTGCGCTTTGATGGTTTTTGCCAAATTCGGGTAAGATGATGTTTGTCCTTTCAAATTTGACTTTATATTATTGTTATGGAGTGTATTATACACCTTTTTATTGGCTGTAAATGTGAAAATAGTATAGAAATTCTTGGCGTTGAAGACAATCCAAATTGTAGTCGTTATAGTCGAATTGTCGTCAAAGTAAGGCGTTGTTCTTGTGAGTTGCTGCTGAAGGGGTGTGATGTGTTGTTGCAGGGCCTAAACATGTTATAAATTAGTTGTGGGAGCTTCTGTTTGCAGCCACACGACCCCCCACTTTGTACGGTTAAAGGTTTTGCCAAATGGAAACTAGAAACCCTATTTTGATATCGTATTTTTGAATGAGTCGTTTGGAGTTTATGTTTTATTTTGTTGGTGTGAATTGCTACAGGTTGTTGTTTTTGGTTGGTTTTAGGTCTTAGGGACCTAATTGGAAATTTGGATAGGGCATATTATAGGGGAGGTGCTGCCCAATTTTCATCGACGCCTTAGCGAATAACAGAACTAGTCGGGGACACGACCAAGGAAATAGATTCCATTAATACTAAGGTGTAACCTAGGGTGCTGGAAAGTTAAAAGGGGTTGATATTCATATTATTTTCATGTTGAATAGGTTCAAAGGAAGGCGAGGCAAATATGATAAGGAATAATTTAGACAAGGTATGTAAAGGTTTCTCTTGGCATGTTTTGGTATAAGTTCGTACATGTATCTTTCTTTCCTTTTGGAAATGTTTAGCCTTAAGTGAATTGTATATGAAGTGCGGGGATAATTCCATTCCCATAATTCCGAGTACGCCTCATAACCCCTATCCACTATTCAGTATTAGAGTTCCTGTGAAGATTAAGTATTGCCTAGTAGGGCTTCTATGTGTCATAAGGTAATGTATGGGAAGCTATCTCTCATTTCCATTGAGATGTATTTGATACGAAAATGAGATTACGATGCCATAGCAATTCACTGAGCCCCATAAAGGGCCGGGTACGAAATATGTATATGAAGATCACCTGAAGGAATGTACAGACTATATAGAGCTTATTCTCTTTCTTCCTTTGGGCATGTCCTTGTTTTAGTTGTAAGTTGAATCTAATTTGAACCCCGAGGTAACTCCATTCTTAAACATATCTTAACTACTTCTGAATATTGAACTCCTATAGTAGTTGAACTACTTTCCCTGGAAACTTTTATACATCAAAGAGGTAACAAATATACAGGCTCTACGTCCTAAAGACTATAAGGTAATAAGTGTTTCTGATTCCATAAACGATTTGGCCCTACGTTAGTACATGTATAGGGTCCCCGATATCTTAATTGAGACAGCCCATAATGGCATTTAGAGGACACTCGAGATGACTACACCACTACTCGAGTCCTTAAGTAAAAGCTTAACTTGCTTATTCTGTCGAGTCTCTGATAATTATTTGAATTACGTATAGTTACTCATTACTCTACTCGTGTATACTGGAACACTTCTTTCACCGAGTCTTGGGCCGGGTCCATTCGTGCATAACTCACTGTATTGTCTACTGATCCCTTCACTAGAGGGACGGGTACGTATGTATATATATATATATCATGATGATGTGTTGCAATAAGGTGGTGATGGCATCGGGCCTATGATGATCCTACAGATATGATTCACCGGACCCCTAAAAGAGCCGGCTATATTGTATAATTTGAGCATGCATGCTTTCATGATTCACAGAGTACAGGTACAGGTTTCCAATTTTGATATTTTATCCCCTACTTCTCTACTTCAGATATACTTCCAATTGTATTACGTTGTGTTTTACATACTCAGTACATATGTCGTACTGACCCCCTTTCTTCGGGGGGCTGCATTTCATGCCCACAGGTATAGGTACAGGTTTGGGAGTCCGTCAGCTTAGGATTCCACTCAAGCCCAGTTGGAAGAGGCTCTATTGTATCGGAGCCTAGTTATTGACATGAACCATGGATGTATAAAATTGTTTTATCTATTCAGAGGTACGGCGGGGGCCCTGTCCCGCCATATGTTGTCATTAATATTTTTAGAGGTCTGCAAATATATATATATATGGGTTGTGTATGTCAGTTTGATTCAGCTGGGTCTACATGATATATGATATATGTTATTATGTTATGGCAGCCTTGTCGGCTTGCGTGCCTTGTCATGTTGTGGTATAAATGAAAAGGGCTACAAGTTTATGAAAATGTTATCGCCCAGTGGGGCTCTGTTACATGATATTGTTTTATTTATAGTTTAATGTGACCACAGTTGATAGACATATGTACGGGGGGTCCAGGTCGGACCCATATCGCGGCCTACGTGGTTGGGTCATGACATCCTCACTATAGAATGGCACCCGCAGAACTGAACGAGTTGAAAGAGCAACTGAGAGACTTGTTAGAAAAGTGCTTCATTAGGCCCTGCACATCACCTTGGGGAGCGCCAGTGTTGTTCGTGAGAAAGAAAAATGGGTCTCTAGGAATGTGTATTGACTATAGGCAGTTGAATAAAGTAACAATAAAGAATAGATATCCTCTTCCCATGTTTGATGATTTATTTAATCAGTTGCAGGGTGCTAAGTATTTCTCAAAGATAGACCTACAGTCAGGCTATCTGTCACGACCCAACCCCGTAGGCCGCGACTGGGGTCCGACCTGGACTCCCCATACATATATCTATTAGCTGAGGTCACATTGAATTGTAAATAAGACAACATCATGTAACAAAGCCCCATTGGGTGATAATATTTTCATAAACCTGTAGCCCTTTCTGTTTGTACCACAACACGATAGGGCACGCAAGCCGACAAGGCTGCCATAACATAATAACATATATCATATATCATGTAGACCCAGCTGAATCAAACTGATATACACAACCCACATATACATGTCTGCAGACCTCTAAATATATAAATGACAACATATGGCGGGACAGGGCCCCCGCCGTACCCCTGAATGGATAAAACAATTTCTATACATCTGTGGACAGTATCAAAAACTAGGCCCCAATATAATGGAGCCTCTTCCAGCTGAGCTGCATGGAATCCTAAGCTGACGGACTCCCAAAATCTGTATCTGTACCTGCGGGCATGAACGCAGCCCCCCGAGAAAGGGGGTTAGTACGATATATGTACTGAGTATGTAAAACATAATATAATACAACTGGAAACATATCTGAGATAGAGAATCAGGGGATAAGATATCAATTCAGAAACCTGTACCTGTACTTTATGAATTACAAAAACATGCATGTTCGAGTCATATCATATAGCCGGCCCTTTCGGGGGTCCGGTGAATAATCTCTGTAAAATCATCTCTGTAAAACCATCATGGCCCCAGTGCCATCACCACCTTATTACAATACATCATCATATATTTATACACGTATCCTGGCCCTCTATTGAGGGACTCAGTGAATAATGCAGTAAACTATGCACGATAACATATCCTGGCCCGGGACTCAAGGAAAGAAGTGTTACGGTATACACGAGTAGAGTAGTGAGTAACTATATGCAATTTAAATCGTTATCAGAGACTCGACAGAATAAGAAAGTTAAGTTTTTATTTGAGAACCCGAGTAACGGTGTAGTCATCTCGAGTGTCCTCTAAATGCCATTATGGGTTGTCTCAATTATAATCTCGGGGCTCCTAGACATGTACTAAAGTAAAGCCAAATCTCTTATGGAACCAGAAACATTTGTTAACATATAGTCTGTAAGACTTGGAGCCTGTACATTTGTTACCTTTTTAACATATAAAAGTTTCCAGGGAAATAGTTCGATTATTATAAAAGTTCGATATTCAGACGTAAATAAGAGATACTAAGAATAGAGTTACCCCGGAACTCATATCATGTTTAACCTACAACTAAGACATGCCAGAAGAAGAAAGAGAACAAACTATATATGGTCTATACTTTCCTTTATGGGATCTGCATACACATATTTCATACCCGTCCCATCATGGGGCTCGGTGAATCATTATGGCATCATAATCTCACTTTCGTACCAAATACGAATCAAGGGAAATGAGGGATAGCTTTCCACACACTACTGTTTAACACGTAGAAGCTTTACTAGGTAATACTCAATCGTTGCAGAAATTCTAATACTAAGCAGTGGATAGGGGTTAGGAGGCATACTTGGAGTTTTGGGAATGGAATTATCCCCACATTCCACACACAATTCACTTAAGGCTAAAGCTTGCCAAAAGGAAAGAAAGATAGTTGTACGAACTTATACCAAAACATGCCAAGAGAAAGCTTTACATACCTCTTGGGAGTTACCCTTTATCCTGCTTGCCTCATCGTCTTCTGAACCTATTCAATATAAAGTAATATGAATATCAACTACTCTTAACTTTTCAGCATCTGAGGTTATGCCTTAATGTTAATGGAATCTATTTCCTTAGTCGTTTCCTCGGCTAGTCCTTTAGTTTGTTAAGGCGTTAACGAAAATTCGGCAGCACCTCCCCTATAATGTGCCCTATCCGAATTTCCAATTAGGTCCCTAAGACCTACAGCCAACCAACAACAACAACCTTCAGCAATTCATACCAACAATATACAGCATAAACTCCAAACGACTTATTCGAAAATACGATATCAAAATAGGGCGTCTAGCCTTTATTTTGTGACGCCTTTAATTATACATAACGAGGGGTCATGTGGCTTCGACCAACAGCAACCTAACCCACATTAGGACATATTCAGTCCCTGCAACAACAATCCACACCCCTGCAGCAGCAACTCACAAGAACGACACTTTATTTCGATGACAATTCACTTCTAGCGACTCCAATTTAGTTTATTCCGAACGTCAAGTGTTCTAATGATATTTACACACTTCCAGAAACCTATAGGGCGTGTAAAATGCTCCATAACAACACATAAAGCTCAAATTTAAAGAAGAAACCTTACCTTACGTTAAACTTGTCAAACTCGCCAAAACTATCCAAAATGTGAAATCTGGACAGCTTACTGTTTTACCTTGTCGCTTTGTTTTGAAGGGGTAATGGAGGGAAACAGGATTTACGTCCTGCATGAAAGTTATAGACATGTGTCTTAGGGTCGCAAACAATTTCGAATCATCCCTACATCAATTTTGTACAAAAGGATATGACCAAAATACTCACAGCTGTCCGTGTAGGATTTCCAAAACCAAATCTGGGCAGTACCTCCTCTACACTTCATCACCCTTTTTCGAGCTGCTACAAGTAAAACTAGATTTTAGAGTCTGAACGAAAGTTATCGACCTCTGAACGAAAGCAAAACTGTACACAAGAAGTTATACCCATATTACTAACAACAGTCCCTTCCAAAAACGGGTTGGTTAATTAGTTCTTAACGTTTTCTCCTTCAACTTTCTCTTATTTCTTTCCAAGTGTAAACTGCAACCATGGTTCCTTAGGCATCCTAAGACACATGTATACACCCCCACATGGTTGAAAAACATTGTAGATAATTAATTCACGGAGGAAAATTGAAGAACTCACCTTTAATTCTTCAAAAATGTTGCTGCCTTGTTCCTTTTGGTTCTTCACGTTTTTCCTCTCATTTGGCTGATGTTTATGGATGGAAAATGAGTTAAAGAGTCAGCCAACATGTATATATACACCTCCTTAGGAGATGACACGTGGCAGCCCCCTAGGGTGACACGTGGCAGCCTCCTAGGGTGACACCTCGTCCAAGCTTACAACACAAAACTGCCACGTGGCAGCGTGGGGTCCATCCCAAGTAGGTGAATCACCTGCCTGCTTGTCACCTGCTTGCTTCACTTTCGTATGTTCGGAAACTAGTTTTTGCTCCCTCTCGTAGGTTCGTAACCTCGTCTTATTTTAAGAGCCTATGTAATCCGTGCTAGATAAGTTTGGTATGTAATCAAGTAAATCACGTATGTAAGATTTCTAAATTAGTAGCTTGCGTAGATAAGTCGAGTCCTACGACTCGTTACTTGGCCTCCTATTCCTTCCGGATTCTTATATGATTCCCCTTCCAACCTTCTCTACTACGGGGTATCACATCCTCCCTTCGTTGGAGTCATTTGATAGTGTCGTAGCGTATCCGGCTCACATGATAATGTGCAAGGAACTCATGAGACATTTCGAGTTTAAAAAGGGTGGGGTGTAACAGGGTGACCCCCTTTAGAACATTCGTCCCCGAATGTTAGACAAAACTTCTCTTAGCACCTTATACAAATCGTAGGGAGATTCTTTGCTATTTTCTTAACACATACTTCCATACCAATACTTCATATACGTGTTTCAGGAATCGGGGTTACCTGTAAGTATCGGTTATAGGTGCAAATACTTGTATTTCATGTTCTCTTCAGTTCCCCGATCATCCTCTTTCTGGTTTTGGTTTTTCCACTGTAACTTGACGGAAGGTACGTCTTTATTCTTCAAT
Organism: Solanum dulcamara; assembly: GCF_947179165.1. Taxonomy (NCBI): domain Eukaryota; kingdom Viridiplantae; phylum Streptophyta; class Magnoliopsida; order Solanales; family Solanaceae; genus Solanum; species Solanum dulcamara. Next base: position 50,397,912 of record NC_077243.1, read on the forward strand.
CTTTTAGTTCGCCGATCTAGGATGAAGGTAGGTTTTTCCTCACCAGATTCCATCTCCTGGACCTCACCTATGGCATACACCCTGGGTGACTCTTCAGTATTCGATGGACTAGGCATATAGTTTCCAAACGAGGTGGTAAGCTTAAATTACTAGTCACATTGCCCACCTTATGAATAACTTGATACCGTCTAACATATTTTGGGTTAAGTCCCCTTTTCTGGGTGACTCCGTTATGAACATCCAATCATCAACTTGAACTCTGTATGTCGACGTCGATTATCTGTATATCATTCCTGCCGACTCTGGGCTTTTAGTCAATAGCTTGCTTAATCATATCGAGGCCATTGGAATACTAGTATAGTAATTATTATTGTAGGCAACTTGATAAGTGATGGATAATCATTCCGGCTACCTTCGAAGTTAATCTCCCGGCTTGTGACATATCTTCTAGCGTCTAATAGTGCGCTCAATCTGTTTAGTAGCTCGAGGGAGAAATGCGGTACTAAGACCTGTCTGTGCTCCTGACCTCTTCTTTGACTGATCTCAAGGCGTTAATTATAATTGAAGTCCCTTTATCTAGGATATTAGATAAGGAAACCTCAAGGAACCTTACCATTCTCCATGTTCTATAACTCCCTCTAATTTCAGCAGCATAGGTGGTCTTGATTGGAAGCAAATGGGCTGATTCATTAGCCTAATCACAATAACTCATATAGCACCCTACTCCTACCGAGTATAAAATGGGTGCATAATGACGTGGATAATTTGGGAACTATTAGCCTCGTATAGGCTTTCTCGACTCCTTTCAGAACTTTAACTGACACTTTATTCTTTTGGGTCTTTCTTCTCCCTTATCCTATATTCGATGTCGGGGAAGATCTTTGTTCCACTCGTGGCCATGTCTCACTTCACCCATAGTATCAGATCCATCTCGATAGTTTGACTTAACCCATCTCTGCATCTCTCAATAGTTAATCACAACTTGGGCTCCCTTGCCTAGGAAAATAGCTGTGGAGACTCCGTAAGGTCCTATCACTCTTTTACCTTACAACTTTATACCTTCTCGGCGGAGTAGGTAACCTGTGATCGAAGGAGCAAGGGTCAACACCATTAATTCACAAGTAACATTTGTGGAATTTTTAACCTTGGGTATTACTTCCTGTCATCCGTAAGTTACATCAACTGTTTTGCTTTTTCTTACCCTCAGAGTTGGTTGCCCAGTGGTGTCGAAATTCCCTCGACTACTGGTCCATATAACCCTTCGGTGGTTTGCCTCTTATTAACAGGTACTATGTTGACGAACTGTGGCATTCGAATGTGTCATCAGTTAGCAAGTAGCTAATCCTCCTTGTTTTGCTTAAGTCCTTGTTAGAATTACTTTAACGTATCTTATAATACTCTAGGTACGTAATCCCATATTGTTTCTCCATCCCCAGTTCAGATTCATCCATCTCGCGTGATCATACCAGCACTAACGCATTATGTTCCATCAGAATTTCAAAGTTAAGCGTGCTGGGGCGGGAGTAATATTGGGATGGGTGACCTCCTTTGGAAGTCTTCATGTCGCGTTTCACTATAATCCTTTCCATGATGTGCGGCCACTCAATTTAGCCCAAGATTTACCTCAGCGTTATCTCGCGAGTCTTTATGTTTTGCCTTGTCCTTTTCTCTATTATCTTGCAACCAGTATCGGTGTAGCCCTTTAGTTCCACTATGACCATATCCCTTTTTGTACGCACCCATTCATTAGGGTAGGCTACTGAGTAGCGCCAAAGTTCGTTCATATAGTGACCCTTGGAGCTGCTTTGACTCTTGTCTATTATTAGCTGGCATAGCTTTAAAGGAATTTGACATATACGCTTCCCTATCCTCGATTCACTTTGTGTTCTCCTTATTTTCTACCACAGGAGGCTTTCTATTCCATTTTCTTTGGTTATCTATCTATCGCAACATCAATTATGACTAACTCTATAACCAACATTTTGGCTTTTGGTCAAGCATACTGTCGTTATCCTTTGTAGTGTCTCTTGAATTATTCAATATCCTTTCATTGGTACATTCTTCTGTTTTTATACGCAGCTGCCTTCTAGCGTTATGTTGTTTAGGGTCTCGTCACAACCTTCTCAACGTTGCCTTATGTAGCATTCTGGCTTCCATTCAATTACTGGTGGCTTCCAGACCTTTCTAACTTGGTTCGGCAGGATATCTTATTGAAGTTTAGACGTCCATCTCAAATATATTACCATATCGATTGCCTTCACCTTACTTTTGCCATTTTCTCATTAACTTCCCCCTTTAGAGGGTACTCGTGCTTTCCTCTGTATGTACTTGTAGTCATTCCAATTTCAATTAGGCGGTACTAGTATTCTGGGAATAACTATTCCAGGTTTTCTTAAAGTATTGGCTTTGTCCCAACCTATATCCTTTGTTTCTTGGGATGAATGGAAGTTGTTCCAATTATTCTTTAAGTTTGCCATCCTCGTCCCTTGAGGGTTCCACTATCTTTGGGGCGACGTGGTGTACCCGCGTCATTTTTTTGTATCTTAAGCTCCATACTCTTACTGTGTACTCAATGCAGACTTTTAACTTAGTTAGCCGCTACTAATGGCGCCTTATTAGCGGTCTCACTTTATCCTTGCATACTGGTATCACATTATTTAATTCATACTTATATATCCCGCTTTTTTTTGTTCGTATTCGTATTCAGTTCCTGACATCTCTTTGAGGTGCTTCTATTAGAAGTTCTTTCCCCAATTAGTCGGTGGCAAATTATAAACTATTATCGTACATCATTTTCCAACCATTGTTGGAAGAAATCAGAACCTCTTAAACATCACAGTACTTTTTTTTTGTATTTGACCTACCTGGTCTCTTTCTGAGTTTATCCTCGAGTTATGAACAACTCATCTAATTTACAATTAGGAGTTGAGGGCTTGGTATTTTTTTCAAAAGAGTGAAACTCATTCGCGGGACATCTTATCCTCCACCCTGAGCCCTCTGTTTATATTCTACAGTACAAATACGGCTGGAGATACCGTAGTCTGAACTTTACTACTTAATTAAGCTTTTGTTCCTCCTAAATAAAATTCTTCAAGTAAAAAGGGTGCCCCTTGTCGGCGACCTGAAAGATACCTCTTACAGTTTTAGTTAAACATAGTAGGGGTATTTGGTATCAACTTCTCAGACATGTTATAAAACTATATTTTATTCCCTTTTCCTTGTTCTGGGAAAATTTCGGCAGAGTTTCCTCTACATTTCTTACTTATGCCAAAACCTACACGCAGAAAATACCAACAATGCCTCACAGGGCCAACATATATATATATATCACATCACAACCGCACAGGGCTTTCAATATCATCTCATATCGCAGCCACACAGGGCTTTCAACGTTAACAATAATATAAAAATACTGGACTTACCTCATATGTCCCACTTCAAACTGCATGTGTTGCACTTTCTGTCTGCTTTTCTTTAAGGTTTCAACTTTATATTTTAATACCTTACCCGACGAATATCTTTCGTGGCTTTACTTTACTTACCTGCATGCTTTGTAACTTTCCATGTCATCAATTACTTTCTTCTGTTGGTGTCGTCCTTCTGTTAAGATCCAAGGTTAGTATAAGGAATTTTTCCTATGACTCAGATCTAAAGCACGATCTTAGATGTAGAAGAAAGGTAACATCCTAAATGTCCTATAGCTTCCTGTTTATAGATGTGGCGCGCAACACATCGATAACCAAGACTCTATTAGACATGGTCTGAAGACACTCCAAGGACGAACTGCTCTGATACCACTTCTGTCATGACCCAACCCCGTAGGCCGCGACTGGGGTCCGACCTGGACCCTCCGTACATATATCTATTAGCTGAGGTCACATTGAATCGTAAATAAGACAACATCATGTAACAAAGCCCCATTGGGCGATAACATTTTCATAAACCTGTAACCCTTTCTGTTTGTACCACAACACGATAGGGCACGCAAGCCGACAAGGATGCCATAACATAATAACATATATCATATATCATGTAGACCCAGCTGAATCAAACTGGTATACACAACCCACATATACATGTCTGCAGACCTCTAAACATATAAATGATAACATATGGCGGGACAGGGCCCCCGCCGTACCCCTGAATGGATAAAACAATTTCTATACATCTGTGGACAGTATCAAAAACTAGGCTCCGATACAATGGAGCCTCTTCCAGCTGAGCTGCATGGAATCCTAAGCTGACGGACTCCCAAAATCTGTATTTGTACCTGCGGGCATGAACGCAGCCCCCCGAGAAAAGGGGGTCAGTACGATATATGTACTGAGTATGTAAAACATAATATAATACAACTGGAAACATATCTGAGATAGAGAATCAGGGGATAAGATATCAATTCAGAAACCTGTACCTGTACTTTATGAATTACAAAAACATGCATGTTCGAGTCATATCATATAGCCGGCCCTTTTGGGGGTCCGGTGAATCATCTCTGTAAAATCATCTCTATAAAACCATCATGGCCCCAGTGCCATCACCACCTTATTACAACACATCATCATATATTTATACACGTATCCTGGCCCTCTATTGAGGGACTCAGTGAATAATGCAGTGAACTATGCACGATAACATATCCTGGCCTGGGACTCAAGGAAAGAAGTGTTACGGTATACACGAGTAGAGTAGTGAGTAACTATATGCAATTTAAATCGTTATCAGAGACTCGACAGAATAAGAAAGTTAAGCTTTTATTTGAGAACCCGAGTAACGGTGTAGTCATCTCGAGTGTCCTCTAAATGCCATTATGGGTTGTCTCAATTATAATCTTGGGGCTCCTAGACATGTACTAAAGTAAACCCAAATCTCTTATGGAACCAGAAACATTTGTTAACATATAGTCTGTAAGACTTGGAGCCTGTACATTTGTTACCTTTTTAACATATAAAAGTTTCCAGGGAAATAGTTCGATTATTATAAAAGTTCGATATTCAGACGTAAATAAGAGATACTAAGAATAGAGTTACCCCGGAACTCATATCATGTTTAACCTACAACTAAGACATGCCAGAAGAAGAAAGAGAACAAACTATATATGGTCTGTACTTTTCTTTATGGGATTGCATACACATATTTCATACCCGGCCCATCATGGGGCTCGGTGAATCATTATGGCATCATAATCTCACTTTCGTACCAAATACGAATCAAGGGAAATGAGGGATAGCTTTCCACACACTACTGTTTAACACGTAGAAGCCTTACTAGGCAATACTCAATCATTGCAGAAATTCTAATACTAAGCAGTGGATAGGGGTTAGGAGGCATACTTGGAGTTTTGGTAATGGAATTATCCCCACATTCTACACACAATTCACTTAAGGCTAAATCTTGCCAAAAGGAAAGAAAGATAGTTGTACGAACTTATACCAAAACATGCCAAGAGAAAGCTTTACATACCTCTTGGGAGTTACCCTTTATCCTGCTTGCCTCATCCTCTTCTGAACCTATTCAATATAAAGTAATATGAATATCAACTACTCTTAACTTTTCAGCATCTGAGGTTATGCCTTAATGTTAATGGAATCTATTTCCTTAGTCGTTTCCTCGGCTAGTCCTTTAGTTTGTTAAGGCGTTAACGAAAATTGGGCAGCACCTCCCCTATAATGTGCCCTATCCGAATTTCCAATTAGGTCCCTAAGACCTACAGCCAACCAACAACAACAACCTTCAGCAATTCATACCAACAATATACAGCATAAACTCCAAACGACTTATTCGAAAATACGATATCAAAATAGGGCGTCTAGCCTTTATTTTGTGACGCCTTTAATTATACATAACGAGGGGTCATGTGGCTTCGACCAGCAGCAACCTAACCCACATTAGGACATATTCAGGCCCTGCAACAACAATCCACACCCCTGCAGCAGCAACTCACAAGAACGACACTTTATTTCGATGACAATTCACTTCTAGCGACTCCAATTTAGTTTATTCCGAACGTCAAGTGTTCTAATGATATTTACACACTTCCAGAAACCTATAGGGCGTGTAAAATGCTCCATAACAACACATAAAGCTCAAATTTAAAGAAGAAACCTTACCTTACGTTAAACTTGTCAAACTCGCCAAAACTATCCAAAATGTGAAATCTGGACAGCTTACTGTTTTACCTTGTCGCTTTGTTTCGAAGGGGTAATGGAGGGAAACAGGATTTACGTCCTGCATGAAAGTTATAGACATGTGTCTTAGGGTCGCAAACAATTTCGAATCATCCCTACATCAATTTTGTACAAAAGGATATGACCAAAATACTCACAGCTGTCCGTGTAGGATTTCCAAAACCAAATCTGGGCAGTACCTCCTCTACACTTCATCACCCTTTTTCGAGCTGCTACAAGTAAAACTAGATTTTAGAGTCTGAACGAAAGTTATCGACCTCTGAATGAAAGCAAAACTGTACACAAGAAGTTATACCCATATTACTAACAACAGTCCCTTCCAAAAACGGGTTGGTTAATTAGTTCTTAACGTTTTCTCCTTCAACTTTCTCTTATTTCTTTCCAAGTGTAAACTGCAACCATGGTTCCTTAGGCATCCTAAGACACATGTATACACCCCCACATGGTTGAAAAACATTGTAGATAATTAATTCACGGAGGAAAATTGAAGAACTCACCTTTAATTCTTCAAAAATGTTGCTGCCTTGTTCCTTTTGGTTCTTCACGTTTTTTCTCTCATTTGGCTGATGTTTATGGATGGAAAATGAGTTAAAGAGTCAGCCAACATGTATATATACACCTCCTTAGGAGGTGACACGTGGCAGCCCCCTAGGGTGACACGTGGCAGCCTCCTAGGGTGACACCTCGTCCAAGCTTCCAACACAAAACTGCCACGTGGCAGCGTGGGGTCCATCCCAAGATGGTGAGTCACCTGCCTGCTTGTCACCTGCTTGCTTCACTTTCGTATGTTTGGAAACTAGTTTTGGCTCCCTCTCGTAGGTTCGTAACCTCGTCTTATTTTAAGAGCCTATGTAATCCGTGCTAGATAAGTTTGGTATGTAATCAAGTAACTCACGTATGTAAGATTTCTAAATTAGTAGCTTGCGTAGATAAGTCGAGTCCTACGACTCATTACTTGGCCTCCTATTCCTTCCGGATTCTTATATGATTCCCCTTCCAACCTTCTCTACTACGGGGTATCACATCCTCCCTTCGTTGGAGTCATTTGATAGTGTCGTAGCGTATTCGGCTCACATGATAATGTGCAAGGAACTAATGAGACATTTCGAGTTTAAAAAGGGTGGGGTGTAACACTATCACCAGGTATGGGTGAGGGAAGCCTATATTCCAAAGACTGTATTCAGAACCCGATAAAGGCATTATGAGTTTAGAGTAAGTCTTTTTGGCTGACCAATGCTCAAGCAGTGTTTATGGACCTGATGAACCGGGTGTTCAAGCCATTCCTAGACTTGCTTGTAATCGTATTTATTGATGATATTCGGGTCTATTCACGATCGAAAGAGGAACATAAAGATCATTTATAGATGGTGCTTGGGGTGCTCTAGCACCAGAAGTTGTATACTAAGTTCTCTAAATTTGAATTTTGGTTGACCTTAGTAGCATTCTTGGGGCATATTATTGGAACTGATGGTATTTGAGTAGATATACAGAAAGTTGAGGCTGTAAAGGCTTGTCCTAGACCTACGACACCTATCGAAGTACATAGTTTTCTAGGGATAGAAGGATACTATAGAAGATTTGTAGAGAAGTTTGCTTCTATTTTAGTGCCTTTAACAAGGCTAACTCAGAAGGCCGCTAAGTTCTAGGGGACCGATGCTTATGAATGAAGCTTCCAGTTGCTGAAATAGAAGTTGACTACGACCCCAGTTCTAACACTTTCTGAAGGACCAGATGGCTATGTTATTTATTGTGACGCTTTTGGTGTTGGTCTAGGTTGTGTACTGATGCAACATGGTAGATTCATAGCCTATGCCACCCGACAGCTTAGGAAGCACGAAAGGAATTATCCTACTCACAACTTGGAGTTAGCAGTAGTAATTCATGCTTTAAAAATATGGAGGCACTATCTATATGGCGTACATGTGGATATCTATACGGATCACAAAAGCCTCCAATACATCTTTAAACAGAAAGAGCTGAATTTACGGCAGAGAAGGTGGCTAGAATTGCTGAAAGATTATGATATTGATATCCTATACTACCCAGGGAAAGAAAATGTTATAGCAAATGCACTCATCCATAAATCAATGGGTAGCTTGGCAGATGTACAACCAGAATAGAAAGAGATAGTCTACGAGATTTGCCAGTTAGCGAGCCTTGGAGTCTGTTTTGCTGATTCGGATGATGGTGGAGTTTTTGTTCGAGGAGTTGTTGAATCCTCTATCATAGAAGAAGTAAAGCAATGCTAGTACAAGGACCCTATTCTGGCGCAGTATAGGGCCGCAGCACTTCAAAAGGAAAAGACTCCATTAGAGATCATGTCTGGCGGAGTGTTAAAATATAAAGGCAGAATCTGTGTACCTGAGATTGTAGGGCTATGGTAGCAAGTAATGGGAGAGATATATTATGCCCAGTATTCTGTTCATCTAGGGTCAACCAAGATGTATCATGACCTCAGATGTTTATATTGGTGGGATGGAATGAAGAAGGACATAGCAGAGTTCGTAGTCAGTGCCCAAATTATTAACAAGTTAAGAGTGAGCATCAGAAGCCTAGTGGAGTGTTACAAGAGATATAAATCCCGACTTAGAAATGGTAAGCAATTAATATGGATTTTATTATAGTCTTACCTCGCACTCTAAGGAAATATGATTCCATATGGGTTATTATAGATAGGCTGACAAAATCAGCCCATTTCCTTCCAGTTAGGACTACATATTCAGCTAAGGACTATGCAAAGTTGTATATCAAGGAAATAATAAGACTTCATGGGGTTCCCACATCTATTATATCAGATAGAGGAGCTCAATTTACAGCTAATTTCTAGAGATCGTTCCAGAAGAGATTGGGAACACAAGTGAATTTTAGTACAACATTTCACCCTCATATTGACGGACAGGCCGAGCGTACTATTCAAACACTAAAAGATATGTTGCGGGCCTGTATAATTAACTTCAGAGGCAGTTGGGATGATTATTTTCCACTTATTGAGTTTTTCTATAACAATAGCAATCATTCTAGCATCCAAATAGCATCGTAAGAGGCTTTTTATGGCAGAAAGTGTAGGTCACCTATTGGTTGGTTTGATATTGGTGAAACAAACTAATAGGCCCAGACTTGGTTCAGTAAGCTGTGGATAAAGTCAAGCTGATTCAGGAAAGGTTATTGCTAGCCCAGAGTTGATAGAAATTATATGCAAATAATCGACGTCGACCTTTAGAGTTTCAGGTTGACGATTAGGTGTTCTTGAAGATGTCACCCATGAAAAGGGTAATGAGGTTCGGCAAGAAAGGGAAGCTTATCCCAAGATACATTGGTACTTATCAAATCATCCATAGAATAGGCAAAGTTGCCTATAATTTGGACCTACCATCAGATTTGGAAGAAGTACACCCAGTATTTCATGTATCGATACTTCATAAATGTGCCGGTGATCCTTCTAGAGTATTCCCTATGGATGATGTCCAAGTGACAAAGGAACTATCTTATGAGGAATACCCAATAGCCATATTTGATTGCCAAGTCAGAAGATTATGCACCAAGGACGTGGTCTCTATCAAAGTATTATGGTGAAATACTAACAGAGAAGAGATGACCTGGGAAGCTGAGGAATAGATGAAGAATAAATATTTGTACTTGTTACCCATGTCAATAGGTAATTTAAACTCCTAAATTGGTTGTATTGGTTAATAAGAGACTTATATATAGCAACTATTACAGAGATTTCCTGAAATCCTTGTAAAACCTTATGAAACTAGTTAACATTCGAGGACGAATGTTCTAAAGGAGGGAAGGATATTGTACCCTGCACTTTTATACGTTGGAACATGTTTTTTTCTAAAAGATTGCCATGTGATCCATGTTATCTGTGAAGTTCTATGTGAGTGGCAATGGTTGGAAATAGGTTTAGAGAGATTTGGAAGGATTTGGAGGCCAAACAATGAGTCGTGGTAATCGACCTATTTGTGTAAGATACCAATTTGGATGTCTTACATAATTAATCTACTTGAGTACATGTCGAACTTGAGTAGCAAGGATTACATAAGTTCTTAAAGTAAGATGAGATTACGCACCCATGAAAGAGGAATAAGGAGGCGATGCACCTACTTGGAATAAGTAGGTGATGCACCTGCTTGGACTAAGTAGGTTATGAACCTACTTGGATCAAGTAGGTGACGCACCTTCTTGGGTGGACCCTACCCTGCCATGTGGATACTTTGGGATGGATGCATGGAATGAGGTAGCTGCCTAAGAGATGGACATGTGTCACCCTCAGGGATGACATGTGTCACTCTCAAGGGAGAAGTATATAAGGCAACTAATTAGTAAGGGTTTCTCATTGTTCATCTTTTACACTTAGAAATATTTAGAGAATTCTAGAAAGAAAGAGAAGAGAGTTATGGCCAAGCATAGCAGCAAGGTAAGCCCTCTAATTTTGTTCCATAAATTAATTATCTAAGGTATTCTTCGATTACGTGGAGGTGTTTAATAACGTAAATTAATTGTTAGGGCAGCACAGAGGGTTAACGTGAAGTTCTTCAATTTTCAGCCATGTTGAGGAGCTCTTTAGGCCAACGTTCAGTAAGATAGGGTTCTTTTTTTCAAATTAGAGTCGATGATGTTGTTCCATAGTAGATTACTTTATATTAAGTAGGGTTAGAAGTAAGAAAATCATGTGGGTGTGGATGATGTGATAAACGGGTAGAATTAAAGACGTTTAGTTGGGTTAAAGTTTGATCAATATTGTCACCCTTATGGTATTGTATTTGAGGGAAAATTATATATGTTGAAAGGCTGAAAAATGGTTATAAAATGAGTATGCGTGCTGCTGATAGTAGCTGCATCATGATCCCCTCCGTGTGGTTAAGATTTTATGAAATAAAGATTGAAAACCATATTTTGGTATCGTGATTTTGGGGTGAGCTGCTTGGAGCTTGTATTGAGTAATATTGAAGTGATTTAATTGTATATGGCTTCTGGTTACTGTTGTTGGTGTGGTTGTACCAATCGGAGGTTAAATTGGAAGTTTGAATAGGGCAAGTTATAGGGGAGATGCTGCCCGATTTCTATTAACTTCTCAACTAATCAGCCTACTAGTCGAAGAGTGTGAATGAGGAAAGGATTCCTATAAATAATTGCTTATAGATTCATAAGCTGGAAGATCGAAGTCTATTCATAATAGTGTTACTTTATGTTAAATAGATTAAAGGAGTAACGAAGCAAGCGTGGATATAGTTAATCTATAGCACGTATGTAAAGCTATCCTTCTTTTCTCTTGGAATATCTTAATCATAAGTGGTTTGTTTATGAAATATGAGGATAATTCCATTCATAAAGCTCTGAGTATGATTCATGCCTCTTACCCATTTCTTGATGTTAGAACTCCTACAATAGTTGAGTTATTGTCTCTCAAATCTTCTATATGAAGAAAAGTAGCAAGTATGTAAAGCCTATTCCTTCTTTTCTTTTGGCATGTCTCAGAGATAAGTGATATATGATACGAGCTCTGGGGTGATTCCATTCTTAAGTTTTGAATATGATCCATGTCTCTTATTCACTTTTTGATGATAAAACTCTCATAGTAGTTGAACTACCTCCCCTGGGCCTTTTATATGTCGATTAGTAGTGGGATGTATAAGCTCCTATTCCTAAGGACTCTATGATGACAAGTGTCTCTGATTTTATAAGCCGTTTGGCATTATCTTAATAAATGTGTATGATTCTTGAGACTCTGTTTGATATGGCCCCCAATGGCAATTTGAGGATACTTGAGATGATTACTATTCTGATCCTCAAATAATAGTTCATTACGATTGTTTTATTGAGTCTCAGATGATAAGCTAATTGTATATGGTTACTCACTACTCTGCTCGTGCATGTTGTTATTACTTCTTTAACTGAGTCCTGGCCTGATATGTTATTACGCGTAATTTACTACATTATTCACCAAGTCCTATAATGGGCCAGGTACGGTATCAGTGTACACTACTTTATTCACTAAGTCCCTTACTAAAGGGTCGCGTATGGTATATATAAGATGATATGATGATATGATGACATGACTTTATTCCCCGAGTCCCTTTATAGAGGGTCGGGTACAGTATAATATGTGTATATAATGATATGATAATATGATAATACGACTATGGCATTGAGTCCCACAATAGGTTGGGTACGGTATATATATGATGATAAGATATGATGAAATGATGATATAAATGGCACCGAACCTTATAATGGGCTGGGTACGATATATAATAATGGTATGCGTGATTTACGATTCATAAGGCACAGGTACAGTGACTTACTGATATCATACATGTCTCCTGAATCTTTATTGTAGATGTGATCTCATTTATGGTATGTTATGCTTTATATACTCAGTACATATATCGTACTGACCCCCCTTTCTCGGGGGGCTGCATTTCATGCCCGCAGGTATAGATACGCATTTTGGGGATCCGCCAACTTAAGATTTCCAGTCAGCAGTCTTGGGAAGAGTTCCATTATGTCGAATCCTAGCATTGTGGTACTGGTCTTCTAATATATATATTTGTTTATTCAGGGGTACGGTGGGGGCCCTATCCCGCCATATGATACTGTTGATACTCATAGAGGTCTGTAAATACGTGTGTGGGTTGTGTATATATATGTGTTTAGTTGTGTCTATATGACTTATGTTTTGGGGCGTACCCTTTGTCGTGACAGCCTTGTCGTCTCGCATATATGTATATAATGGGATGACCCCACCTGTTATGACAGCCTCATCGGCTTATATGCTATGTTGCCTATTGATAAGTGGTAACCCCTTAGAAGACAGGTTGTGCCAAGTTATAGGTTAAGCGTGGTTTATGTATAGTTAACAGGGGTGCACGCGAGTGTCCATCTTGGACACCAGTTATGGCCTACAGAGTTGGGTCATGACACATGCATTGGTTCTTGGCATTGATTTGAGAAAGTTAGGTTGTAACTCAAACTATTTTATACTGATTTTCAAATGGGGGTCGTACTACCTTTATTACTACTATTTTCAATAGACTAGAGGCATCGAGGATGTACTCATTTTATGATATTGAATCGAGGCATCGAGGATGCACTCATTTTATTATTTTGGTTCAGTCAGGGAGAGTTCCCGACCCTTTCTATACTTATTTGACTATTTATCTCAAGTCACCACGACATGCATATTCTAATGATCGAACATAGAAATTGATACATATCTATATTGATATAAGACCTGGATAAGAACCAGGCATATATATAAGGGAGTTCTTGAGCCCTCCACGGCAATCCTAGAGAGGCGTTGGAAGTAGGTGTATATATCTTGGTATGAGACACTTGGCATTGATGGTACTACTGGTTTTGCTACATGAATTTCATTCATACATGTATTTCCTAACAGCAATATAGTTATTTGTACCTGTCGATATAGGATGACGTGCAGGTTTACCTGATTGTGAGTGAACCTCCGGGTCACATAATGTCACGCCTTGGGAGGGTACCCTAGATGTGGGCGGCACTCAAAAGCCATTTATGGCCTTCAAGTGAACCACTTGGTCCAGTCACACTTTCATTTAGTCATATTCTATCAGTGGAAGACTCAATCATAAGGATACTATTCATAATTTAAGGCCTAAGTCCAAACATATATCCAATCAATAACTAGCTAGGATAAAACTGGTCAAAACGAACAATTTAACATTTCCACACTCTAGTCTATGAAGCCTCTATCAATAATCTAGGAGGTGCCGATGACAAGTCCATGGCTACCAAAAATCAAAATAAAAGAAATAACTCAAAGCGATAAAGATAATCTTGGTATTCTCCGAAAACTGGGAGGACTCACCAACTAGCTGGAAGTGAGAAGATCTTCAATAGTGTATCAGTTGATGATCTCTAGTATCTGTCTCTGCATCATGAAACGATGTAGGCCAAATGACGTCAGTACATGGAATGTACGAGTATGTAAAATTGCCAAATGAAACAAACATCAAGGCAAAATCAAATCAACTCGAAATCTCAACTCAGGAGAAACAACAACTCGATCAAGTGTCCTAAGTCTAAACAAGAATATGGTTTAGACGGAACCAATCACATACAATTCAACCCAATCCAACTCAGAGTATATCAAGACCTATATGGGAGTTTCTCTTATCCAACAACCATCACTTATGAGCCAGTGATAGTACAATAATTCAACGTTGTTGCCACATCCATTCATACCTTGCCAGGGTATGAATGAATCAACCAATCATGGATCCATATCCAACCAAGTCCTATCATGTCAGGAAAATAATTTGAGAAGCATCCGACTTTAATGGTTCAATCCCCTCCTATGTTTGGCGATGTAGTTATTAGATTTGAGTTATTACTTACTCTTACCCAAGTCGGTGCTCGATACTTCTCCCAAGACTCAATGATCATAAGACTCCATCCAATCAACTCAATCTAATCATATCGACAAGTCTCATTTGGAACCTTGTCAAATCATCAATTCTATCACAATTAAACCTCTTCCAATCATACTATCCGATCAATCTCAATCGTATCTTTCAAGAGTAGTTTAAATATGTATTTATGATAACATGTAATCCTATCCAATCATTTCTCCATTCATTTAACAAATCTTTTTGGGACCCATCAAGACTTCAAGATTCTAAATCAACAATTTAAGATGATCGACATATCTAAGAAAATTAACATATTTAAAGAAATCAGCATTGTTAAGAAAAACAAAAAAATATGTTTAACCACTCATATCAATCAACTCATACCAACATGTAGCACATCACTTTCTTAACTCCACAACATCAACATAATATAAATTAGGTTAATAGATGAAAAAGACCCATTTGGACATAAGCATATCAAGAAACTCCATTCTTATGAACATTTAATCTCAAAAAAGGTGTAGGGCACATGGGTGGACTCAACCCATACTTTGAGTGGCCTTACATACCTTGGTGAAGACTTTGAAGGAACCTTGATGTTAGGTCTTCAATGGAAAGCTTGAATCTTAGAAATTTTTTAAGGCAATCCTTGTTGGAGATGGATTGAAAGAGAAGAGAGTGTACTTTAGGCTTTTAGAGAGAAGTACAAGGCTGAAAATTATGGTCCAAATCGTTCGAGGTTAGAGTATATATAATTAGGAAAAAGTCTAATTTGCCCTTCCTCAAAAATCTGGAAAATGGGCTAAAATCCTCCTAGCGCTATAGTGGCGCGCCATGCCACTATAGCGCCAAGTCAAATATAGGCTTAAAACCCTGCAACCTAATAGTGGCGCATCGCGCCAAGGACCAAACTACTGAGGCTTATTCCTAGCGCTATAGTGGCACATCGCGCCCTTGCAGCGCCAAGCCTAAATTTTCTAGGTTCTAGAAAATGGGCTTAAAAACCTTGCACATCTAATAGTGGCACGTCGCGCCAAGTACTAAACTACTGAGGATTGTTCCTGGCGCTATAGTGGCGCGTCGCGCCACTGCGGCACCAAGCCTAGGTTTTTCCTCAGTTATGGTCCAGGCCTGAAATTTCTGCAGCACTAGTCTGTCGTAAAATAGTCATAACGTTTGACTTCGAACTCCAAAAATGTAAATCTTGGTAGCGTTGGAAAGAAGACTCAAAGACCTTTAATTTAATAGTTCATAGGCCACCCAGTTCATTATATTCTAAAAGATAAGGTCATTGGAAGTTGACCCTTATATAAACTCATTCGGAAACATAGCCAAGACGAGTTCTTTAGACTTGGCTTTGTTTTAGAGATCCCTTATGACCCTAAATCACATCCAACACTCTCCAATTTCTTAGGAATTGATCCTAACTCATGCATACACTTTACAATCATCTAGTACGATCCTATAAGTACACGAAGAGCGGTCCGATTCTTAGTGAGAAATTTTGGGGGTGTTACATTATCTCCCCCTTGGGATCATTCATCCTCGAATGATGAGTAACCAAGGATGGACTCATGGTACAAATCACAATCATAATTCATTCGTTCAACCAATCAAATTCTCAAATAATTTACTATCCGAACTCAATGCACATACGAATTTAAATTAAGAAAATGAACATTACCTTCAACATCCTCATCGATGGGCATGAATAGATGTTGATATTTAGCTTTCATATCTTCCTCTACTTCCCATGTAGCCTCCTCAACAAATTGATTTCTCCACGAGACTTTGACCGAGGCAATCTCCTTGTTCCTCAATTTGCGAACCTAGTGATCAAGGATTTGGACCGAAACCTCTTCATATGACAAGCTATCCTTAACTCCAATATTATCAATGGGGACTACCAATGAGGAATCGCCCAAGCACTTCTTCAACTTCAAAACGTGAAATATCGGATGAATAGCGGCTAGCTCCGAGGGTAACTCCAATTCATAAGCGACACTCCTAATCCTCAGCATAACCTGGTAGGGACCAATGTATCGAGAACTAAGCTTTCCCTTCCTTCCAAACCTCATGACGCCCTTTATGGGTGACACTTTCAAGTACACCCAATCATCTACCTCAAACTCTAAGTCTCTCCTCCTCACATCAGTGTAAGATTTTTGATGGCTTTGGGCCGTCTTTAGTCTATCTTGAATAACTCTCAACTTTTCCATAGCTTGGTGAAAGAAATCAGGCCCAATCAACTCAACTTCACCAACCTCAAATCACCCAATTGGTGATCTACACCTCCTCCCATACAAAGCTTCATAGGGAGCCATTTAAATGCTTCCATGATAACTATTATTTTATGCAAACTCTATGAGAGTTAAGTGATCATCCCAATTTCCTTTAAAGTCAAGTACACATGCCCTCAACATATCCTCCAATGTCTGGATGGTGCGCTCTACTTGGCCATCTGTCTGGGGATGAAAGGCCGTACTAAGATTCACCTTTGAACCCAGTCCCTTCTGAAAGGATCTCCAAAATTGAGAAGTGAATTGAGCTCCTCTATCTAAGATGATAGATAAGGGGACCCCATGCAACCTGACGATCTCCTAGATGTATAATTTTGCATAATCTTCTATGGTGTCAATAGTCTTAACTTCCAAGAAATGAGCTGATTTCTTCATCCTATCCACAATTACCCAAATCAAATCATGTTGTTTTCCGGACCTCGGCAAACCTATAATAAAGTCCATATTGATCATCTCCCACTTCTATTCCGAAATTTCTATGTTTTGAGCTAACCCACATGGCCTTTGATGCTCAATTTTAACCTATTGGCAATTCGGGCAGTTGGAAACAAATTCTGCGATATCTTCCTTCATTCCACTCCACCAATAAACTTCCTTCAAGTCATGATACATCTTTGTAGAGCTAGGATGAATAGAGTATATGGAACTATGCGCTTCGGCCATAATCCTTTCTCGGACGTCATCAACATCTGGGACACATAATCTATTTTGGTACCTCAACACACCATCTCCCCCTTTGGTAAAAACCATCACCTTTTGTTTGTGAAAAACTTCCTTCAATTGGAGAAGGATGGGATCTTGGTCTTCCTTCTCTTTTACCTCTGCCACGAGTGAGGATGTAGACCCATCCTGAACATTAACTCTGCCTTCACTATTCTCTTCAAGCCGAACTCCCAATCGAGCTAGTCTATGCACCTTTTTAGCCAATTCTTTCCTTCCCTCCTCTATATGGGCAGTGCTACCCATAGAAAATCTGCTAAGAGCATCAGCAACAATATTAGCTTTACCTGGATGGTAGAGGATGCTCATATCATAGTCCTTGAGTAGCTCGAGCCGTCAACTTTGTCTCAGGTTGAGTTCCTTCTAGCTGAAGACAAATTGTAAACTCTTATGATCGGTGAACACATCAACATGCACTCCATATAAGTAGTGGTGCCAAATTTTAAGAGCAAATACCACAGTTGTCAGCTCAAGGTCATGAGTTGGGTAATTTTTCTCATTAATCTTAAGTTGTCTTGAATCATAGGCTATTACTTTTCCCCTCTACATCAACACACAACCCAACCCAAACCAACTCTAGACACATCATAATAGATTACAAAATCCTCTGTTCCATCGAGCAAAGTTAGAATAGGAGCAGTGGTCAGTTTGGTCTTTAATTTCTGGAAACTCTCGTCGCAAGTATCCGACCATTGGAACTTAGCCTTCTTTTGGGCCAGCTTGGTCAATGGTGATGATATGGATGAGAATCCCTCTACAAACCTTCGATAATAGCCAGCCAAACCCAAGAAGCTTTTTATATCTATTAGGGATGTGGGTCTGGGCCAATTATTTACTACCTCAATCTTCTGAGCATCAACCTGACTACCATCTCCAGATATAATGTGGACAAGAAAAGCCACTGATGCAAGCCAGAATTCACATTTGGAGAACTTTGCACACAATATTTGGTCCTTCAAAGTTTGCAAGACGACTCTAAGATGATAGGCGTGCTCCTCCTCATTCTTGGAGTAAACCAAAATATCATCAATAAATACAATCACAAACATATCAAGATATGGCTTAAATATTTAATTCATGAGATCCATAAAAGCTGAGGGGCATTGGCCAACCCAAAGGACATAACCAAGAACTCAAAATGGCCATAACAGGTCCAAAAAGCTGTCTTTGGGATGCACACTCCCTCACCTTCAACTCATGGTAACCCGATATTAGGTCTATCTTTGAGAAATAAGTGGCACCCTGAAGTTGATCAAATAAATTATTTATTCTGGGGAGCGGGTATTTGTTCTTTATGGTGACCTTGTTTAGTTGCCTATAATCAATACACATTCTAAGGGACCCATCTTTCTTTCGCACGAACAGGACGAGAGCACCCCATGGTGAGACACTAGGCCTAATGAATCCCTTATCTAACAAGTCCTTCAACTTTTCTTTCTACTCATTTAACTTAGCAGGAGCCATTCTATATGGAGGGATAGAGATAGGCTGGGTATCAGGAAGGACATCGATCCCAAAGTAAATCTCCCTATCAGGAGGGACTCCAGGCAGATCTTCAGGAAAGACTTTAGGAAACTCGTTGACAATTGGACCGATTCAAGGGATGGAGACTCAACACTGTCATCTTTCACTCAGACGATGTGATAAATACACCCTTTCGAGATTAACTTTCTATCCCTAAGGTAGGAAATAAACTTACCCTTAGGCACGACAAGACTACCCTTCCACTCTATGACAACCTTATTCGGAATTTGAACTTGACAATCTGAGTCCTACAATCAATAGAGGCATAATAGACATAAAGCCAGCCCATGCCAAGGATCGCATTAAAATCAACCATGTCTAACTCAACTAAGTCAGCCAAGATATCCCTATGATGGATTGACATAATGCAATCTCTATAGACTCTCTCAGCTAAGACAGAATTACCGACGGGAGTAGCAACACCAAAAGGCTCAAGAAGACATTCAGGAATTTTATTGAATTTACTAACCACGTAAGGAGTCACAAAAGATAGTATGGCACCCGGATCTATCAAAACATAACAGTCCAGAGAAGAGACTCGAATCATACCCATCATGACATTTAGGGAGTTATTCTGATCTTGGCGACTACTCATGGCATATAGACGGTTTGTACCTCCACTCATACCTGGAGTAGTGCCCCTCTGATTATCTCTAGCTGGTGGTGCAGTGGTAGAATACTTGGCCCTGTTGCCCCATGTTGGACACTCCCTCTGAAAATAGCCCACCTGGCCACATTTATGACAACCCTTATCCCCCTCTCTACACTCTCCCAAGTAGAGTTTACCGCACTTACCGCATGGTGGCTTCCCTTTCAAACCTCTACCCATGCTAGCCTGGTATTGAGAACCCTGGGATCTAAAATTCTTATGACTCTGTCCCTGCCGATCATACCTGTTATGCGGCATAGGTGCACTTGTGGTGGACGAGGCATAATTGGAAGACCTCTTCTGGAAGAAGGACCTGTTGTCCTTATTCTGCCTCTATTCATACTCATGTCTAGCTGATTTTTCCTTCTTGCTCAGATGCTCCTCCCTGTCTTTCCTCTTCTCATCCTCCACCTGTTGAGCATACACTATTAATCTTGAAATATTCATGTCGGAGATCAACAATGCCACTTTGCACTCCTTCTTCATATGTCTCCCCAATCCAGAGACAAATTTTCTCATCTTCGACCTCATATTTGGGATCATCTCTGGAGAATATCTGGATAGTTCGATGAACTTTAGACTGTACTCTTTAACAGTCATACCCTCTTATTTCAAATTTACAAACTCTTCCACTTTCGCTTCCCTCAATTCTCTGGGAAAGAAGTGGTCAAGAAAGGCTCCCTCAAATTCATCCCAAATAGCAGGCTCAGCATCTTCACCCCTACTCTGTTCCCACTGGTTATACCAGATGTTTGCCACATCCTTAAGCTGATAAGACACCAACTCAACCCCCTCGATCTCTATACCATGCATAGCTTTTAGGATCTTCCATATCTCATCAATGAAATTCTGGGGGTCTTCATCAACCTTAAAACCCATAAATACTGGCGGATTTATTCTTAGAAAGTCTCTAATCATCGTGGAAGTAGATGGCTCTTGAGAACTAGAGCTAAGAGTTAGCGAACTCTTGTTACCATTGCGGGCAGCCACTAATTGAGTGATCATGGAAATTGCTCCTCGAAAATCTGCCTCCGAAGTTGGTGCAGGTGGAGTAGTAGACACTTGAGGTGCCTAAGCATACCTTGCAGGTCGGCCCCTAGCCCTTGATGGGCGTATTTCTAACTGTGGAATCTCTATGTTATCAGCATTTCTCTAGTTGGCAGTACATTTAGGAGGCATTGTCTGCAATGTATAAACGCACGAATTAGAAAGGAAGTCTTATAGAGTTTAACTCTATCGCACGAGTTCAGAGTATGAAATAAGTGACACAATTCTTAATGTCATATAGCCTCCTAATTATAAGTGTGGTGCACAACACACCCATAAGCAAGACTCTACTAGAAACAGCTTCATAGACTCCCTAGGACTCTTGAACTCAGTGCTCTGACACCATGTTTGTCATGCCTTAGGAGGGTACCCTAGACGTGGCCAGCACTCGAAAGCCATTTCTGTCCTTCAAGTGAACTACTTGGTCCATTCACACTTTCATTCAGTCATATTCTATCAGTGGAAGACTCAATCATAAGGATACTATTCATAATTTAGGGTCAAAGGCCAAACATATATCCAATCAATAACTAGCTAAGAGAAAACTGGTCAAATAGAACAATTTAACATTTCCACATTCTAGTCTATGAAGCCTCTATCAATAATCCAGGAGGTGCCGATGACAAGTCCATGGCTACCAAAAATCAAAATAAGAGAAACAATTCAAAGCGATAAAGATAATCTCAGTATCCTCCAGAAATTAGGAGGACTCACCAACTAGCTGGAAGTGAATAGATCTTCAACGGTACATTGGTTGATAATCTCTAGTACCTGTCTCTGCATCATAAAACAATGCAGTTCAAATGGCGTCAGTACATGGAATGTACGAGTATGTAAAATGGTCGAAATCTCAACTCCGGAGAAAGAACAACTCAATCAAGTGTTCTAAGTCTAAACAAGAATATGGTTTAGACGGGACCAATCACATAAAATTCAACTCAATCTGACTCAAAGTACTATCAAGACCTATATGGGAGTTTCTCTTATCCGATAACCATCACTTATGAGCCAGTGATAGTATAATAAGCCGACGTTGTTGCCACATCCGTTCATACCTTACCAGGGTATGAATGAATCAACCAATCATAGATCAATATCCAAGCAAGTCCTATCATGTCAGGATAATAATTTGGGAAGCATCCGACTTTAACGGTTCAATCCCCTCCTACTTTTGGCGACGTAGTTATTGGATTCGAGTTTTATTTACTCTTACCCAATTCGGTGCTCGATACTCCTCCCAAGACTCAATGCTCATAAGACTCCATCCAATCAACTCAATCTAATCATATCGACAAGTCTCATTTGGAACTTTGTCAAATCATCAATTCTATCACAATTAAACCTCTTCCAATCATACTATCCGATCAATCTCAATCGTATCTTTCAAGAGTAGTTTAAATATGCATTTATGACAACATGTAATCCTATCCAATCATTTCTCCATTCATTTAACAAAACTTTTTGGGACCCGTCAAGACTCCAAGATTCTAAATCAACAATTTAAGATGATCGACATATCTAAGAAAATTAACATATTTAAAGAAATCAACATAGTTAAGAAAAACAACAAAATATGTTTAACCATTCATATCAATCAACTCATACCAATATGTAGCACATCACTTTCTTAACTCCACAACATCAACATAATAAAAATTAGGTTAATAGATTAAAAAGACCCATTTGGACATAAGCCTATTAAGAAACTCCATTCTTATGAACATGTAATCTCAAAAAAGGTGTAGGGCACATGGGTAGACTCAACCCATGCTTTGAGTAGCCTTACATACCTTGGTGAAGACTTTGAAGGAACCTTGATGTTAGGTCTTCAATGGAAAGCTTGAATCTTAGAAATTCTTGAAGGCAATCCTTGTTGGAGATGGATTGAAAGAGAAGAGAGTGGAGTCTAGGGCTTTTAGAGAGAGGAACAAGGCTGAAAATTATGGTCCAAATCATTGAAGGCTAGAGTATATATAATTAGGAAAAAGTCCAATTTGCCTTTCCTAAAAAATCTGGAGGCTAAAATCCTCCTGGCGCTATAGTGGCGCGCCGCGCCGCTGCAGCGCCAAGTCAAATATAGGCTTAAAACCCTACAACCTAATAGTGGCGCATCGCGCCAAGGACCAAACTACTGAGGCTTGTTCCTGGCGCTATAGTGGCGCATCGCGCCCTTGCAGCGCCAAGCCTAAATTTTCTGGGTTCGAGAAAATGGGCTTAAAAACCCTGCACATCTAATAGTGGCATGTCACGCCAAGGACCAAACTACTGAGGCTTGTTCCTGGCGCTATAGTAGCACGTTGCGCCACTGCGGCGCCAAGACCAGGTTTTTCCTCAGTTGTGGTCCAGGCTTGAAATTCCTGCAGCACTAGTCCATCGTAAGATAGTCATAACTTTTGACTTCGAACTCCAAAAATACAAATTTTTATGGCATTGGAAAGAAGACTCAAATACCTTTAATTTAATAGGTTATGGGCCACCCAGTTCGTTATATTCTAAAAGATAAGGTCATTGGAAGTTGACCCTTGTACAAACTCATTTGGAAACTTAGCCAAGACAAGTTCTTTGGACTTGGATTGGTTTTAGGGATCCCTTATGACCCTAAAGCACATCGAATACTCTCCAATTTCTTAGAAATTGATCATAACTCATGCATTCACTTTACAATGGTCTAGTACGATCCTATACATACATGAAGAATGGTCCGATTCTTAGTGAAAAATTTTGGGGGTGTTACACATAAGGCCTCAGGAGGTATTCTCTGATTATTTGCGAACTTGTGGTGGTATAAAGGGTATTCTCTTATTTGAAGGTAGTTACTGCCCTTATTCTTATTTACCTAATCTTTTTGTGTAGGGATTTAGTTGATATGGTCCTTTGGGCCTTTATGTGATATTTGTGTTTACTTCTGTTAGTGAGTTGTCACTTAGTTGTCTCCCTTCATAGTGTGTTGTCGTGTTTAGGTCTTGGGCTAGAGCCACCAGGTACGTCCTTAGTTTCCTTGGTTGTTTCCTATCTTCCTCTTTCTTATACCTGATGCTTCTTATTATAGGCTTCCGTAATATTCTTGTTAGTTACTTGTGATATATACTCCTTGCTTACATGTTCTTTATACTACACTTCTGCACCCTGTAGATTATAGTACAAGTCTTCCTTGATGATTTTGATATCGTGCGGCACAAATCTTGGATTTTGGAGACTTGGGTGAGCTCTTGGCATTCGGAGTTGCCTTTCTTTGTCTATTTCAGCTTCAACTAGTCTTTATTTTATATTCGGAGATAGTTGCACTATTATTGTATCTGCATAAACCATGTAGTTCCTTATTTGTTTTATTAGCTCGACTACCAATAGATACCAGATCTTGGAGGTTATCTTGTTGTATTATTATTATTATTACTGTTGTTGTTGCTATTGTTTTTGTTCTTATTATTATTGTTGTTGTTGTTGTTGACGTTGTTGTTGTTGTTGTATTATTGTTCTTATTATTGTTGTTGTTGTTATTATTATTATTATTATTGTTGTTGTTGTTGTTGTTCTTATTCTTGTTCTTATTGTTGTTGTAATTATTATTATTGTTGTTGTTGTTATTATTCTTATTATTATTAGTATTCTTATTATTATTATTATTCTTATTGTTATTATTGTTGTTATTATTATTCTTATTGTTGTTGTTATTATTGTTGTTGTTGTTGTCGGAATTGTTATCGGTGTTGTTGTTGTCGTTGTCGTTGTTGTCGTTGTCGTTGTTGTCGTTGTCGTCGTTCTCGTTATCGTCAT